>NC_041392.1:258258928-258278075 GCF_002162155.2 Triticum dicoccoides
TTTCACCCGAGCACGTGACTGCTAGGGTGGACTCGTCCGAGGAGGAGGCTACACGGACTCCGGTCCACGAGCCTCCGGTCCACGGGTCTTGGGCCCACGAGCCTCGGGTCGACTGGCCTTCGGCCCACGAGAGTTCGGCCCACGTGACCCCGGAGGAGCACACGTCCGGATGGGGTACCTGGCCGGATCAGCCCGAGGAGCCGAGTGGCCATGCTGATGATGGCGGGGAGCCGACTGATCTTGAGGAGGAGGGGGGCACCGTCTACCAGCGTGGTGCTACACGGCTCCCGTCCGTGCCGGTGACCCGCGAGCAGAGGTGGTTGATTTTCCCTGATGGGGAGAGGTACGTAAGTGCATTTAATATTTTTGTACCTTGTGCATTCATGTTTTTTCAAATAACTAATGTGTTGGCCTTGTCATGCTGCAGGGGTTGGGACCACCATCATAGTGTCCACCGGCCCAACTCCGTCCTTGGAGTTCTTTGCCGGCAAAACTTCCCGGGGTTTGTCACGTTGCCTGGTGAGGGTCGGCTTCCAGAGCTTGGATTGAGCTGGGAGCACTATGTGGCTGCCCCGGCCCCGCCGGATGAGATTATCGACGGTGTCGTGTGCGACACGAGGGCAGACATGGTGATCAGAAAGTTCTGAGTAATTTCTCCTTTACACATTTAAAAATCTTCAACTAGCTAGTTATTAATTGTACTAATCAATATTGTCTCATTTGATTGCAGACATTCTACAGGTGTGAAGAGGGATACGAGGAGGACGCGGCACAAGTTATCGAGAACGTCTGCAAGCGCCTACTCCAGAACTTACGGCACGAGGCTCGGGTGCAGGCTGTTCGAGACTACTACGCCTTGCATGGTATCAAGAAGACCAAGCCGGCGTGCCGCGATAAGTTCCTGAGTAAGGAGCAGTACATGAAGGTAATTCTTAAGGCCTTCTCTACTTAAGTTCCTTCATTTAGTAATTCTTAGCCGTAGCGCTCAAGTTTCTATTTGCTAACTTAGGCGCCTCCGAGATGGTGTGCGGATCGGATGGATTGTTGGGAGGTGTTGGTCGATGAGTGGTGCTCAAAACAATGGCTAGCCCTCCACAACGAGGCCAAGGACAAATGTGCCCAAATGGAAGGTGTGCCACACCATCAAGGCAGCTCCAACTTATATCAGTTCGGGCGCAACTGGGTATGTGGTTTGCTTCATGATTCATGCAATTCATTCATCATGCTAGCTTGAGCCCTTTAATTACTAATTTTCATTGTTTCTCTCTTTCAGGCACGCTACAATAAGGCGGATAAGGTGCCAGAGGTGTACGACCTGTATGCCATGGCCCACACTGCCTTGTTCAAGAAAGTCAAGGCTTTCTCTCAGTCTGACCTCGATGATGCAAACAACTTCACCAACATCTCCTCCCACAACAAGCTCGTGAGATATAGAGATGAGAGGAAGGCGAGGAAAGGGGAGGACTTTAACCCGAGCCAGGGTCCCGTTGATCCAGAGCTGTTGATGATATCTGGTGGCGGGAGGTCCCATGGCTCCATAGCCATTGGAGATGGACTTATCCGTTGTCCTAGCACTCTCCCGGAGATCAAGGCGCGCCAGTCGAGCTCCGCTCCTGAGATAAGGCCTCGTGAACGGCCAGTGCAACTCGCCATCAAGGTTAGTGACACGTACTCAGTTATCTTTCTCCATTACATTGTGTGCGCTTCCATCAATGATTACAAATGGTCATGTGAGTGGTGTTGCAGGCTGCTATACAGAGTGAGAGAGATAGAACGGAGAAACTTCTGGCGGAGGCGGCGGAGAGGCAGCGGGAGTTGGAGGAGAGGACGACAAAGATGATGGAGGAGGAGAGGGCACGGAATGACATGCAGGCAAGGGCCATGTACGAGCTCCTTGTGGTAAGTTTCTTCTGCAGATTAGCCAAAACATTCATGTAGTGTATGTCTCATTACTAACTAGTATGACTGAGTCGTCAAAACCAAATGTGCAGTCTGTGTGCGAGAAGACAGGTCAGACCGCTCCGCCGATGCCAGTGATTGCTCCTGGGACCACGGTGAGTTTTATTTGAATGGACATTACTTGCTAGTCTTAACATTTGAGTGTCATCATGCTAACAAGACATTGGAAATGATCTTTGGTGCAGCATAACTCCAGACAAGCATCGCACGATCCTTCTCCAGCTACCGACACGAGCCACCCCGCTCCTACACCTCCTGGATCTTGGTAAATTTATCTAGTGTTTTGCTTAACACATGCATAAAGACCTAGACTTAGCTTTATTTCCTCCAATGCTTACCATAATGACCTAGACTTAGCTTCTTCTCCTCCAAAATGACTTAATAAGCTTACTGACCTCCAAAACCATCCATTTTACCTAAGTTAGCTCTAAAACGATCTGTACTTAGCTTACTTATGTCAAAAATTGCATAATTAGCTTAGTTAGCTCATAGACGATCCATTTTACCTAAGTTAGCTCTAAAATGACCCATTTTACCTAGGTTAGCTTATAAATGATCCAGTTCATCCAAGTTAGCTCAAAAATGACCCATTTTACCTAGATTAGCTCCTAAATGATCCATTTTACCTACGTTAGCTTTAAAATGACCCATTTCACCTAGGTTAACTCCAAAATGACCCATCTTACCTAGGTTATCTCATAAACGATCCATTTCAACTAATTTAGCTCATAAACGATCCATTTCACCAAGTTAGCTAAAAAACGATCCATTTCACCTAAATTAGCTCTTAAATGATCCATTTCACCTAAGTTAGCTCAAAAAGATCCATTTCAACTAAATTAGCTCATAAATGATCCATTTCACCTAAGTTAGCTCAAAAACGATCCATTTCAACTAAGTTAGCTCATAAATGATCCATTTCACCTAAGTTAGCTAAAAACGATCCATTTCACCTTAGTTACCTCAAAAACGATCCATTTGACCTTAGTTAGCTCATAAACGACCCATTTCAACTAAGTTAGCTCATAAATGATCCATTTCACCTTAGCTAGCTCATAGACGACCCATTTCAACTTAGTTAGCTCATATATGATCCATTTCACGTAAGTTAGCTCATAAATGATATACTCTTCTTGTTCTAGTCTTCTTCTTGTTCTACTCTTCTTGTTCTAGTCTTCTTCTTGTTCTACTCTTCTTGTTCTAGTCTTCTTCTTGTTCTACTCTTCTTCTTGTTCTACTCTTCTTGTTCTAACTTTCTTATTTTTCATTTTGCAGATTTCATTCACTTGACGAAAGCTTGCATAGATGGAGTGCTCCTTATCCCTTTCTCTGTTTCTTTTGTATCGTTGAACTATGCATGTATCGTTGGATGAAACTGTTGTAATATATATGGTTGGATGCCTCTATGTTGAACTTGTTACGTATGATGGAACTATGCATGTAATATATATGGTTGGATGATGAAGTTATGTGTTGGATATCTTATATGTTTGCTCTGTAATGGCCTTTTGAAATATATCTATATATGTCATATATATTTGTGATGAAAATTGTTGGATTTAATAAAAAATAGATAAAAGAGCCAATATGTAGGCTCTTTGCCGTCTGCCACCGATGGCAACGGGCTCTTTGCCGTCTGCCGCGGACGGCAAATAAGACACGTGGCATCTAGCTGTGCTTCCTGGGAGCTGACCCATTTGGTCAGTTTGCCTACAGTGGCAGACGACAAAGACTTTGCCATCAGTGGCAGACGGCAAAGAACGTGCCATGTAGTGACGTGTAGATGACATCATACGGCGGACGGCAAAGACACTAGAAATTTTGCCGTCAGCGGCGGACGGCAAAGGCCTGCCGTTAGCCACTTAACGGACTGACAGCGCAATTATTGCCGTCCGCTCTCTTTTCCGTCCGCCGCAGACGGCAAAGGGCCTTTGCCGTCAGCCGCCAGGAAGCAGACGGTAAAGTAGCTGTTTACCGTAGCCTACTTTGCCGGAGCCTTTTGCCCTCCGTGGCTGACGGCAAAGGCCTTTGCCGTCCGCTGTTCATGCCTTTGCCGTCCGCCGTGGCAGACGGCAAAGTAGCTGATTCCTGTAGTGTATACAATAAAAATACCAAAAATATTTATCTTATTATCTCTATCAGATCTCACTTTCGTAAGTGACCGTGAAGGGATTGACAACCACTTTATCGCGTTGGTTGCGAGGTTCTTGTTTGTTTGTGCTGGTACTAGGGACTTGTGTGTTACCTCCTACTGGATTGATACCTTGGTTCTCAAAAACTAAGGGAAATACGTACGCTACTTTGCTGCATCACCCTTTCCTCTTCAAGGGAAAACCAACGCATGCTCAAGAGGTAGCAGACCGCGGCATGCCTAATGGCTAAAGTTGACGTGGGATGGCTTTGGCATCACCGTTTAGCCAATGTCAATATGAGATCTTTGCAAAGTCTTCTCAAGGCGGACCATGTCTGTGGACTAACAAATGTTAGTTTTGCCAAAGATCGTGCTTGCAGTGCTTGTATCGAAGGAAAGCTACATGAGAAGGCTCACCCTCCCACAACTATCATCTACTCGAAGAGGCCCTTGGAGCTCCTTCAATTGGATCTCTTTGGACCTACATCCTTTGATAGTCTTGGGGGTAGAAATTATTGCTTGGTGATTGTTGATGATTATTCAAGATACACTTGAGTATATTTATTCAAGAGGAAGAGTGAGACCTAGCAAACCGTCATCGACTTTTCAAATGAAGCTCAACGTCAACACAATGCAAAGATCTTGATGATAAGAAGTGACAATGGCACCGAGTTCAAGAACTACACCTTGGATGAGTTTCTTAGTGATGAGGAGATCAAGCATCAATATTCCGCACCTTAAACCCGTCAACAAAATGGTGTAGCGGAGAGGAGGAACCGGACATTGATGGATGTGGCAAGGACCATGATGGCGGAGTTCAAGTCTCCATACAACTTTTGGGCCCAAGCCATCACCACCGCTTATCATGCATCCAATCTACTCTATCTCCTCAAAGGCTTGAACAAGACTCCATATGACATACTCAGCAGCAACAAGCCCAACCTCAAGTACTTTCGGGTATTCGAGTGTAAGTGTTTCATTCTCAAGAAAGGTGTTCGTTTCTCTAAATTTGAGGCTAGAGCTCATGAGGGCATATTTGTTGGTTATGCTACAAATCTCATGCTTACCGTGTCCTCAACAAGTCCACCAGACTCATTGAGGAGACGTGTAACGTGGATTTTGATGAGAATAATGGATCCCAAGTGGAGCAAAGTGGTACTTGTGATGTAGGTGATGAAATTCCTCCCCAAGCCATAAGAAGAATGGGTGTTGGTCATATCCTACCCATTGAGGAACCCCTTGTGGCCGAAGGAGAAGGACAATGTTCCACTCAAGTGGAACCTGTAGGATTTCGGGTTCCGGCAGACCCTTGAGGTTCGAACACTGGGGTGTGCGCGGAGATTTCGCCTCCTACCTACCTGCACCCCTCCGCCTCGCTAAGATCTAAGCTATGGAAAGAACAACACGAGAGACACAGGGTTTATACTGGTTCGGGACACCGTTGTAATACCCTACTCCAATGTGTGGCGTGGTGGATTGCCTCTTGGGCTGATGATGATGAACAATACAAAGAAGAACAGCCTTGCGAGGGTCTGCTCTTGGCTGGGGCGATGAACTGCTGGGAGGAGTTCAGTCACCCTTCTCTCTCTCTCTCCGATTGTTGATGCCCTAATTCTTCATCTCCCCCTCCTCTGAGGGTGGCTAGTCCTATTTATAGAGGCCCTGGTCCTCTTCCCAAATATCGAGCGGGAAGGGAGCCAATAATGGCGGGCTAATTTGAAGGGGGACAACTAGTACTAGCTATCCTGACAAAAGTAGTCTTCGCCTGCACAAAGCTCTGGTGGTGACGCCGTCTTGGGCTCCACAATGACCTCCGTCTTGCAGTCATCCTGGTCTTGGTCTTCTTGCACCGAAATGGTAACCTTTTCCTGATGCCTCTGTACTCCGCGGCTGTGCTTTCCCCCTTTGCACCAAAGAGGAAAGGAGGACACTACGCGGGCTGGCACCCGCCTGGCGCCTTTGGTCGTCATGGCTTGCGTCACGGGCACCTCGTGAGGTACCCCGCCTTGATCTCTCCGCCTCCTCGCGAGCCAGCCTGGTGAGGCCGTACCTGAGGAAGCTCCGTGTCGTCCGCCCCACGAGGCTTGGCCCCTCGCGAGGGTCTTGGGTCTGTGTTGATGAAGATGGGCTGTGCTGGGCCCCCCTTTGAGCCACGCCGCAGGCCGCAGGCAGGAAAGTCTGGGGACCCCTGTTCCCAAAACACCGACAGTAGCCCCCGGGCCCGAGGCGCGCCCGGACTTGGCCGTGCAGGGAGGCGGAAGGGCAAGAGCGAAGCGCCATGGGCCCTAACAGCCTGCAGCCTTGGCGCCGCGTGGCGGTTGATTGGACGTGGGCGCCTTAGCAAGCGCGCGAATTGATAAAGGAGTGGCATCTGCCTATGCTTTGCTTTTCGCTTTCTCCGGTTGCTGCTCAGATCCCCTTTCTTGCGCCTCTCCTTCATTCCTCCAAAATTTCTAGATCTACTCCGACCGTGAGACCTAGGAAGCCATGGCGCCTCGTCAGCCCCCGGCCATAGCTTGGTACTCGTCTGCCCTGGACTCGTCGAACGTGTCGAAGGCGAGCCTCGCCCGGTTGCGCCTGATGGCGGCGGCGCGGGGCATCGACGGGGCGAAGGTGTTCAAGGCCGGCTCTGCCACCCCTGAGGGTCAAGGGAGCACCTTCTATCCGTTCTTCGTAAGCGCCATTGCTGCTGGCCTGGTGCCTCCCTTCTCCGAGTTCTTCTTCTCTGTCCTCCGCCATTACAGGCTACAGGCTCTGCATCTCCACCCCAACTCCGTCCTTCTCCTGGCAATCTTTGCCTATTACTGCGAGGCTCACGTAGGGGTGCAGCCCTCAGTGGCCTTGCTGTGCCACTACTTCTACCTCCGGACCTCTCGCGGTCCTGCTTCCACGTGCGCGAGCTTCATCGCGTACGGTGGCGCCATTGCCATTTCGAACCCCGAGAAAAGGATTGAGGGCTTCAGGAGCAAGTGGGTCTTGGCGGATGCTGGGCGCATCCACCCTCGGCTGATCTTGCCCACGGAGCAGCCCACAAGCTCCAGCGATTGGGGTCAAGCGGAGCTCGCGGACCCCCGCGCGAAGCTGGTGTTGGAGAAGATGGACGCGGATCTGAGGCCGGCCAACATGGCGGCGACAAAGCTGACCGGCGCGTCGCTGCTGAGGGAATTCCTGGAGCACCAGCTGGCTCCGCTTCGGCAGTACTCACTTCTGATGTCGAGGCCCCATCCAAGCCCCGCGGCCTTGGCCGACGGAGATCTGGCTGCGGTCCTCCAATCTCTGGTCGGGGGCGATGGGGCGAGGTTGGAGGGCGCTCCTACTCCCTTGTTCCTCCGCGACGACTGGGAGCAGGTAGTGGAGTCCATGCCCGTCTTCAACGGGGATGGGCCCGTGCCCATGGAAACTCCCGAGGAACCGGTGGACGTGCCCTCCGACGACTCCAGCGAAGAGGAGGAAGGAGGGGAGCGGGAAAAAGGGCCTGACTCCAAAGCGACTGACGGAGAGTCGAGGGCTCCCCTCCCCCGGCGCAGGTCCCGCGTTCTCCGCCTCTTTCCGAGCGATGACGACGAGCAGGACGGCGGGAGCTTGCCCCTGATCCCGAAGAAGGACAGGACCGGGCTGATCTCCCGCGGGTCTGCCCCGGCCCCGAGGCGGACCGCAGACGCACCTTCCGCCTCCATGTTTCCCGAGGTTGACCCTTCCAGCCGGCTTTCAGGCTTCAAATTTGGCCGGAGGCCGCTCGAGCTCACTGGCGACGACCCGTAAGCGTTTGATTCTTGTCTTTATTTCTTGTTCTGCTTCTGGGGCTTGATGTCCACATCTTTTGGATAGGCTAGCGCCCGCAACAAAGAAGCCGAAGGGAGCTCTTGAGGTTCCATCCGTGGCAGCATCTCTGCCCGCGAAGGAGGGTGATCGCGATGCACGGGCTCCTCCTGCCCGGTCGTCCTCACGAGGCCTGGCTGAGCCGGCTGGGGCAAGCTCGGCCCCCACGGCCCAAGTGATTCTCGAGGTGTCCTTGCCTACCGCCGCCACTACAGCCGTTGGGGCACAGCAGACTCCGCCTCAGGATGCTGTGGCCGCGCAGCCGCCTTTTCCTCCTACTGCACCCGCTGCTGTCTCTCCGACTCCTTCTGCCGTTCTGGATCGTGCTGTTGCTGAGCTGGACCAACTGCGGCAGGATCTTCTTGGCGCCGACCCTCGCTTGGTGGCCGGGCGCTTGGAGCTAGCTTCAGGATGGGTTCGCTCCGACGCTTCGATTCGGGCGGCGCTAGTCCAGGCCTCGACGGCTTGCGATGAGGAGAAGCAGGCCATCCTTGAGGCAAAGGCTGCTCGTGACGCAGCCCTGGGGGAGGTGGTCGACGTCCGTGGTTGCTGCAAGGCACTAGAGGATGAGCTGCAAGGCCTGCGGGACCAGCTCGCGAAAGAGGCCCGCCTTCGCTAAGAGCAGGAAGAAGGCGTGAAGGCTCGCGAGGCGGCCGTCAAGGAGAGGGAGGTCAAGCTCAGGAAGCGCCGTGACCGCCTAGGCGCGCTGGAGCAGGAGTTGGGGGCGAGGAAGGCCGAGCTGGACAACAAGGCCCTGGTTCTTGCCGAGGAACGCGTGGCCTTCACGGAGATGGAGGCGAAGGCTCGCTCCTCGCTGAGGACGCTTTACGATAGCGGCCTGGAGAGCCCGCTGGCCGGCGCCGAGGACGGCCCCGGCAAGCTGCTTCCCTTCCTGGTTCGCGTTGTTGAAGATGTCGCCCTTGGCCTTGGCCCCACGGCCGAGCCCGAGGCGCGTGTCCTGTCTTCTGCAGCGCTGACGCGGGTCCTCACCCACATCTACCTTCGCGATCCCGGCGTCGACCTCGACGGCCTGCTGGAGCCAGTAAGCGGCGAGCATGCTGCTGCCGCTGCCGAGGCCGTGAAGGGTCACGCGGAGGCTCTGCTGGGGAAGTTCCGGGCCTTCAGCACCAAGCCGAAGCAAGGCGCTGCCGACCCCACTGCTCCATGAGGCGAACCCACTCCGCGCTGCTCCACCGCCGACAAGTGACTCCGTTGTGGCTCCTGTCCTGCCTTTAATTCCTGCACATGTATCATGCCTCGGGGAGGCGTTTAAACTTGCGTTTGGCATTGAGACAACAGTGTGGACTGTGATATTTGCTTTTGAATTCCTTGGAATTTGCGCTTTTCCTTCCTACTTGCTTATGTTCTACGCCGGCAGAGCCCGGCCCCGCGCATACCTCACCCAGCGTTAGTCCCGACCGGAAACCAGGACGGGGCCAAGGTGTGAGGGGCTACGTGACAACTTAGGCTCCTGAGTTGCGATGCTCAGGAGTCCCCCTTGGCGCACGAACAGAAAGTAGGGAGGTGTGATGTGGGTGGATATACCGTTCTACGTCAGTAGAGCCCGGCCCCGCGCATACCTCACCCAGCGTTAGTCCCGACCGGAAACCAGGACGGGGCCAAGGAGTGAGGGGCTACGCGACCAGTTAGGCTCCTGAGTCGCGATGCTCAGGAGTCCCCCTTGATGCTCAAACGGCCTTCATACCTTGGCTCCGCTCAGGGAGAGACGGGCGACAAACCAGGCCCAGGGGGGCCTGGCTAGGCGGCGTGCATCTGGGCGTGACCCAGGCGCAGCCCCCGTGCCTAGCCCCCTCGCGCGGCACTCCCGAGGGGAGGCGTTACGATGAGGCTAGACACTGAGCTCTGGGCTCCCTGAGGTTGATGCGGCCCGGGGGCCACCCTCAGTTGTTTATCACCAGCGCGGAGCATAGCGCTTCCGTATGTGTACGGGCATAGCCGCTCCTCGGCAGTGTCGTCAGCCAGCGCGGAGCATGGTGCTTCCACTGGTACATGGGAGGGGGCCCCCCTCCGGGAGGAGCCCCCGGGGCGTGTACAACCCCGCCCTGACACATGGCTGGCACGGTAGGGCCTGGCGAGGTGTGTCTGGGCACCCGTGGGCCAGCGCGGGACTCACAGGGCCCTACCTCTAGGCGGGTTGCGCCGGGCACTGGGCCTTATCTTGTGATGTGTCCCTGCAAATTTGGTTAGATGCCGGCACTCTACGTCCTCGGGTCTCGGCCCTCGAGCTGGTCTCAGCCGTCGCTGGTATGCCAGGTCACGATGCCGTGGACAAGGCCAGAGGGTGAGGGCTGGAGAGCCAGTAAGAGCCCTGAGTCGCGATGCTTAGGTACCCCCCCCCCTTTAACGTGCAAGTGGTCGGCATGGAGAGGAAGAGGTGTCGTGGACCGGCATCAAATAATCAAGCATGGCGGGTATAACGCATAACCGGAAATAAATGCAAATGAGATACATGCCGCTGCGTCTGGCCCGAGCGACTTGGGGATGATGCAGCCCGAGGGGCGCCCCCAACAAGGTAAGCTAACAACATGAAATAAAAGGGATACATGCCGCAGGGACGGACCCACGCGGCCTGGGAATAATGCATCCCTGGGGTGCGCTCCCAGCTGGAAGTGAAACTTGAAAGATGTCACCTGATGACGTTGAGGACGAAGGGGTGTTGGTATGGCAGACTCGGTAGGCTGCGGAAGCCGATCCTCACGAGCCCCCAGGCCCGGGGGCCTCGGAAGGCTCCGGAGGTGCTGGCGGCTCCCCGCGGACCATCTCCATCTCCGCCAGGGCTGCGGAACGCCTGGCCTCTTGTGCCTCCATGATGCCCCTCATGAGGCGCTGGTACGTGGCAGCCGCGCTCGGCAAGCCGTAAGGCATGCGAACGTAGCTGTGGGGTGGACCTCCGCAGCGCCCCACTCGCGAGGGCCAGAGGCGCTCCAGAGAGGTGACTCGGTTGAGCCCTGGTATATCGATGCAGACGTGCAGCCCACCATCCTCGCCTGGATGGGGAGCCACTGCTGGTAGACGGCGGCCGCCTTTCATGACCCTTGACTCCTGTAGCTCCTGAATGGCCTTGCTGACGAACTCCTAAGGGTCTGTCTCTCCTTGCCTTACTCCTTCTTGAGGGAAACGTGCTTCGAAACTCGCCTCCATGTGGTGCCCAAGCGCCTCCCTCGTGACCCTAGCCAGGTCGGTGGCCCTCTAGGGGAGAGCCCCCGAGCCCTGCCTGAGGAGGGCGTCGGGCGCGCTTTCCTATGCAATGGAAGGAGGTTCCCCCTGGGCAGGCACGGGCCCAGAGGGGCCTGCCTCCTGAGGGGCCGGGCCGGATAATGTCTTCTTGTTCTTGGGGGCGGTCTCGGGAAGCCTCCTGCTTCCCCGATCCGGGTCTTCCAGTGACGCGGCCTGAAAGGCTCGTTCCAGGGAACACACCGTGTCCTTATCTTCACAGGGCACTGTGATGACTCCGCCACTTCCTGGCATCTTGAGGACGTTGTAGCCGTGGTGAGTTATGGCCATGAACTTGGCAGCGCTGGGTACCCAAGGATGGCGTTGTACGGCAGGCGAATGTGAGCGACGTCGAAGTCGATGAGCTCGGTGCGGTAGTTGTCGCGTGCCCCGAAGGTGACAGGGAGGCGGACCTGCCCAATTGGGACCGTGGAGCCGTCGGTGATTCCGGAGAAAGGCTTGGTTGGCTGAAGCTGGTTGTAGGGCACTTGGAGATTGTTGAATGTTTCCACGGACAGGATGTTGAGCCCTGCCCCGCCATCGATGAGGGTCCTGGTGACCACCACGTTGCTGATGATTGGGGAACAAAGCATTGGGAGGACTCCAGTTGTAGCCACACACTTGAGCTGATCTGCTGAGTTGAACGTGATGGCGCACGCTGACCACCTGAGATGGCGCGTGGCTTCTAGCCTGGGGAGGACTGCATTCACTTCATGGGCGAACTGCTTGAAGATGCATTGAGAGGCAGGGGCCTGAGCCCTGCCCAGGATGCAGGCGATCGCGCGCGGCTCCTGGAAGCCCCCAGCCCCCTCGTCTTGGTGGCGGTCCTTGTTTCTCCTTGGCTGCGGCGGCAGGGGAGGGAGGCCTGCATTGCCTTGCGGGCGATCCTCGCGAGGCTGATCCCTCCAGTCTCCCTCGCGAGGCAGGTCTTGCCAGCGATCCTCGCGAGGTAGATCGCGCCACCCTTGGCGCGGGCCACGGTCTTCCCAGCGTCCTGCGTTCCTTCCTCCTCCTCGACCGTAGCCCCGGTCACCGCGGTCGGGGCGACGGCCGATCCTTCCTTCCCGCACGGCTCCGAGCTCTTGACATTCGTTGGTGTTGTGGGTGTGGAGGTCGTGGTACACACAATACCGGCTGCCCTTGGAAGGTTCGGGCTGATCTCTGCCCCGCTTGGTGTCTGGTTCTGCCACGAGCACGGCAGCCCCCTTGCGCTTCACATCCTTGGCCTTGGGCTTCTTCTCTTCTGGGTCTGCGGCAGGCAGCTCGAGGAGGGAGAGACGCCCTTCCTCAGCCCTGGCGCACTTGGTTGCCAAGTTGAATAGCTCCAAGGAAGTGCACAGATCTTCATGCATCGCCAGCTCCTCCTTCATCTTGACATCGCGCACGCCGTCGGAGAAGGCTAAGATGATGGCCTCCTCAGTCACCTTGGGAATCTTGAGGCGTGCATTGTTGAAGCGCTGGATGTACTTCTGCAGGGTCTCCCCGGGTTGTTGCTTGATGCGGCGCATGTCGCTCACGGCGGGTGGCCGGTTGCGAGTACCTTGGAAGTTGGCGATGAAGCGGGTGCGCATCTTGTCCTAGGAGGAGATCGTGCCTGGAGCCAGGTTCAGGAGGTAGGTGCAGGCCCTGTCCTTGAGTGCCATGGGAAACCAGTTCGCCATGATGTTCTCGTCTCCGTTGGCAGCTTCGATGCCCAGCTCGTAGAGCTGGAGGAACTCCACGGGGTCAGCCGTGCTGTCGTAACGAGGAGGCAGGTCTGGCTTGAACTTTCCGGGCCACACGATGTTGCGCAGCTCGGTGGTGAAGGCATGGCAGCCTGCTGTGGCCACGGGAGACCTTGGGTGACGGAGAGCTTGGTCTTGCATGTCCCCATGCGCTGTAGCTGGGTCTTGACGTGCGGGAGTAGGAGCATGGTCGCGACATGCTGGAGCAGGGACCGCCCGAGAAGCTTCTGGCGGGTGACGGATTTCCTGGCAGCTCTGCTCTTGCTGCACTGGCACCTGACGGAGCGGGTTCCGCCCAGGGGCCACACGCCTTGGAGCCATGGCGCCTTCTTGAGGAGGAGGCAGCCGGGGCGCCGCCGGAGCTTCGTTGCCCGCGCGGGGCGGGGTGCGGTGCAGCGGAACGGACGGTGCACGAGAGCCCCCTGCGGCGCAGATGAGCTCGGCGACGCGGTCGAGCCATTCTTCGTAGACGTCGTCGATGGGACGGTAGCGTAGGAGCTCATTTGCCGTGATGAGCACAGCTCGAGCCTCCATGGGTGCACGGAGCGCGCGGGACGAAGAACCAGCTGGGGTGAGCGAGGGAGTTGCGGTGCGGCTGTCTTGCCACACGGACGGATGATGAGACGATGCTTGCTGCTCGTCCCCCACCAGGCCGGTGGCGGCATTGACGGCAGGTGACGGGGAACGGCGAGGATGCCCGCCGACAGGAGCCGTCTGGGCGATGCGGGAAGCGAGAGCGGCCCGGCGCTCGGCGCGGGCCCGACGAGCGTTAGACATGGGCGCGATGGTAGGAGGAGAACAGGGTGGTGGAAGATGAATTCTAGCGCACCCCTACCTGGCGCGCCAAATGTCGGATTTCGGGTTCTGGCAGACCCTTGAGGTTCAAACACTGGGGTGCGCGTGGAGATTTCGCCTCCTACCTACCTGCACCCCTCCGCCTCGCTAAGATCTAAGCTATGGAAAGAACAACACGAGAGACACAGGGTTTATACTGGTTCGGGCCACCGTTGTGGTGTAATACCCTACTCAAGTTTGTGGCGTGGTGGATTGCCTCTTGGGCTGATGATGATGAACAATACAAGGAAGAATAGCCTCGCGAGGGTCTGCTCTTGGCTGGGGCGATGAACTGCTGGGAGGAGTTCAGTCACCCTTCTCTCTCTCTCTCCGATTGTTGATGCCCTAATTCTTCATCTCCCCCTCCTCTGGGGGTGTCTAGTCCTATTTATAGAGGCCCTGGTCCTCTTCCCAAATATCGGGCGGGAAGGGAGCCAACAATGGCGGGCTAATTTGAAGGGGGACAGCTAGTACTAGCTATCCTGACAAAAGTAGTCTTCGCCTGCACAAAGCTCTGGTGGTGACGCCGTCTTGGGCTCCACAATGACCTCTGTCTTGCAGTCATCCTGGTCTTGGTCTTGTTGCACCGAAATGGCAACCTTTGCCTGATGCCTCGGTACTCCACGACTGTGCTTGCCCCCTTTTCACCAAAGAGGAAAGGAGGACACTGCGCGGGCTGGCACCCGCCTGGCGCCTTTGGTCGTCATGGCTTGCGTCACGGGCACCTCGTGAGGTACCCCGCCTTGATCTCTCCGCCTCCTCGCGAGCCAGCCTGGTGAGTCCGTGCCTGAGGAAGCTCCGTGTCGTCCGCCCCGCGAGGCTTGGCCCCTCACGAGGGTCTTGGGTCTGTGTTGATGAAGATGGGCCGTGCTGGGCCCCCCTTTGAGCCACGCCACAGGCAGGCAAGTCTGGGGACCCCCATTCCCAGAATGCCGACAGAACCATCACCAACCCAAGACCCACACGCTTCCGAAGAACAAAGTGAAGGCCCTCAACCAAATGAACAAGATCAAGGGCAAGATCAACCTCAAGATGGTGGTGAACCACCAAGTGATGCCCAAGGTCAAGTTCTCACCACCGAGCAAGTTCAAGATCAAGAGCAAGCTCAAGATCAAGAACAAGCTCATGACAACGCTCAAGATGATCAAGTTACCTCTCCTCAACTCTGTCCTGAGGAGGAATTGGAGCATCGTGTCGCCAAGATTGCATCCGAGCTCACTACCAAAGATCATCTCATGACGAATGTGCTTGGAAGATTAAGAAAGGGGGTAAGTACTCGTAGACAATTAGCAAACTATTGTGAAAATCACGCGTTTGTTTCTTGTGTTGAACCCCGAAAGGTCCATGAGGTGCTCGAGGATCCGGGTTGGCTTAATGCCATGTATGAAGAAATCAAATACTTCGAGCACAACAAGGTCTAGAGATTGATGCCAAGGCCAACAGGGAACCATAATGTCATTGGAACCAAGTGGATATTCAAGAAAAAGCAAGATGCTCATGGGATTATCATTCGAAACAAGGCTCGTTTGGTGGCACAAGTCTACTCCCAAGTTGAGGGTATCGACTACGGTGAAACCTTCGCTCTCGTTGCTCGCCTTGAATCTATTCATTTGTTGATTGCTTATGCTTCTCATCATAACTTCAAGTTGCAACAAATGGATGTGAAGAGTGTTTTTCTTAATTGTCCTATTAATGAGTTGGTGTATGTCAAACAACCCCCGGGGTTTGAGGATCCCGAGTTCCCCAATCACGTATACCAACTCGATAAGGCACTCTATGGCCTTAAACAAGCCCCACGTGCGTGGTATGAGCACCTTACCGAGTTGTTGCAAGATCGTGGGTTTGAAATTGGGAAAATTGACCCCACTCTTTTTACTAAGAAGGTCAAAGGTAGTTGTTTGTATGCCAACTATATGTTGATAATATTATCTTTGGTTCCCCTAACAAAGCTTTCAATGAGGAGTTTGCCGCTCTCATGACCTTGAAGTTGAAGATATCCATGACGGGAGAGTCGAAGTTCTTTCTTGGGTTCGAAATCAAGCAAAGAAGAGAAGGAACCTTCATCAACCAAGCCAAATACACTCAAGACATGCTCAAGAGATTCAAGCTAAGTGATGTCAAGCTGGCTTGCACTCCAATGCCCGTCAAATGCCAACTTGACATAGATCCCAATGGTAAAGTGGTGGATCAAAAGGTATATCGCTCCATGATTGGCTCCTTGCTTTACCTTTGTGCATCTAGACCGAATATCATGTTGAGTGTGGGAATTTGTGCATGGTTTCACGCCGCACCTAAGGAAAGCCACTATGTGGCGGTCAAGCGAACCTTTCGATATTTGGCTCATACCCCAAACTTTGGCTTATGGTACCCAAGAGGAGCTAACTTCAACCTTGTGGGCTTTTTGGACTTGGATTGGGTGGGAGACAAAGTGGATATGAAGTCAACTTCCGGAGGGTGCCAATTTCTTGGTTGCTCCTTGGTGAGTTGGTCTTCTAAGAAGCAAAGTTGTGTATCTCTCTCATCCACCGAAGCGGGGTATGTGGCTGCCAGTAGTTGTTCTGCACAACTTCTTTGCATGAGGCAAACTTTAAAGGATTACGGTGTCATTTGTGACAAAGTGCCTCTTTGGTGTGACAATGAAAGTGCCATCAAGATCTCTATCAACCCGGTGCAACACTTCAAGACGAAGCATATTGAGATTCGGTATCACTTCATTCGGGATCACATTAGGCGAGGGGAGATCGAGTTCAACTATATCAACACTCATGATAACCTTGCAGATATCTTCACAAAGCCCTTGGATGAAGCAAGATTTCACGAGTTAAGGCATGAGCTAAATATCATTGATTCGAGCAATGTGGCTTGAACCCTTGCACACCCCACCATACTCATCTTGATGTCTTGTTTAGGTGTAGGCATGGACATAGGGGGAGTGTTGTTCTCTCGATGAACTCTCCCTCCCCCATTATGCATAAATTGATCAACTCTTTCACATTCGCTATTTTTATGGTACTTGTGCTTCAAAGACGAGTTTTAGTCATGGGCCCAAGGATAATTCTTCGTGGTGCCATACCAATTGACTCAAACATAGGTGGCTCCGGCCACCGCCCTCTCCGTTTGAGAGGTTTTGTTTTGTGTTTGATCTTTGTTGTCTTTTGCCGTCTCATGAGCCACGGTTGTTTTTGAGATTCCTCGTGTGTGTGCTCTCTTGCATGTCTGGTTTCTTGAAGGTTGCATCGCAAAGGCCGTGTTTTTCTGTTTTTGTTGAAACATGCACTTTCTTGGGTTTACGGTACTACAGTGGCAAGCCACGGTACTACCGCAGGAGATGGGTTGCCCTGTGCGTGCATAGTTGCATCCCAGGCATGGTACTACCACTTCCATCGCGGCAGAAATTTTTACTGCCGCTGGAAGAGCGGTACTACCGCCCTGTGTGCGATACTTCCACCCGGGCGGTACTACCGCGTAGTCGCAAGCGCGTGGGGGTTAGTAGCGGGCAGGGGGAGTTCCAACTCCCCCATACCCATTCATCTCTTTTCCCCACTTCGTCTCTCTCTCTCCTGCCCAAGAACGGCGTCGGAGGACCTCGCCGGATCTCCGTCTCTGGCCACTCTCCTCGCATTCTGACCGGTGGGATCGTTCCCCACCTCGCCCTCTTGCCATGGACCCCGGTATCTCCCCAATTCCCTCTCCTTTTTGCCTCGTTCTTGTGATTCTAGGTCTTGGGGAGATGCATGTCTAGTTCATGTGATTTTTGGCTAAATCTTTGCAAGAGGAGATTGTAGGAGAGTGCTAGTGCAGTAGATATGCTAATTGGTGTGATGCAACAGTGTAGTTTTGATCAACGGTAGTACCGATCCACTTTTGCGGATGTTTCTAGATCCATAGATGTGTTTCTTGCGCGAGTTGATTCTGTGCGGTACTACCGCTCCTCCTGGAGTGGTACTACTGCTCGCTCGCTCGAGACCCGCCCCGTGCAGTACTACCGCTCCGCTGGAGCGGTACTACCACCGGGGCGCGGCAGTAAAATTTTACTTCCGCTCCAGGCGCGGTACTACCGTGCCCCCCGGCATAGTACTACCGCGGCTATAGCACGGCTGTAAACTTTTACATCCGCACCCTGGCCCGGTACTGCCATGCAGTTAAAAATTACGTTGTTTTGTCTTCCCAATCTCATTCCTACATGTTTCATTTGGTTTTGGCCTTAGTCTTTGCAATAATCCTTCTCGCTTCTCTCGTGCTTGTGTTGTGTGTCATAGGTGGTGGCTCCGGTTCCAATGTCCGGTGCTCGAATCATAGCCGTGACACGAGCTCCAAGCGCCTTCGCAACCAAGAGGCTCTAGAGGGATCCAGTGCCCCACAACGCAGAACCAAGTCCACAGCTACCAAGACCAAGGAGCCAACTGTTGGCATGGATAATATGCCTCAAGGGGAGTTTCCGATTCGAAGGAAGATCAACCCCTACGTCAACCCTAGGGAGCTCACAAGGGGCAATGATTTGTTTTGGACCAAGCAGCAGAATCTCATCTTCCTCGATATGATCAAGGCCAAGAAGAACACATATGTGTCAGTGAAGTGGATTTACATGCATCATATGAAGAAGGAGAGTAACCGGGCATACTTTGGTGAGCCTCTAGACCTAGTGGAGCAGTTTGGCATTGAGGAGTTACTCACGTTCCACATGAACTTCGACCCAGAGATTGTGGCTCAGTTCTTTGCTTCTGTCCACTTCACACTAATGATCAGCAGACCATAACTTGGATGACCAATGGGAAGAGGTGTTGGGGAACATAGTAATTTCAAAAAAATTCCTACACACACGCAAGATCATAGTGATTCATAGCAATGAGAGGGGAGAGTGTCGTCCACGTACCCTCGTAGACCGTAAGCGGAAGCGTTATGACAATGCGGTTGATGTAGTCGTACGTCTTCATGATCGACCGACCCTAGTACTGAATGCACGACACCTCCGCGATCTGCACATGTTCAGCTCGGTGACGTCCCGTAAACTCACGATCCAGTAGAGCTTCGAGGGAGAGTTCCGTCAGCACGACGGCGTGATGATGGTGTTCATGAAGCTACCGACGCAGGGCTTCGCCTAAGCACCGCTACGATATGACCGAGGTGGATTATGGTGGAGGGGGGCACCGCACACGGCAAAAAGATCAATGATCAACTTATGTGTCTATGGGGTGCCCCCCTCCCCCGTATATAAAGGAGTGGACGAGGGGGAGGGGCCAGCCCTCCTAGGCACGCCCCAAGGGGAGTCCTACTCCCACCGGGAGTAGGACTCCAACCCTTCCAAGAGTAGGAGTAGGAGAGAGGGGGGAGGAAAAGGGGGGCGCCCCCCTCCTTGTCCAATTCGGACTAGAGGGGGAGGGGGTGCATGGCCTGCCCTGGCTGCCCCTCCTCTTCTCCACTAAGGCCCAATAGGCCCATTACACTC
>NC_041392.1:258278459-258340079 GCF_002162155.2 Triticum dicoccoides
ACCTCCCGGTACTCCGCTATTTGTCCGAACTTGCCCGGAACCCTTCTGAAGTTCAAACATAGTCATCCAATATATCGATCTTTATTTCTCAACCATTTCGAGACTCCTCATCATGTCCGTGATCATATCCGGGACTCCTAACTACCTTCGGCACATCAAAACACATAAACTCATATTACCGATCATCACCGAACGTTAAGTGTGCGGACCCTACGGGTTCGAGAACTATGTAGACATGACTGAGACTCGTCTCCTGTCAATAACCACTAGCGGAACATGGATGCTCATATTGGCTCCTATATATTCTACGAAGATCTTTATCGGTCAAACCGCATAACAACATACGTTGTTCCCTTTGTCGACGGTATGTTACTGAAAGTGCGTTATATCGACTAGAGGGGGGGTGAATAGGCGATTTTTATGAAATTCTTCACTGAGGAATTTACTGGTGAGGAAATTCCTTAGCGAAGAACTACTAGCAGCGGAATAAGTACTCAAAAGTAAACACAACAGAATACAAGCATAGTCATCATGATGAAATGAAGACAGGCACAGAGTACAGGAAGCGTAATCACAGGATAACATAGGATGAAGACAAACAAACTGAAGAAATTGAACTAAGGAAATTGAGAAAGTCTTTAGTAAAAGTCTTCAAACACAGATATGAACAAACATACATCACAGTTATGAGGAAATGAAAGAGTTGAGGAAATAGAACCAGTAAGCTCGGTGAAGACAATGATTTGGTAGACCAGTTCCAACTGTTGTCTCAGTTGTACGTCTGGTTGGAGCGGCTGAGTATTTAAACTCGAGGACACACAGTCTTGGACACCTAGTCAAGGACACTCAGTCCAAGACACCCAGTCCTCACCATATTCTCCTTGAACTAAGGTCACACAGACCTTGTCCAATCACTCGTGGTAAGTCTTCAGGCGACTTCCAAACCTTCACAAACATGGTCACTCAGCGATCCACAATTCCTCTTGGATGCTCTAGACCATGACGCCTAGCCGTCTGGAAGAAGCACAGTCTTCAAAGGTAACAAGCGTCGGATCCACTCAGGATCAATCTCTTCAGTGATGCTCAATCACTTGGGGTTTGTAGGTGTTTGGGTTTTGGGTTTTTGGTTTTTTCTCACTTGATGATTTTCGCTCAAAGTCCTCGGAGGATGGGTTGCTCTCAAATGACAAGTGTTAGTTTCTCTCGGAGCAGCCAACCAGCTAGTGGTTGTAGGGGGCGGCTATTTATAGCCTAGGGAGCAGCCCGACATGATAAGACATAAATGCCCTTCAATGATATGACCGTTAGGTGGATAGATATTTTTGGACAACTGGCGCATAGCACAGCAACGGTCGGAATTTTGAGTAGCAAAATCCTCAGGGCTATCATGTTCCTCACTGTGTAGGCAATCCGCACTGGCGAATTCCTAACTCCTCAGTCAGGACAAATTCCTCAGAGACCAGAAGAACTTTGTCTCTGTCACTGAAGAAATTGACTGAACTGTATGAGATTTCCAATGGCTTCAGTCGAAGGGATTGGTAGGTGTAGGATTTTGAGTTGAGCATCACATGGAAATTTTTCCTTAGTATTTCCTCGCCCCCCTTTAACAGTACGGTGTTTCCTATGACTCAAGAAAGAGAAAAACAAAACTATGAACACGAAAGTCTTCAAGCTTCATATTTCTCGCATGAATATCAAGTCTTCACGGACACACCAATTTCTTCACTTTCAAAGTCTTCATGAAAGTCTTCAGAAATACCAAAATCTTCAGTCGAAGGTATTCATTTTTAGGGGTCGACTTTTCCTGTAAATATCAAACTCCTAATAGACTTATAGCCTGTGTACACTCACACACGCATTAGTCCCTTAACCTATAAGTCTTCAATACACCAAAATCACTAAGGGGCACTAGATGCACTTACAATCTCCCCCTTTTTGGTGATTGATGACAATATAGGTTAAGTTTTCAACAGGGATAAACATATGAAGTGTAAATACTGATACTGAGGAATTTGATTGCAAGATATAGGAGAACTCCCCCTGAAGATGTGCAAAGTGAGGAATTTGCTTTTGAAGCAATGCACACTTGAAGAGTTGAATCATGGAGATCTCCCCCTATATCTTGTAATTCATACACGCATTTAACATATAATATGAAGAATTTGAAATGTATGATGAAATATGGTGCCTGATGAAATTCAGCATGCGTGCAATAATATTAACGAGGAATAAGCACACAGAATAGTGCCTCAAGAGTATCAGAGCACAGTGCATCAAAAGTATCAGAGCACCATCGGGTTTAAGATTATAACTCGATCCAATAAAGTTTTAGAAGAACGAGAGTTGTAACTTAGCAAAAAAACGCCCATATAGTAGACCCGCTTGAAGACTAACTCATATTTCTCGCCCTTTGTCATCGAATGACCAAAAGGATCGAAAATGAGGAATAACGCCCCTGAAGATAATCATGTTGATGAAGGAGCGCCAGCGTTGTTGGGGTCGTTGGTTGCTGTAGGGCCTGCCACAGTGTCGTCGAAATCTTCATGTTCATCAGTGTGGCGTGATAAAGAAAATGAGCTGGCCACCAGAGAAGGAACTTGGACCTTCTTGAATTTCTTCGGTGGAGGTGCAGACCAGTCAAAATCTTCTTTGAGACCCATGTTCTTCAGATCTTCTTCACCATATAGATGTGACAGGATTGCCCAGGTGCGACCGAAGACTTGATGGAGGTAGTAGTGGTTTTTCTTCACTGCATTGTGTGTGGCAGTCATGTTGTGAATAAGTGAACCAAACTGACGCTTAACCCATTTGTGATTTCGATCCACCTTCTGGTGAAGACTAAGCAGAAGTTCACGGTCAGTCATCATGCGCGGAGCAGTGGCTTGAGGAGTGGACTTGGGTGCATTGGCAGAGTCATGTGTGGCAGAGTCATCATTGGTGGAATAAGATGCAGCTTTGCGAAACTGACCATCCAATGGATGAATGCCTTCATCAATTATAGCTGGTGCCTTGCCCTTTCCATCAACTGAGGAATATGTCTGCTTGAGGACTTCAATTGGGAGCAAGTAGCTGAGATGATTCTGGAAATCAGCTTTGTAGTTGAGTGAAGACCTTGTCCTGGGGAATCTCATGATCCAAGGTGCATAAGGCTTCAGCTCAACGGAGATAGTGCAACATTGGCCATAGTCCTCATGAAGAAATTGTGATAATTGACAGGAATGCCATGAACAATGTTGAATACCAGATTCTTCATGATGCCAACAATTTCCTCATCAGATGAGTCGTGGCCTTTGATAGGACTGATTGTCCTCGTAAGAATACGATAGACAGTTCTGGGCACGTATAACAATTCCTTCACGAGGAATTTGGTTCTTGGTGTGTGACTTGGCTTCAAAGGTTTCATCAGCACCTGCATGTAATGATGTGTGAGCTTAGGTTCACTGTAGATGCAGCGAGCTTCTTCAAGGGGAGGATTGAGTGGTAGAGCACGAAGCAATTCAGAGGCTGGTGCAGTGTAGTGAGTGTTTTCAAACATCCAGTCTAGCACCCATGAATTCACATCTTCAGCATCTCCGGTGATGTGCAGCCTTGCATAGAATTGAAGAATCAGTTCTTCATTCCAATCGCAGATGTCAGAGCAAAAGTTGAGCAGCCCAGCGTCGTGAAGAACACTGAGGACTGGTGCAAAGCACGACAGAGATTCCATATCCACGTGAGGAATATGCTCATGGTAGAAAATCTTCTCCTTGTTGAACATCACTGAGGAATAGAAATTGGCTTGACTAGCAGTCCAGAAACGCCTCTTCCTAATGTGAGGAGAGTCATATGGGTTGTAATCTTCAAAGAATACGTGCTCGCCGAAGAAATCATCCGCCTTGAACTTTTGCTTGCGTGAGAATGGGTCCTTTGGCTTTGGAAGAGGAGTGTTAGTGAGTTGCATCACGACCTGAGGAATCTCAATCGCAGGTTCTTTAGGCTGAGGAATTTCTGGTTCCTCCTCAGTGGCAGTCTGCGTCATTGGTTGTTCAGCAGCAACACTTTCTTCAGCGCTAGTGGCTGGAATTTCCTCATGGACAGATGCAGTGGGATGAGTTTCTTCAGAGCCCATGTGAACATTTTGTGTGGGGGACTGAGGAATTTGCTGTAGAGGGGTGAACATTGGAGAGTTTGTATGCTGACTTTCCTAGAATTCATCACTGATTACAGGTGTGGAGCAGCCAATGTCCACATCTTCATCTTCCATTTCTTCAACGCCAGCCTCTTCAGCTGTGAACTGAGGCATAGGCGAGGAGATGATAGGTGTTGAAGGGATATCATCCACTTCAATTTCTTCATCGATTGGTTCAGACGAAGCAACAGAAGGAGTTTCATCATCAGATCCGCTGGGGATCACATATTCTTCATCAAAGGGAACGAGGTCCTTTGATGGCCTGGTTGAGATGGGAACAACATCAATCAGATTTGCAAATGAGCTTGTCATAGGCTTCATTTTCTTCGGAGCTGAAGAATCTGAAGCAGCTGATGCTTTCCTTTTCTTCACTGCAGCACGCCCTGTAGCCTGGGTCTTCTTCACATCTGATGCAGATGGAAGGATTGGAGGTGAAGTTGGTGCAGGAGCAGCTGAGGAATCTGGTTGATTTTCTTTAGGCACAACTGATGCAGTTGCCCTGAGTTCTTCGGTTTCTTCAGGCACGCCACTAGTGGGTGCCCTGGCAATTTCTTCAGCGGCTGGAATGCAGTCATCAGCCCTGGAACTCACATTATCTTCAGCAGCCTGATTGTCATCAGCGGTGCTGGCATTTTCTTCAGTAGGCTGAGCAGATGCTTCAGCCTGAGGAATTTTCTGTTGCGTTGGGGCTGCAACATTGGAAGTGAAGTTGTCCGCAAGTTTCTCAAAATGAACCTTGGCTCCAAGCCAATCAGCGCGATATGCTTCAAAGTCATCACTGAGTTTCTTAATCTCAGTCTGAGTAGTGACAAGTTCCTTAGTTGTCATAGAGACAACATTTTTCTTCAGATAGCGCTCTTTCTTGTACTGCGCTTTCTTGATCTGCCTGACCTTCTCAAATTTCCATTTTTCTTCTTGAATGAAGTGGGTCAGCATGTGACTCTGGCCAGGTGTCAGCTTGAAGTCAGGCAAGGGAGTGTTGGGGTCCTTGTGCCAATCATCAATGTAGTCGAGGATCAGCTTGGGATCCAAAAGCAGTGGCACTTCTGATCATTTGGCTCTAGCGGCCCTGACTTGCCTGTCTCTGATGATTTCTGCAAGTTCATCATCATCAGCTTCGTCTTCATTAGACGACACTTGGAAAGCGACTTGCTTCTTTTGAGGACTTGGGCATGGACCTCGTCCAGCAGTGGCCTTTGTCTTGAGCAGTGAGGGGCCAGCTAAGGAACTTGGTGCAGCTGAGGAACTAGCTGAGACACCTGATGCAATGGAGATGCGGGCAGTCCTTTGGCACGAAGTGAGATGCACAGGTGCTGAGGATTTGGTCGGAACAGCTGAAGGCTTTGGCGGAGGAGCTGAAGACTTTGGAGGAATAGGAGCAGCATGAGGAATTGGCCGTGAGGGCTTTGATGATTCTGGCCGTGAGGGCATTGCTGAGGAAGCACTTGGCTTGCGCGCAGGCTTCTTTGACACAGCCTTCTTTGGCTTGACAGCAAGGACCTCAGCAGAGGCAGCAGCAGCAGCAGAGTCTTCATTGAATTTCCTCACTTCTTCTTTGGCTTGCTTAGCCAACTTGCCTTGGCACTTGGCCCATTCATCAGGATAGTCCTCACCTCGCTTGAGGCTAGTGGGATCAGCAGTTT
The DNA here is from genome assembly GCF_002162155.2 of Triticum dicoccoides. NCBI lineage: Eukaryota > Viridiplantae > Streptophyta > Magnoliopsida > Poales > Poaceae > Triticum > Triticum dicoccoides. Next base: position 258,284,271 of record NC_041392.1, read on the forward strand.
GGCCAGGTGCCAGTGGTGCTCTTGGGCATGGAGGATTGAGTGCGAATTTCTTCATATACTTAGGAGTGACATATCTGTACTCCCTCCATTCTCTTGCCCATCACTTCTCTATCTTCTGAATGCGTACTTTGCGCTCATTCTTGGTTTCCTCAGTAGGTGTGCAGTACCCTGCATATATGTCATCAGGGATTTCAAACGCTGTATTTACCTCAGGCCTCTTTCCTCCCTTCTGTGGCCTTCTACCATCAGCCATTTTCTTCGGTTGAGGAATTTGAACAACTGAATTCTCTGAAGAAGTATGCAACTTTTCTTCGAGGAACGCTACAAATGAGTTAAGTTGATGAGAACCTAGTTATTCAGCAGCTGACATGTGTACCTGTGAATAGAGTATAGTTGCGAGGAATTTGGAGAGGTCATATGCGTTCTCAGAAGGTTTTTCAAAATGAACAAGTTTGAGGAATTTGACCAGATGAGTCTTGAAGATTTTCACTAAGCGTTCTTTGTCTTAGGTTCCAGAGTTGTATAGATTGAAGCTCCACACAATTGAGGAATCTTGGAGAAAAATGATGCTTAGAGAAACGAATCAAGAACAGATGACTTTGTGAGGTGTTCAGTGTGTGAAGATATGAAGAAAAACACTTTTGAAGATTTTGTAGATAATCATTCGAATCAACAAGGGCAGTAAAAGTAACTTTTATTTACCCTGGACGAAGAACACGATGAACTAGAGTGAGGAGATGTGAAGTTCGTCTGTGCAGATCTTCCACGCCCTAACTTGGCGGAGGAAGAAGGCTACGGCGGCGGCAGAGTGAAGATGTTCGTGGTCGGCGTGAGGACGTCGGCGACGAGGTCGAGGCAGTGAAGCTCTTCCTCACCGGCGGCGATGAAGTAGCGGCGGCGCTAGGGTTTGAGAAGCTCGAGCTGGAGAGAGAGGTCGAGTGGAGTAAAAGAAGTGAGGAAGGGAAGGAGGGGTATTTATAGCCACGGTGAAAAACTGCTCGCCCGAAGAAATTGGACGAACGTGCCCCTGACCCTTCTCATTCGCATGACATGTGTCACCCATGTAGTGAGAGGTGGAGATCATGTTAGATCGTGGGTGAGTGGATAAGTGTATCGTGGGATGCGGAACGGTTTGAGCGGCAAAACCAAAAATTTCGATAAGATAGGTTTTAAAGTTCCGTTCGCAATTTCTTCAGCTGACAAGGACACAGTGAAGATTTTGAACAAGTTTCAAATAGAACGCACATGAAGAATTTGTGAACAGATTGGGTTGAGTATAGCATAGAGGGGAAGGGTCCGATCACATTCACTTAGCAGAAAACGAACTTGAAGAAAAAGCAATAAGTGAATGCTGTAGAGGACATAAACTTATATATATATAGCCAATGAAGAAAAACGACGGAAACAGTGAAGACAATGCAAAGTTGAAGAATATGAATAATTTAGGAATTTCAACTTTTGGTGGTGGCGTGACCCACCATATAAGAATGATGATTTCAGACACCGCATACAATTATCGTAGGGTTCTGAGAATCAAATTCTTCGTTAATTTCTTCACACTAAGAGTGTTATTGTTCATTGATTGAAGAAAAACGTTTCTTCAGGTGTTGCACATCTAAGTCATCAATTTTGCATAAGTGTTAGGATGAGTGTCCTTTTCATAGAACATTCGAAGATTCTAGGATATTTAGCTCACACCCCAACTTGCTAAATCTCTTCTCATCCAAGGGCTTTGTGAATATATCAGCTAGCTGTTCTTCAGTCTTCACATGCTCAATAGAAATGTCACCCTTCAACACATGATCACGAAGAAAATGATGACGAATCTGAATGTGCTTTGTCTTCGAGTGCTGAACTGGGTTGTGAGCAATCTTGATGGCACTCTCATTGTCACAGAAGAGAGGCACATTCTTCATGTTGACGCCGTAGTCCTTGAGAGTTTGCTTCATCCATAGCAATTGGGCATAGCAAGAACCAGCGGCAATGTACTCAGCTTCAGCAGTAGATAGTGATACGCAGTTCTGTTTCTTCGAGGACCAACAGACCAAAGATCGTCCGGGGAAATGACATGTACCAGATGTTGACTTGCGATCCACACGATCACCAGCATAGTCAGAGTCAGAATATCCAACAAGATCAAAAGCCGAGCCCTTGGGGTACCATAATCCAAGTGTTGGTGTGCGAGCTAGATATCGAAGAATATGCTTCACAACCTTATGGTGTGATTCCTTCGGTGCAGCTTGAAATCGGGCACACATGCAAACACTAAGCATTATATCTGGCCTAGATGCACATAAATATAATAAGGAACCTATCATGGAGCGGTATACCTTATGATCGAAGTCAATACCATTTTCATCAGTGCACAGATGGCCATTTGTGGGCATAGGAATTTTGACGCCTTTGCAATCTTGCATGCCGAATTTCCTCAGTACATCCTTCAGGTATTTCCTGAGATATGAATATGCCATTGTGTTGTTGACGAATTAGAAGACCTAAGAAGAATTTCAACTCTCCCATCCTAGACATTTGATATTCTTCACTCATCATATAGGCAAATTCATCACTATAACGTTGGCCAGTACAGCCAAATACAATATCATCAACATATACTTGGCACACAAACAATTCACCATCATAAGATTTAGTGAAAAGAGTAGGGTCGAGTGAACCGGGTTTGAAGCCTTTCTTCATGAAGAGTTCCTTCAAAGTATCATACCAAGCCCGTGGGGCCTGCTTGAGGCCATAGAGGGCCTTGTTGAGTCTGAAGACTTTGTCAGGATTCTTTGGATCTTCAAAACCTGGGGGTTGAGCAACATATACTTCTTCCTCAAGCTTACCATTGAGGAATGCACTTTTCACATCCATTTGATATAGAGTGATATCATGATGGTTAGCATAAGCAAGTAATATGCGAATAGCCTAAAGTCTAGCAACAGGTGCAAAAGTTTCATCGAAATCAATTCCTTCAACCTGTGTGTAGCCTTGAGCTACAAGTCGTGCCTTATTCCTCACCACAAGGCCATTTTCATCTTGCTTGTTGCAGTAGATCCACTTTGTGCCAATGATATTGTGCTTGCGAGGATCTGGACGTTTGACCAGTTCCCAGACATTGTTGAGCTCGAACTGATGTAATTCTTCTTGCATGGCCTGAATCCACTCAGGCTCTAGAAATGCTTCATCTACCTTAGTGGGCTCTGTAATAGAGACAAAAGCATACTGCCCACAAAAGTTAGACAAATGTGAAGCTTTTGAGCGTGTGAGAGGACCTGGCGCTTTGATGTCATTGATGATCTTTTCAACTTGCACTTCTTTTGCAATGCGAGGATGAGCTGGTTGTCGTTGAAGAGTTTGATCAGCGTTTTCTTCAGCACCATTTTCTTCAGCATTTTCTTTAGGTGCATTAGCTCGACGTTCTTCATGTTCTAGAATGAATTCTTCAGCAGATTCTTCAGTAGGAATGACATCCTCAGTAGCCTTGAACTTGATAGTTTCCTCAGGTGATGGTTCATCTATCACAGTAGGTAGGTGCTCTCTTTGCGAGCCATTAGTTTCATCGAACCGCACATCTACAGTTTCAACAACTTTGTGAAGAACGTTGTTGAAGACTCTGTAGGTGTGCGAGTCCTTTCCGTAACCAAGCATAAAACCTTCATGTGCTTTCGGTGCAAATTTTGAGTTGTGATGAGGATATCTAATCCAACATTTAGAACCGAAGACTTTGAAATAACTTACATTGGGTTTCTTATCAGTGAGGAGTTCATAGGCAGTCTTTTTGAAGAATTTGTGAAGATATACTCTGTTGATGATGTGGCATGCAGTATCAATTGCCTCAGTCCAGAAACGACGAGGCGTTTTGTATTCATCAAGCATAGTGCAAGCCATCTCAACAAGAGTCCTGTTCTTGCACTCCACGACGCCATTCTGCTGAGGAGTGTAAGGAGCAGATAACTCATGAGTGATACCAACTTCATCAAGATAGTCATCGAGACCAGAATTCTTGAACTCAGTGCCATTGTCACTTCTGATGTGCTTGATCTTCACACCAAAGTTGGTTGAAGCCCTCGAGGAAAATCGTTTGAAGACTTCCTGCACTTCATGTTTGTAAGTAACAAGGTGTACCCATGTGTAACGAGAATAATCATCAAAATTAACGAAGTCATATTGAGATGCTTCATTTGAGATAGCAGAATAATGATTAGGACCAAAGAGATCCATGTGAAGCAATTCAAATGGGCGAGTGGTGGTCATGATAGTCTTCGCTGGATGCATGGCCTTGGTCATCTTCCCAGCTTCACAGGCTCCGCATAGGTGATCCTTGAGGAATTTGACATTCTCGATGCCAATGACATGCTTCTTCTTTGCAAGCTTGTGCAAATTCCTCGTGCATGCATGACCAAGTCGTCGATGCCAGAGCCAGCCTTCTGAAGCTTTTGCAAGTAAGCACACGGCTGGTTGTGGTCCTGTAGAGAAATCAACAATATACAGGTCTCCTCTCCTAAAGCCTTCGAAGACTCTGGAATTGTCAGCTTCCATAACCACAACGCAACGGTACTTGCCGAAGACAACAACCATATCAAGATCACAAAGCATTGAGACAGACATAAGGTTGTATCCTAAGGACTCAACAAGCTTGACTTTGTCCATGTGTCGATCCTTTGTAATCGCAACCTTACCTAGACCCAATACCTGACTTTTGCCTTTGTCAGCAAAGATGATATGCTTCAGATGCGACGGAGATAATGGAGCATCCATCAATAGATTCTTGTCACCAGTCATGTGGTTTGTACATCCACTATCAAGGACCTACTTAGTGACTTTGGGTTGATCATCCTGCAGATGAATTAGTGCAGCTTACAAACTCATATACTTCATCAATGAAGAATATGACATCAATTCATTAGATCAATTTCATCAAGTAAAAGAACTAATAACGCAATATGAGGACGTGAGAAATGAAAGTTCATTTCTTCATGGTTAGCCTGCGTCCTTTCAGGCATGCTCAGGTCTTCAGAAAATTCTTCAGACGATTATGTGCGTCTGGAGACCTGACCCTGTAGAAGAGATTAGTTCTTTTTCTTCACCACACACATCTGAAGGGGTGGCAAAGAGTTCATCATTCTGTGAGCTCCATACGAAAAGGATGGCATGGAAGCTAGTCCATTTCGTCTCACATAAGAGGGGTTATAGTAAGCATAAGAGTATGCAGAGAAATTCTTCGAGGACTTATGGACATAATGATTTGAAGAATAATGCACATATCCATAATCCTTAGATCTTCCCTGCGAAACAGACGGGTTAGCACAATGATGTTCATATGAGGACTCTGCTCCATATGAGGAATTTGGTCCATATGAAGAATTTGATCTGGGGTTCCTATTCTTCACAGGTGGCGTCATGATGACATTCACCTGAAGATTATCAAGACATCTTTTGGGAACCCAGATTTTCTTCATAGGGGAGTCGTTCCTGCAGTTAGTGCCAATATATCTAGCAAATACTTCACCATTCTGATTTTTGAATAGCTTATAGTTGGAGTCAATTGACTCATCATCTACAAATCCAGATAAGTTAGATGGATCAGCTGGAGGTCCCTTTGCAGCAACCCATGTAGTTTTGGGGTACTGCTCGGGCTTCCAATATGTACCATCAGCATTGAGTTTGCTCTCAAAGGCGATATCCTCTTTCCTAGGGTTCCTGTTGAGGATCTGCTTTTTAAGCACATCACAAAGAGCCTGATGCCCTTTGAGGCTTTTGTACATGCCTATCGTGTACAATTCCTTCAGCCCTGCATCGTCAGTGATACTAGCAATGTCCTCAGATGAGGAATTAGTGATAGCAGAGGCATGTGAAGAATTTGAAACATTAGCAGCATTTGAATATTCAGGTGAAGAATTAGCAGATTCACGTTAAATGCACTTCAAGCATGGAGGAACAAATTCTTCCTGAGATGCGCTGATTTGTTGAGAAAGTAATGAATCGCGCTCCTTCTGAAGATCTTCATAACTCACTCTTAGCTTCTCAAGGTCTTGCTTTCTTTGAAGAAATTCATAAGAAAGCTTCTCATGATCCGATAAGAGAGTGTTATGTTGATCTTGAAGGGTGTCATACTTAGTATGAAGTCTCTGAAGACTTTCAGCCAAAGCTTTTGACCGATCCATTTCCTCACCCAACATATCATCGCTCTTATTTAGCATATAGTGAGCTTTTTCCAAAGCTCTTTGTTGTTTAGTAGCAAGGGAAGCAAGTTTGACATAGCTGGGTCCAAATTCATCACCAGATTCATCATCACTGGACTCGGATAGGTAGCATTCAGTTACCTCAGCATCTTTTGCCATAAGGCATGATGCAGAAGATGATGATTCTGGTTCGAATGTCATCGTTTTGAGAGATTCCTTGAAGTCCTCAAACCAAGGATCATGACAAGTTCGATGACCTTCATAGACCTCAGAGAGATGGTCCCAGATGAGCTTCGCATGATCGAGATGCATGATATTCCTGAACTGATTTTGTGACAGGCTGGAGCAGATGACATCCTTCACCGTGAGGTTGAGAAGAGTATACTTGCGAATGTCATCAGCATCCGCCACCTTGCACAGATCAGTCAAGCCAATCTCAGTGACGGTCCACAACTCGCTGTTCATAGCCATGAGGCGTTTCTTCATCATGGCCTCCCACTTGGGATACTCGTGACTGTCAAAGATGGGGCATGTCACCTTCGTCATACCTGCGGTCGACATAACTAAAACTCCAGGCGGTTGAACCAAAAGCACACAGAACAAGGGAGTACCTTGCTCTGATACCAATTGAAAGTGCGTTATATCAACTAAAGGGGGTGAATAGGCGATTTTTATGAAATTCTTCACTGAGGAATTTGCTGGTGAGGAAATTCCTTAGCGAAGAACTACTAGCAGCGGAATAAGTACACAAAAGTAAACACAATAGAATACAAGCATAGTCATCATGATGAAACGAAGACAGGCACAGAGTACAGGAAGCGTAATCACAGGATAACACAGGATGAAGACAAATAGACTGAAGAAATTGAACTGAGGAAATTGAGAAAGTCTTCAGTCAAAGTCTTCAAACACAGATATGAACAAACATACAACACATTTATGAGGAAATGAAAGAGTTGATGAAATAGAACCAGTAAGCTCGGTGAAGATAATGATTTGGTAGACCAGTTCCAACTGCTGTCTCAGTTGTACGTCTGGTTGGAGCGGATGAGTATTTAAACTCGAGGACACACAGTCCCGGACACCTAGTCAAGGACACTTAGTCCAAGACACCCAGTCCTCACCGTATTCTCCTTGAACTAAGTTCACACAGACCTCATCCAATCACTCGTGGTAAGTCTTCGGGGGACTTCCAAACCTTCACAAACTTGGTCACTCGACGATCCACAATTCCTCTTGGATGCTCTAGACCATGACGCCTAACCGTCTGGAAGAAGCACAGTCTTCAAAGGTAACAAGCATCGGATCCACTCAGGATCAACCTCTTCAGTGATGCTCAATCACTTGGGGTTTGTAGGTGTTTGGGTTTTGGGTTTTTGGTTTTTCCTCACTTGATGATTTTTGCTCAAAGTCCTCGGAGGATGGGTTGCTCTCAAATGACAAGTGTCAGTTTCTCTCGGAGCAGCCAACCAGCTAGTGGTTGTAGGGGGCGGCTATTTATAGCCTAGGGAGCAGCCCGACATGATAAGACATAAATGCCCTTCAATGATATGACCGTTAGGTGGATAGATATTTTGGGACAGCTGGCGCATAGCACAGCAACGGTCGTAATTTTGAGTAGTAAAATCCTCAGGGCTATCATGTTCCTCACTGTGTAGGCAATCCGCACTATTGAATTCCTAACTCCTCAGTCAGGACAAATTCCTCAGAGACCAGAAGAACTTCGTCTCTGTCACTGAAGAAATTGACTGAACTGTATGAGATTTCCAATGGCTTCACTCGAAGGTATTGGTAGGTGTAGGATTTTGAGTTGAGCATCACATGGAAATTTTTCCTAAGTATTTCCTCGACCCCCTTTAACAGTACGGTGTTTCCTATGACTCAAGAAAGAGAAAAACAAAACTATGAACACGAAAGTCTTCAAGCTTCATATTTCTCACATGAATATCAAGTCTTCACAGACACACCAATTTCTTCACTTTCAAAGTCTTCATGAAAGTCTTCAGAAATACCAAAATCTTCAGTCGAAGATATTCATTATTAGGGGTCGATTTTTCCTGTAAATATCAAACTCCTCATAGACTTATAGACCTGTGTACACTCACACATGCATTAGTCCCTTAACCTATAAGTCATCAATACACCAAAATCACTAAGGGGCACTAGATGCACTTACAGTTACTTACCCGAGATTCGATCGTCGGTATCTCAATACCTAGCTCAATCTCGTTACCGGCAAGTCTCTTTACTCATTCTGTAATGCATCATCCAACAACTAACTCATTAGTTACATTGCTTGCAAGGCTTATAGTGATGTGCATTACCGAGAGGGCCCAGAGATACCTCTCCGACAATCAGAGTGACAAATCCTAATCTTGATCTATGCCAACTCAAGAAGTACCATTGGAGACACCTGTAGAGCACCTTTATAATCACCCAGTTATGTTGTGACGTTTGGTAGCACACAAAGTGTTCCTCCGGTACTCGGGAGTTGCATAATCTCATAGTCATAGGAACATGTATAAGTCATGAAGAAAGCAATAGCAACATACTAAACGATCAAATGCTAAGCTAACGGAATGGGTCAAGTCAATCACATCATTCTCTAATGATGTGACCCCGTTAATCAAATGACAACTCATGTCTATGGCTAGGAAACTTAACCATCTTTGATTTAATGAGCTAGTCAGGTAGAGGCATACTAGTGACACTTTGTTTGTCTATGTATTCACACATGTACTAAGTTTCCGGTTAATACAATTCTAGCATGAATAATAAACATTTATCATGATGTTAGGAAATATAAATAACAACTTTATTATTGCCTCTAGGGCATATTTCCTTCAGTCTCCCACTTGCACTAGAGTCAATAATCTAGATTATACAATAATGATTCTAACACCCATGGAGTCTTGGTGATGATCATGTTTTGCTCGTGAGAGAGGCTTAGTCAACGGGTCTGCAACATACAGATCCGTATGTATCTTGCAAATCTCTATGTCTCCCTCCTTGACTTGATCGCGGATGGAATTGAAGCGTCTCTTGATGTGCTTGGTCCTTTTGTGAAATCTGGATTCCTTTGCGAACACAATTGCACCAGTATTGTCACAAAAGATTTTCATTGGACCCGATGTGCTAGGTATGACACCTAGATCGGATATGAACTCCTTCATCCAGACTCCTTCATTTGCTGCTTCCAAAGCAGCTATGTACTCCGCTTCACACATAGATCCCACCACAACGCTTTGCTTAGAACTACACCAACTAACAGCTCCACCTTTCAATAAAAACACGTATCTGGTTTGTGACTTAGAGTCATCCAGATCAATGTCAAAGCTTGCATCGACGTAACCATTTACGACGAGCTCTTTGTCACCTCCATAAACGAGAAACATATCCTTAGTCCTTTTCAGGTATTTCAGGATGTTCTTGACCGCTATCGAGTGATCCACTCCTAGATTACTTTGGTACCTCCCTGCTAAACTAATAGCAAGGCACACATCAGGTCTGGTACACAGCATTGCATACATGATAGAGCCTATGGCTGAAGCATAGGGAACACCTTTCATTTTCTCTCTATCTTCTGCAGTGGTTGGGCATTGAGTCTGACTCAACTTCACACCTTGTAACACAAGCAAGAACCCTTTCTTTGCTTGATCCATTTTGAACTACTTCAAAACTTTATCAAGGTATGTGCTTTGTGAAAGTCCAATTAAGCATCTTGATCTATCTCTATAGATCTTGATGCCCAATATATAAGCAGCTTCACCGAGGTCTTTCATTGAAAAACTCTTATTCAAGTATCCTTTTATGCTATCCAGAAATTCTATATCATTTCCAATCAACAATATGTCATCCACATATAATATTAGATATGCTATAGAGCTCCCAATCACTTTCTTGTAAATACAGGCTTCTCCAAAAGTCTGTATAAAACCATATGCTTTGATCACACTATCAAGACATTTATTCCAACTCCGAGACGCTTGCACCAGTCCATAGATGGATCGCTAGAGCTTGCATACTTTGTTAGCACCCTTTGGATCGATAAAACCTTCAGGTTGCATCATATATATAAAACTCTTCTTCCAGAAATCCATTCAAGAATGCAGTCTTTACATCCATTTGCCAAATTTCATAATCATAAAATGCGGCAATTGCTAACATGATTCAGACGGGCTTAAGCATCGCTACGGGTGAGAAGGTCTCATCGTAGTCAACTCCTTGAACTTGTCAAAAACCTTTCGCAACAAGTCGAGCTTTGTACACAGTAACATTACCGTCAGTGTCAGTCTTCTTCTTGAAGATCCATTTATTCTCGATGGCTTGCCGATCATCACGCAAGTCAACCAAAGTCCATTGTCGGTGTCAAAACCGGCGGATCTCGGGTAGGGGGTCCCGAACTGTGCGTCTAAGGCGGATGCTAATAGGAGGCTGGGGACACGATGTTTTCCCAGGTTCGGGCCCTCTTGGTAGAGGTAATACCCTACGTCCTGCTTGATTGTTCTTGATGATATGAGTATTACAAGAGTGGATCTACCACGAGATCGAAGAGGCTAAACCCTAGAAGCTAGCCTATGGTATGATTTCATGTTGTCCTACGGACTAAAACCCTCCGGTTTATATAGACACCGGAGGGGGCTAGGGTTACACAAGGTCGGTTACAAAGGAGGAGATATCCATATCCGTATTTCCTAGCTTGCCTTCCACGCCAAGTAGAGTCCCATCTGGACACGGGACGAAGTCTTCAATCTTGTATCTTCATAGTCCAACAGTCCGGCCAAAGGATATAGTCCGGCTGTCCGGAGACCCCCTAATCCAGGACTCCCTCAGTAGCCCTGAACCAGGCTTCAATGACGATGAGTCCAGCGCGCAGTGTGGTCTTCGGCATTGCAAGGCGGGTTCCTCCTCCGAATACATTATGGAAGAGTTTGAATACAAGGATAGTGTCCAACCCTACAAAATAAATTCCACATACCACCGTAGAGAGAATAATACTTCCACAAATCTAATATGCTGACACGTTTCGATAGTATGACATCATTCCATGGCCCGGTTATTATTCGAACCGCTTTTCTCAACCAGCTCCGCACATATCGCGAGGCAGTTTTCTTGATACGTCTTGTCAAAGCAGAGATCATGTTCCCCTTATCACGGGATTCTCATCAATACGGACGTGGGTAACCCAACTGCGCCATCAATTACGGCGCCTGGGGAATAAGCGGTTTTGCCAAGCAAGTGGGGAGACTCATCGCCTCCTCCGCCCTTATAAAGGGACAAAGATCTACTTTTTTCACCCACACCTTCTTCCTTCTCGCTTACCCACTCCCGCACACTCGAGCTCTAGAGCCCAAGCTCGCGTTCTTCTTCTCAAACCACTCCAAGCATGTCTGGAGCAGGAGGCAAGTGGATGGTCTCCTCCGTCACAGAGGAGAACATCAAAAAGTTATGGGAGGCCGGATACCTACCTGCGAATATCGCGCACGGGCTGCCGAATGCGGGACAGATCGTCCCAACGCCTGAACCCCATGAGAGGGTAGTTTTCCTTACCTATTTCGTCCGCGGACTGGGATTTCCTCTCCACTCATTTGTCTGCGGGCTCATGTTCTACTACAGGCTGGATTTCCATGATCTGGCCCCCCAACTTCATCCTCAACATCTCGGCGTTTGTCGTCGTGTGCGAGGCCTTCCTCCGCAACAGGCCCCACTTTGGCCTATGGCTAAAAATCTTCAATATCAAACCGAAGGTGGTGGGTGGCCAGCAAGCAGAATGCTGAGGCGCCATGGTGGGAAAGATGCCTAATGTCACCTGGCTCGAGGGCACCTACGTGGATACCATAAAGGGGTGGCAATCGGGGTGGTTCTACAGCACCAAGCCATGCGACTCCAACTGGGTGGCGGCCCCCAAATTTCGATCCGGAATCCCCAGGCGGCTCACCTCCTGGAAGAAAAAGGGCATGTCCCGGGGTTCTCTGGTAGAGCTGACCGGACTCCAGACCTGCATCCAGAACATGACGAATAAGAAAATCAAGCTCGTTAACATGGTCCAGGTTATGCTCTTCCGCCGGATCCTTCCGTGCCAACAACGGGCATTTGTTTTGTGGGAGTTCAACTCGGCCCAGCACCAGACGCTGCGAGAGCTCTACGGCACGACGCACGAGGACCTCTGGAAGGTGCTGTTCAAGGGCGCCGAGATGCCTCCCTCCCTGACCGTGGACCACGGACTCAGCGCAAAGCGCCGCGCCCATCCGGTAGGCTTTTATATCACTCAAGGTATTTATGTACCCTGGCTTGGTTATGTGCTGGATCTAAGCTTTTTATGTCATTAACAGGACTGGATAAAGATAGCGGAGCAGCTTGATTGCCCAGCCCGCCTGCCCGAAGATCCGGCAAATGCTCTTCTGACGAAGATGCTGACCTCGGCACCTTACGAGGTGCCGGAAAAGACGGCCAAGAAAAAGGCCGCGGGGCCCCGAAAGGGTCTCCGGCGCAAGATGGTTCTGTCGGACTCATCATCCGATGAGTCCGACGCGCACTCCTCCCATGGAAACGAGGAGGAGGAGAAAAGTTCTCCCCCCCCCCAGCTGGGGGAGACAAGAAAAGGATGGCCGACCCATCCGGGGATGCCATGACGGCCGCCAACAGCGGCGACGAGTGGCTACCCAGGGACAAGCCCCTGGCAAAATCATAAGTGTCCAGACACCATAGTACTTCGTGGTATGTTTTATTGTACTGCCTTTGCTTATGCCGAACCTGATCATGTAGTCCGGCCCGAGCTCGTCTCGACGTACCCTCGTCGAGCGGCTCTTTAAGCACGTCGGATATGAACAGCGGTTCTCCTCCGACGGCTTCCACCCCCCGCCCTACACACAACGCCGAGGTGGTGTCTCAAAAGGCACCGACCCAAGGGGAGGCGGTCCTGGGGGCGCCTCACGGCGACCTCCCGGACCCTGGGACCAAGGGAGCGAGGCTCCTACGGGCTTCGAGTTTGGGCCCCAGCCGGACACTACGCCGAATCCTTCAATGGTTCCGGACTCTGGCAGGCGGTCCCCCATTAAGGGGGGCCAACCATCCATGCCGGTGTCCTCTGTCCAACCAGAGGCACCGGACAACTTGCTGGAAGTGCTTCATAGCACTTCCATCGATGAAGAACACTGCACTATCATGAGTGCGGTGGTTAAGAAGGTTCAGTCCGCCAAGAACGGACTGACCGAAGCTTGCGCCAGCCTCCTAACAGGCTTTGAGGTAAGCATTCAAAATATAAAAATATTACCGCATAGATAGTAGCCCCTGATGCTCTGTTCGGCGTTCGCGAAGAAAAGCCGAATAGAGTATCGAATGATAACTCAGGAGTCTAATTAGAGTATGTCTATGTGTATGTGCGGGCTTCCCTGCTGGCCGCTGTCGCACGTACTGCGGAGGTTTGTGTGCTGAAGCAGGCCCTGAAGCGGACCGAGGACGAGCTCGGCCTTACCAAGGGGCAGCTCGAAGAGAGCAAAGGTAAGATATACCCCAGTTTATATAGGTAAAAAGAAGTTCGGTGTAAAGTAATAGGATCATCATGAATTTGTTAGGGACCATGACCGAGGTGGAGACCCTGAGGAAGGCGTTGTCCGCGGCCGAAGACAAAGCGGCCAAAGAACATATTGAGCGGGAGAAACAAGAAGCCCGAGTGGGCGAGGTGCAGCAAGAGCTCGAGGCTCTCGCCAAAAAGCACGAGTCCTTGGAGCTTGACTCCAAGACATGGGAGTCCGAGCTCACACAGGCGCTTGAAAGCATCCGGAGCACCAAGGCCGAAGCCCACAAGGCCCTCCAGGAGATTGATGCGGCAAAGAAGATAGCAGCGGGTAAGGCATTCAATATGCAAAGCAAGCATGTGAACGAGACTTTCCTTTTTCTTACCCGAGTTCGGAGCTCTCCAGGAGCGTTTGCAGATCTTCCCCGCAGCGTGCTGGATGCCGCAGAGTTTTACCGGGCTGAGGAGGGGAGCTCAGCGGAGAAGTTGTTCTGGTCTCAGTATACTGGGACCGAACACCCCGTGTCCTTGAGCGACCAGCTGAAGCGGTTGGTCGAACTTCACAAGGTGGCCGAACAGGCCATGAGGGGCCTTATAGTCCGGATGTGGACTGGCGAGCCCCTGTCCTGCAGCTACTTTGGTTTGGTGAGGCGGCTGGTGGAAGCCTGCCCACGGCTTGAAGTCATCAAGCGATCCGTCTGCATCAAAGGTGCACATAGAGCTATTGCCCGGGCGAAGGTGCACTGGGCGAAGCTGGACGCCGTGAAGCTTGTGAAGGAGGGGCCGCCAGAGGGCAAGGAGCATCGCCGCCCCGAGAATTACCATGAGAGCGTCCTAAAGGGTTCCCTCTTAGTGGCAGATGAGTGTGCCAAGGATGTAATTTTGGAATGAACATGCCCATGTGATCCTGTAATATGAAACGAGTTCTTTTGCGCCATGCGACGCTTTCTTAATTTAAAATATTACCTTCTGTGCGGACGTTTATAAAATCTAAGAGTTGGCCAGTCGTCGGCTTCTGCCCCCATGTAACTAGTATTGGGGTGTTCGCGGTAAATCTGAACACTCTTTACCACAATTTTGTGTCCTTCAAGGGAGGTGCTCAGCGCAACGAACCAGGCCATTAGACTATAATGCTTTAACACTCTCACTTAGCCATAGAAGTCTATGATTTTAAATTTTTGGCGAAGCCCCTAGTATTCGGAAGGCCTAATTTGGGGCGCTATACACGCCTAAGCCGGACAAGGCCAACTCCTCGCCTGAAGCAGAAAAGGTCTTTAAGGACTTTAGACCTGTCGAACAGCGACCAGTCTCTCGCCTTATCATGACAGTCAGTTTTTGGCTTTCTCTACTGAGGTGCTCATCCGGAAAAACTGGGACACAATCACAGTAGTTCTCCCACTGCTACCTTAGCCGATATAGCAGAACGTAAGGTACCAAAGAATGGGAGCCGAGCAACCCAACATTTGACCCAAGACATGATTCGGAGCTGATGCATATAATGCTATAAGTTGGGGGTCCCGCACTATCGAAAATGTTCGGACTTCTTGCACCGTATTACGGGGTAAACGAGAGCCCCTAGCGTACTGACCGTACCCGAGCGTGCAGGTGCGGAATGTCGTAAATGGACATATAAGATAAAGAGAAAAACTTAAATAATGCAATGACAGATTAATAATATGCATTGTTATTTGAATAATACGTCGAAGTGTACTGGTACAAGGAATGCAACAAGCTGAAAGTAGGACAATTCGAAATGTCCCATCCAAGGAGAGCTATGCATAAAGAGTGAAAACCGGGTATATCAAGTATTACTAGAGACCACCTGGCGGTTCCCGTGTTCATCTTAGCTTCTTGCCGCCTCGGTTGTTGCTTCCGAAATGTGTGCGGTAGTCGTACTGCCGGAAAGGCCTTCCGAAGAGTTAGGCCCTGAAAGAGAAAAGGAATGTCGGTATACAACCCCTGGTGTGGTTAAGCCACAATGCGGGGCGTGTCCTGATTGTGCCCCCGCCTATGTCCATGGTATTTTCAATGCGTAGTTATGTTTGCGCACGGGGACTGGGATGGGGGCTGAATTGCTAGGCGAGCGAAGATCGCACCAGGCGATCCTATTGCAGATTATTCCGGACTCGCTTGAAGGTGTCCGGGGGCTGTAACACCAAATGAGTGGTCTGTCTGAATAGGTTGCTTTGTGCCTCTACTGCAAGGGTTGCAGTGTGCTCTTCCGTATGGAGCGAGCATTCTGTGTTTCCATTTACTGTTATGACCCCGTGAGGACCTTACATCTTGAGATTGAGGTATGCGTAATGCGGCACTGCATTGAATTTTGCAAATGATGTCCGTCCGAGCAGTGCATGATAGCCACTGCGAAATGGGACGATGTCGAAGATTAACTCTTCGCTTCAGAAGTTATCCGGTGATCCGAAGACCACTTCCAGTGTGATTGAGTGTGTGCAATGGGCCTCTACACCTGGGATGACACCTTTAAAGGTGGTTTTGCTAGGTTTGATCCTTGAGGGATCGATACCCATTTTTCGCACTGTATCCTGATAAAGCAGGTTCAGGCTGCTGGCGCCGTCCATAAGGACTCAAGTGAGATGAAATCCGTCAATGATGGGGTCTAGGACCAGTGCGTCAGATCCACCATGACGGATGCTAGTGGGGTGGTCCCTGCGATCGAAGGTGATCGGACAAGCAGAGCATGGGTTGAACTTCGGGGCGACGGGCTCCATCGCGTAGACGTCCCTTAGTGCACGCTTCCGCTCCCTCTTGGGAATGTGGGTTGCGTATATCATGCTTACTATCTTTACTTGTGGGGGAAACCCCTTCTGTCCCCCTGGGTTTGGTGGCCGGGGCTCCTCCTCGTCATCGCTATGCAGCCCCTTGTCCTTGTTTTCAGCATTTAACTTGCCGGCCTGCTTGAACACCCAGCATTCTCTGTTGGTGTGATTGGCTGGCTTTTCAGGGGTGCCGTGGATTTGACACGAGCGATCCAGTATGCGATCCAAACTGGACGGAGCCGGAGTATTTCTTTTGAATGGCTTTTTCCGCTGACCGGATCTAGAGCCTTTGAATCCGGCGTTGACTGCCGTATCTTCGGTGTTGTCGCCGTTATTGCGGCGCTTTGGCCTATTACGACGCTGCCTACCGTTAACGTCTTTGGTATCAGACGTATCCGGATTCCTTGATGTGTTGTTGCTGTGAGCAAACCAGCTGTCCTCACCCGCGCAAAAGCGGGTCATGAGTGTTGTGAGGGCTGCCATAGATTTCGGCTTCTCCTGGCCGAGGTGGAGGGCGGTCCACTAGTCGCAGATGTTATGTTTGAATGCTGCTAGGGCTTCTACATATGGACAGTCTACAATTTGATTTTTCTTGGTCAGGACCGTGTCCAGAATTTTCTGGCCGATTCACCTGGCTACTGGGTTATGTGGCTCAAGTCATCAGCATCCGGTGGCCGCACATAAGTGCCCTGGAAGTTGTCAAGAAATGCATCTTCCAAATCCTCCCAACTACCGACGGAATCTGCTGGCAAGCTATTCAGCCAATGCAGAGCTGGTCCTTTGAGTTTCACTGGGAGGTACTTGATGGCATGTAGATCGTCACCGCGAGCCATGTGGATGTGAAGGAGGAAATCCTGAATCCATACAGTGGGATCTGTTGTGCCGTCATATGATTCGATATTTACGGGTTTAAAACCCTCCGGGAATTCATGATTCATGACTTCATCAGTGGAGCATAAGGGGTGTGCGGTGCCTCTGTGCCGTGCTATATCCCGACGTAGTTCGTATGAGTCTTGTCTGCTGTATTCGGCCCGACCGGATTTTACTCTTGGTGTATCCGACGCGAGGATCATCATCCCGTGTGGGCGCACGTGTTCGTGTCCCGTATATTGACCTTGCGATTTTTGCCTTGCTATCCAAGATGTCTCGCGGGTCCTCTGTGTTTCCCCAGGCCTTAGTATCTTTGACTGAGTGGCGACGGGGTGCGAGCTGAACTTTGGGCTGAAACGCCTCTCTAGCTTGGCCGCGTAGTGGCCGGTCAGCCACATTGTACACTAGTGAATGAGGTTTGAATGCTTCCTCCTCGAGGTGAGGTAGCAACCTGCTTTTGGGTAACTCTTGGACGGGCGCTCGAGTTCATGCTCATTGGCCGCAAGGACTTTGGTCAACATGTCTGCTAGCAAGTCTTGATCAGCTTGGAGCTGTTGCTGTTTCTTCTTTAGGCAATTTTCCGTGGCCATAAGCCGATGCTTGAAGCACTCTTGCTCGACGGGGTCCTCAGGCACGATAAATTCGTCGTCGCCGAGGCTCGCCTCGTCTTCGGAGAGAGGCATGTAATAGTCCTCCTCTGGTTTTCCATCTGTTGCCTGCTATGGAGGGCTAACTTGTTCGTCCTCTAGCTCTTCGCCGTGCTGGAGGGGATTGTTGTTGTCTTCGGCGCTATCCGGAGTGTTATTATCTCCTATGCCGGTATCACTGCTCTTACTGTGGCAGTACTTAGAGCGGCGCCACTGACGTCAGCGCTTGGGTTGCTTCCTGGAGGGGTCATCCTCCGCTTTCTCCTCGCCATTGGCTTCTTTGGGGTGTCCACCATATATATATATATATATATATATATATCATATGATGAGGTGGCGGTCCAGTGCCCCGAGGGCGGTGGATCCTGTTCATCTCCGGCTTCGTCGTCCATACCGTTGAAGTCTTTGGAGCCGAAGTCAAGCATGTCGGTTAAGTCGTCGACAGTGGCTACTAAGTGGGTGCTGGGTGGGCAGCGAATTTCCTCGTTGTCCGCATCCCATTCTAGCTAGACATAGTTCGACCAAGGTTCTCCTAACAGGGAGAGAGACCTTGATGAATTTAGCACATCTCCAAAAGGTGAGTGCAGAAAGATATCCGTGGAGGTGAACTCCATGATCGGCGCCCAGTCGGACTCGACGGGCACGGATACGAGCGGCTCGGAGTCCGTGGCCGAGGATGAATCCAGTGGTTCGGCAACACGGCTCTCGTAAGGGGTGAAGTCAGTATCCGGCTCTATCGCTACTGAGAGTGTGGCCTCCATGGCGGGGTCCATCCCTCTACTCTCGGATGGCGCGACTTGCTCCAGATTAAAGGCCAGAGTAGCTGCGGATGCGATCTCCCGAACATTGTCCGACGGTAGAGTTACGTCTTGCTCGTCCTGACTGCACGGCGTGTCCGGCATGGGCTCGAATCTGTCGATGATCAAGTCTCCGTGAATATCGGTCGTGTAGTTCAAGTTTCCAAATCTGAACTGATGGCCAGGGGTGTAGCTCTCAATCTGCTCCTGATGGCCAAGCGAATTGGCCCGTAGTGCGAAGCCGCCGAATATGAAGATCTGTCCGCGGAGGAAAGCCTCACCCTGGACCGCATCACTAGTGATGATCAAAGGAGCCATCGAGCCTTATGGTGACGACACAGTGGAACTCTCAATGAAAGCACCAATGTCGGTGTCAAAACCGGCGGATCTCGGGTAGGGGGTCCCGAACTGTGCGTCTAAGGCGGATGGTAACATGAGGCAGGGGACACGATGTCTACCCAGGTTCGGGCCCTCTTGGTAGAGGTAATACCCTACGTCCTGCTTGATTGTCCTTGATGATATGAGTATTACAAGAGTTGATCTACCATGAGATCAAAGAGGCTAAACCCTAGAAGCTAGCCTATGGTATGATTGTATGTTGTCCTACGGACTAAAACCCTCCGGTTTATATGGAAACCGGAGGGGGGCTAGGGTTACACAAGGTCGGTTAGAAAGGAGGAGATATCCATATCCGTATTGCCTAGCTTGCCTTCCACGCCAAGTAGAGTCCCATCCGGACACGGGACAAAGTCTTCAATCTTGTATCTTCATAGTGCAACAGTCCGGCCAAAGGATATAGTCCGGCTGTCTGAAGACCCCCTAATCCAGGACTCCCTCATCCATACTTTGTTCTCATACATGGATCCCATCTCACATTTCATGGCCTCAAGCCATTTTACGGAATCTGGGCTCATCATTGCTTCCTCATAGTTCGTAGGTTCGTCATGGTCATGTAACATGACCTCCAGAACAGGATTACCATACCACTCTGTCGGTGTACAAAAGTAGGGGCTCTTCTTTTGACCCCTTTACTTGTGCACGGGCAGTCAGAGCCGTGCACCATGGCCACACTTAGTAGGGAAGAGGAGGGAAGCTAGAGAGAAGCCGAAGCATGAGACAACCAAGGCAACGCTAAGACCAGAAGCGCAGGAGAGCAACAGGGCAAGGTGGAATCCCTCGGCAAGATCCTTGCCGAGGCAGCCTCCGCAGCCCCGGCAAGAGCCTTGCCGGGGCAACTTGCCCGATGCCAGCGGAGCAAGCCACCCTTGAGCCCACAGGCTCCAACCCAACCAACTACATTGGAACCAAGGCTTGGGAGGCGCCTCTATGGTGGCATGCAAATCTTTGTCAAGATTATAAACATGTGAGATCAGATGAGGACCAGAAGACGGTGACCCTCGGCAGGATCCTAGCCGAGGAAATCCACAAGACCCCCGGCAAGACCCTCGCAGGGGATGACTGCAACGCCACGGCAAGACCCTTGCCGAGGGCATCTGCAGGGCCACTGCCAGGCCCGCGCCAGCCAAGACTCCACCATCGTCCCAAAGCAGTTGGTAGCTCAACCAGCTGAGCAGGCACCTGCGTGGCGACGGGCGGCCTTTACATCGACTCAGCAAGCACCTGCGTGGCGGCATGCGACCCTTCATGAAGGCTCCACCACCGCGCCAGCCTAGTAGCCAGCCAACGTGGCGCCGCGATGCCTCATCAGCTCGAACGCGTGTTGAGGCCGAGCGAGGCGGCGATGGCTGGGACGTGCTTCCCTGGTGTCCCCGATAAAGCAAGGGGGCACGACGGTGGCGCATTAAATGTGTTTGTCTGACGGTCCCATAGGATAGGCTTATCGACTGTAGACCTTTCCACCTCCTGTGTGCCACTGTGGCAACCCCCTTTTTCCTATAAAAGGAGGCCCGAGGCGATTAGGTGGGGGATTCGGCTCATTTGGGCAAGTTGCACCCCGTAGCTAGCTCAAGAACACAAGAACACTCAAATACATCCACCAAAGAAGGACTAGGGTATTGCGCATCTTCGTGGCCCGAACCTGGGTAAACGTTCTGTGTCCTTCCTGTCAGACCCGCTCTTTGCACAACCTCGCGCTCGCCAACCGTAGAAGGGATCCCAGTGACCCCATAAGTGTCGTTTCCACCGACATCTTTGGCGCGCCAGGTAGGGGGGTGCAGTTGTGAAAATCCAGTCTGGCAGTTAGCCTAGCGGTGCTTCATCGTCATGGCTCCCAAGAAGAAGGCGGCCACGGCGGTTAGTTCGTCGGGAGCCGGACGGCCCGTGCCGGTGTGGGCAAGCAGCGGGCCAGTCACGGACAGGACCCGAGGCGCGGCCCGCGAGCACCAACATCGCTCTGGCAGTCAAAGCCTGGCGAGCGGCGTCGTTCGTGCGCAAGACGACGGGCCGCACGCCGCAAAATCCAGAGATGGAGTTGGCCCCCCCGCAGGCGGCGCGGGGCCCTCCAAGGGCATCGCCATGCCACCCACGAGTGGAGCGGCGACCTCCAAGACGCCCACCCTGGCGCCCACGGCGTGCTCTTCCCAGGTTTTGCGCGACGAGCAGCGTCACCACGCCGGTGACCCTGGACACCGCCGTGGGAAGAGTCATGTGCGTCATTTGTGAGACGAAGGAGGCCAACATGCCCGCTGAAGTGCTGGCAAAAATGGCACACAGCCGCCGGGTCGTGACAGAGCTCCTTCTAATATGGTTAGGAGTCGAAGCGCACCACGGTTCACGCAGCTTTCGCCACCACCCACGCCAGCAGAAGCTTTAGCGCGCGCGCAGCTGCTCCTCGACTTCCCTCCTGCTGCGGAGAAGCTCAATGAGTGGAGAGCCACTATCCGGAGCCTCGTCGGTGTCGCCAACAAAGACGAGCCACGGCCGGCTGGGCCCTCAGTCCGGTGCTCCATCGAGCCACTGCACGCCAGTGGTGGAGGAGCCGGAGGCGCCGCGTCCATGGTGCACTCTCCTCCTCCACGCCAGCCATCGTGGATATCGGTCCATCGTGATGACGCTTGTGATAACATTTCCATAGCGTCGTCCCATCCACGGACCCACCACGACCAATGCCAGGTTCTTCAGGAGCGAGCCCATGAAGACGCTCGAACCACCATCGAGCACCGGCGCGATACACGCTACCAGTCAGATAGGCGGGCGGGGCCCGCCATGGACCGCCTAGCGCCAGGAGGCTCCGGTGGCCTACCTTATGAGGTGGGTTGCTACGCCTTTACCCGTGAGCTGCGGGAGTTCCAGTGGCCGTCCCACTGCACGTTCAAGCCCGATGTCGGCGAGAAGTACAATGGCAAGACTCACCCGTCGGAGTTCCTCAGCATCTACACCATCGCGATGCAAGCCGCTAGGGCTCGCGATGATAAGGTGCTTGCCAATTACTTCCTATTGGCCCTGAAACCCAATATCATGTCTTGGTTGATGCACTTGCCGGCGGATTCCATTTCTTCTTGGTCGGACCTGTGTCATGAGTTCGTTGGTGCCTTCACTGGAGGCCACCAAGCTCATGGCCAGGCGAGTGCTTTGCATATCATTCCCCAGAAGGAAGGTGAAAATCTATGCAAGTACATACATAGGTTCAGCCGAGTGCAATACAACATCCCAGATGTTCTCCCTGCCGTCGTGATCAGCGCATTCCATCAGAATGTGCGCAACAGCAATATGCGTGAAGAGCTGGCAATGAACAGGGTCAAGGATGTGCGGAGCTTTACGTTCGGGCCGATAGATGCACTCGGGAAGAAGAGGGGAGGAAGTACCCTGGCGAAGACGCCGGCGCGGAAATTGACTCTACCGACGAAGACACCGCTGCCTCGACGAAGAAGGGTCGGCGTCGCAACAGGAAGCACAAAGGCAAGACCGTGCTTGCCGTCAAGGGATCCGACGACACCGGTGCCGCCAAGAAGGCCAAGGAAGACGACCCCGACAAGGAGATTGCCGGGTGTGCCGCTTGCCGGGCCTTGGCGGCCGCCGACAAGCCAGGGGGCTCCGACAAGTAGTACTGCAAGATACACCGCACCAAAGGCCACGACCTCCAGAACTGCCGACAAGTCGAGCTGCTTGCTGAAAAGCAAAAAGCCGAGTATGAGAGGCGGGACAAGGAGAAGGGCCAAGATGGCGCTGAAGGATCCGACAAGAAGCATGGCGGCCAAGGAGGTCGCTGCAGCAAGGATAACCAGCAAGAGAGGCCCGCTCGGGGCCGCAACAAGAAGCAAGAAGACGATGATCATGACGAGGACGACGAGTCCGACAAGCTTGAGTTCCAGAAGGCTACGGAGGCCATGTGCATGGATGGTGGCGCCTCGCTGCATACTTCTCACCGCCTGCTCAAACAGTGGGCGCGTGAGATCACAGCAGCGGAGCCCTCGTTCGATGCTCAGAAGCTGTCGGCATTCTGGGAAAGGGGGTCCCCAGACTTGCCTGCCTGCGGCCTGCGGCGTGGCTCAAAGGAGGGCCCAGCGCGGCCCATCTTTAGCAACACAAACCCAAGACCCTCGCGAGGGGCCAAGCCTCGCGGGGCGGATGACACGGAGCTTCCTCAGGCGCGGCCTCGTCAGGCTGGCTCACGAGGAGGCGGAGAGATCAAGGCGGGGTACCTCACGAGGTGCCCATGACGCAAGCCATGACGACCAAGGGTGCCAGGCGGGTGCCAGCCCACACAGTGTCCTCCTTTCCTCTTTGGTGCAAAGGGGGCAAGCGCAGCCGCGGAGTACCGAGGCATCAGGCAAAGGTTGCCATTTCGGTGCAACGAGACCAAGACCAGGAGGACTACGAGACGGAGATCACCGTGGAGCCCAAGACGGCGTCATCACCAGAGCTTTGCGCAGGCGAAGACTACTTTTGTCAGGGTAGCTAGTACTAGCTGTCCCCCTTCAAATTAGCCCGCCATTCTTGGCTCCCTTCCCGCTCGATATTTGGGAAGAGGACTAGGGCCTCTATAAATAGGACTAGCCACCCACAGAGCAAAGAGGGCAGAGGGTCAAGGATCAGAGAGAGACCGAAGGGCAAAATAAAGAGAGAGAGAGAGAGGGGGTGACTGAGCTCCTCCCAGCAGTTCATCGCCCCAGCCAAGAACAGACCCTCACGAGGCTGTTCTTCCTTGTATAGTTCATCATCACCAGCCCAAGAGGCAATCCACCACACCACACACTGGAGTAGGGTATTACACCACAACGGTGGCCCGAACCAGTATAAACCCTGTGTCTCTTGTGTTGTTCTTTCCTTAGTTTAGATCCTAGCAAGGCGGAGGGGTGCAGGCAGGTAGGAGGCAAAATCTTCGTGCGCACCCTAGTGTTCGAACCTCAAGGGTCTGCCGAAACCTGAAATCTGACATTTGGCGCGCCAGGTAGGGGTGCGCCAGGATTCGTCTTCCACCACCCCGTTCTCCTCTGACCATCACGCCCATGTCTGACGCCCGTCGGGCCCGCGCCGAGCGCCGGGCCGCACTCGCTTCCCGCGTTGCCCAGACGGCCCCTGTCGGTGGGTGTCCTCGCCATTCCCAGTCACCTGCCGTCAACGCCGCCATCGGCACGGAGGGGGACGAGCGGCAAGCATCGTCCCAGCATCCGTCTGTGCGGCAAGACGGCCGCACCGCAACTCACTCGCTCACCCCAGCTGGTTCTTCGTCATGCGCGCTCCGTGCGCCCATGGAGGCTCGAGCTACACTCATCGCGGCGAACGAGCTCCTGCGCTATCATCCCGTCGACGACGTCTACGAAGAATGGCTCGACCGCGTTGCCGAGCTCGTCCGCGCCGCAGGGGGCTCTCCTGCGTCGTCCGTTCCGCTGCACCGCACCCGCCCCGCACGGGCAATGAAGCTCCGGCGGCGCCCCGACCGCCTCCTCCTCAGGAAGGCGCCATGGATCCAAGGCGCGTGGCCCCTGGGCGGAACCCGCTCCGTCAGGCGCCAGCGCAGCAAGAGCAGAGCTGTCAAGAAGTCCCTCGCCCGCAAGAAGCTGCCCGGGCGCTCCCTGCTCCAGCACATCGTGACCATGCTCCTGCTCCCGCGCGTCAAGACCCCGCGCTGCTCCCAGCTGCAGCGCGTGGGGACATGCAAGACCAAGATCCCCGTCATCCAAGGCCTCCCGTGGCCACAGCAGGCTGCCGCGCCTTCACCGCCAAGCTACGCAGCGTCGCGTGGCCCGGCAAGTTCAAGCCAGACTTGCCTCCTTGCTACGACGGCACGGATGACCCTGCAGAGTTCCTCTAGCTCTACGAGCTAGGCATCGAAGCTGCCAACAGAGACGAGAAGGTCATGGCGAACTGGTTCCCCATGGCACTCAAGGACGGGGCTCGCACCTGGCTCCTGAACTTGGCTCCAGGCACAATCTCCTCCAGGGATGAGATGCGCACCCGCTTCATCGCCAACTTCCAAGGCACTCGCGACCGGCCACCCGCCGTAAGCGACATGCATCGCACCAAGCAACAGCCCGGGGAGATCCTGCAGAAGTACATCCAGCGCTTCAACAACGTGCGCCTCAAGATTCCCAAGGTGACTGAGGAGGCCATCATCTCGGCCTTCTCCGACGGCGTGCGCGACGTCAAGATGAAGGAGGAGCTGGCGATGCATGAAGACCTGTGCACTTCCTTGGAACTGTTCAACCTGGCAACCAAGTGCGCCAG
This sequence comes from Triticum dicoccoides, assembly GCF_002162155.2. Taxonomy (NCBI): domain Eukaryota; kingdom Viridiplantae; phylum Streptophyta; class Magnoliopsida; order Poales; family Poaceae; genus Triticum; species Triticum dicoccoides. The sequence goes on from NC_041392.1 coordinate 258,309,684, forward strand.
GGCCAACGAAGGGTGCCTCTCCCTCCTCGAGCTGCCTGCTGCAGACCCAGAAGAGAAGAAGCCCAAGGCCAAGGATGTGAAGCGCAAGGGGGCTGCCGTGCTCGCGGCAGAACCAGACACCAAGCGGGGCAGAGATCAGCCCGAACCTTCCAAGGGCAGCTGGTACTGTGTGTACCACGACCTCCACACCCACAACACCAATGAATGTCAAGAGCTCCGAGCCGTGCGAGAAGGAAGGATCGGCCGTCGCCCTGACCACAGTGACTGGGGCTATGGTCGAGGAGGAGGAAGGAACACAAGACGCTGGGAAGACCGTGTCCCGCGCCAAGGGTGTCGCGATCAACCTCGCAAGGATCGCTGGCAAGACCCGCCTCGCGAGGGAGACTGGAGGGATCAGCCTCGTGAGGATCGCCCGCAAGGCAACGTAGGCCTCCCACCGCTGCCTCCGCAGCCAAGGAGAAACGAGGAACGCCACCAGGACGAGGGGGCTGGGGGCTTCCAGGAGCCGCGCGCGATCGCCTGCATCCTGGGCGGGGCACAAGCCCCAGCCTCTCAGCGCATCTTCAAGTAGTTCGCCCGCGAAGTGAACGCAGTCCTCCCCAGGCTCGAAGCCACGCGCCCTCTCAGGTGGTCGGTGTGCACCATCACGTTCAGCTCAGCAGATCAGCTCAAGTGTGCGGCTATAGCCGGAGTTCTCCCGATGCTTTGCTCCCCGATCATCAGCAACGTGGTGGTCACCAAGACCCTCATCGATGGCAGGGCAGGGCTCAACGTCCTGTCCGTGGAAACATTAAACAACCTCCAAGTGCCCTACAGCCAGCTTCAGCCAACCAAGCCTTTCTCCGGTATCACCGACGGCTCCACGGTCCCGATTGGGCAGGTCCGCCTCCCTGTCACCTTCGGGGCACGCAACAACTACCGCATCGAGCTCATCGACTTCGACGTTGCTCACATTCGCCTGCCGTACAATGCCATCCTTGGGTACCCAGCGCTGGCCAAGTTCATGGCCGTAACTCACCACGGCTACAACGTCCTCAAGATGCCAGGAAGCGGCGGAGTCATCACAGTGCCATGTGAAGAGAAGGACGCGGTGTGTTCCCTGGAACGAGCCTTTCAGGCCGCGTCACTGGAAGACCCGGATCATGGAAGCAGGAGGCCTCCCGAGACCGCCCCTAAGAAGAAGAAGACATCGTCCGGCCCGACCAATCAGAAGGCAGGCCCCTCTGGGCCCGCGCCTGCCCAGGGGGAACCTCCTTCCATCGCATAGGAAAGTGCACCCGGCGCCCTCCTCAGGCAGGGCTCGAGGGCTGGACCAGCGCCGCCCGAATCGAAGCGTCGGAGCGAACCCATCCTGAAGCCAGCTCCAAGCGCCCGGCCACCAGGCGGGGTTCGGCGCCAAGAAGATCCTGATGCAGTCGGTCCAGCTCAGCAACAGCACGATCCAGAACGGCAGAAGGAGCCGGAGAGACAGCAGCCGGTGGAGTAGGAGGAGAAGGCGGCAGCGCGGCCGCAGCACCATGAGGCGGAGTCTGCCGTGCCTCGACAGCTGAAGTGGCGGCGGCAGGCAAGAGCACCTCGGGAGCCACTTGGGCCGTGGGGGCTGAGCTCGCCCCAGCCGGCTCAGCCAGGCCTCGCGAGGACGACCGGGCAGGAGAAGCATGTGCGTCGCGGTCACCCTCCTTCGCAGGAAGAAGCGCTGCCATGAATGGAACCTCGGGAGCCCCCTTCGGCTTCTTTGCTGCAGGCGCCAGCCTATCCAAGAAATGCGGACGTCAAGCATCAGAAGCAGAGCAAGAGATGAAGACAAGAATCGAATGCTTACGGGTCGTCGCCAGCGAGCTCAAGCGGCCTCCGACCGAATTTGAAGCCTGAAAGCCGGCTGGAAGGGTCAACCTCGGGAAGCTTGGAGGCGGAAGGCGCATCTGCGGTCCGCCCCGGGGCCGGGGCAGACCCATGGGAGATCAGCCCGGTCCTATCCTTCTTCGGGATCGAGGGCGAGCTCCCGCCGTCCTGCTCGTCGTTATCCTCGTCGTCGTCTTTGTCGTCATCTCATCGTCATCGCTCGGAGAGATGCGGAGAACGCGGGACCTGCGCCGAGGGAGGGGAGCCCTCGACTCTCCGTCAGTCGCCTCGGAGTCAGGCCCTTTTCCCCGCTCCCCTCCTTCCTCCTCTTCGCTGGAATCGTCGGAGGGCACGTCCACCGGTTCCTTGGGAGTTTCCACGGGCACGGGCCCATCCCCATTGAAGACGGGCATGGACTCCACTACCTGCTCCCAGTCGTCGCAAAGGAACAAGGGCGTAGGAGCGCCCGCCAACCTCGCCACATCGCCCCCGACCAGAGATTGGAGGACAGCATCCAGATCTCCGTCGGCTAAGGCCGCGGGGCTCGGGCGGGGTCTCCACATTGGAAGTGAGTACTGCCGAAGCGGGGCCAGCTGGTGCTCCAGGAATTCCCTCAGCAGCAACGCGCCGGTCAGCTTCGCCGCCGCCAAGTTGGCCGGCCTCAGATCCGCATCCATCTTCTCCAACATCAGCTTCGCGCGGGGGTCCGTGAGCTCCGCTCGACCCCAATCGCTGGAGCTCGTGGGCTGCTCAGTGGGCAAGATTAGCCGAGGGTGGATGCGCCCAGCATCCACCAAGACCCACTTGCTCCTGAAGCCCTCAATCCTTTTCCCGGGGTTCGAAATGGCAATGGAGCCACCGTACGCGACGAAGCTCGCGCACGCGGAAGCAGTACCACGAGAGGTCCGGAGGTAGAAGTAGTGGCGCAGCAAGGCCACTGAGGGCTACACCCCTATGTGAGCCTCGCAGTAATAGGCGAAGATTGCCAGGAGAAGGACGGAGTTAGGGTGGAGATGCAGGGCTTGCAGCTTATAGTGGCGGAGGACAGAGAAGAAGAACTTAGAGAAGGAAGGCACCAGGCCAGTAGCAATGGCACTTACGAAGAGCGGATAGAAGGTGCTCCCTTGACCCTCAGGGGTGGCGGAGCCGGCTTTAAACACCTTCGCCCTGTTGATGCCCCGCGTCGTTGCCATCCGGCGCAACCGGGCAAGGCTCGCCTCCGACACGTTCGGCGGGTCCAGGGCAGACGAGTACCAAGCTACGGCCGGGGGCTAACGAGGCGCCATGGCTTCCTAGGTCACACGGTCGGAGTGGATCTGGGAATTTTGGAGGAAGGAAGGAGAGGCACAAGAAGGGGATCTGAGCAGCGATCGGAGAAAGCAAGAAGCAAAGCCTAGGGGGACGCCGCTCCTTTATCAACTCGCGCGGTTGCCAGGGCGCCCACATCCAACCAACCACCACGCGGTGCCCAAGGCCGCAGGCTATTAGGGCCCGCGGCGCTTCGCCCTTGCCCTTCCGCCTCCCTGCACGGCCAAGTCCGGGCGCGCCTGGGCCCGGGGGCTACTGTCAGCGTTCTGGGAACGGGGGTCCCCAGACTTACCTGCCTGCGGCCTGCGGCATGGCTCAAAGGGGGGCCCAGCGCGGCCCATCTTCACCAACACAAATCCAAGACCCTCGCAAGGGGCCAAGCCTCGCGGGGTGGACGACACGGCGCTTCCTCAGGCGTGGCCTCGTCAGGCTGGCTCACGAGGAGGCGGAGAGATCAAGGCGGGGTACCTCACGAGGTGCCCATGACGCAAGCCATGATGACCAAGGGCGCCAGGCGGGTGCCAGCCCGCGCAGTGTCCTCCTTTCCTCTTTGGTGCAAAGGGGTCAAGCGCAGCCGCGGAGTACCGAGGCATCAGGCAAAGGTTGCCATTTCGGTGCAACGAGACCAAGACCAGGAGGACTACGAGACGGAGATCACCATGGAGCCCAAGACAGCGTCATCACCAGAGCTTTGCGCAGGCGAAGACTACTTTTGTCAGGGTAGCTAGTACTAGCTGTCCCCCTTCAAATTAGCCTGCCATTGTTGGCTCCCTTCCCGCTCGATATTTGGGAAGAGGACCAGGGCCTCTATAAATAGGACCAGCCACCCATAGAGCAAAGAGGGCAGAGGGGCAAGGATCAGAGAGAGACCGAAGGGCAAAAGAAAGAGAGAGAGAGAGAGAGAGAGAGGGGTGACTGATCTCCTCCCAGCAGTTCATCGCCCCAGCCAAGAACAGACCCTCGCGAGGCTGTTCTTCCTTGTATTGTTCATCATCACTAGCCCAAGAGGCAATCCACCACACCACACACTAGAGTAGGGTATTACACCACAACGGTGGCCCGAACCAGTATAAACCCTGTGTCTCTTGTGTTGTTCTTTCCTTAGTTTAGATCCTAGCAAGGCGGAGGGGTGCAGGCAGGTAGGAGGCGAAATCTCCATGCGCACCCCAGTGTTCAAACCTCAATGGTCTGCCGGAACCCGAAATCCGACAGAAGCCACTGAAGTGGTCCAGCACGCCCCTCATCTTTGACGCCGAGGACCACCCTGACCGCACAACTGCAGTCGGGTGTTTGCCGTTGTTGGTTTCACCAACGATACGCAACCTCAAGGCGAACAAGATGCTGGTTGACGGCGGGACCGGTCTGAACTTGATCTCACCCAGTGTGATCAAAAGGCTGCAAATTCCTGATGGAGACCTCAAGGTAATGGGCACGTTTCAAGGGGCCAACCCGGGAAGGAGCTAGCCGAAGGGGAAGGTCACATTGCCTGTGACGTTTGGATGCAAGTTGAACTACAGGACAGAGAGGATTGTCTTCGATGTAGCCGAGACCCCCTTGCCCTACAACGGGATCCTCGGCCGCCCGGCACTAGCCAAGTTCATGGCGGCGGCGCACTACGCCCACAACACGCTGAAGATGCCTGGGCCGATGACCATCATCACCGTCCCCTCCGAGAAGAAGGACGCGCTAATTTGCGCTGACCAACTCTACCGAGAAGCAGTTGCAGCAGCCGCCGCCAAGGCACTTGCTCCTACCACTGAAGCCCCGGGAGGGAAGAAGAATACCGGCAAGACCTCTCGCACCCACTCCGGCAAGCGCACCTCTTCGGAGTGTTGTGCTACCGTCGAGGATGTGCCAGAGAGCTCCACCAGCAAGAGCAAGAAATCCAGAGCTGCACCAGCAGAGACCAAGAGGGTGTCCGTCAAGGAGGATGGCACGGGAGGGGCTTTCACCATAAGCTCCACCCTCAACAGCAAATAGGAAAGCGCGCTCGTCACTTTCCTGCGGGCAAATGTCGACGTGTTTGCATGGCAAGCATCCGACATCCTTGACGTTCCCAGGGAAGTGATTGAGCACCATCTCGCTGTCTGTGCCCATGTACGACCCATTAGGCAGAATGTCAGGAGGCAAGCTTTGGAACGGCAGGAATTCATCACAGAGGAGATCAGGAAGTTAGAAGCGGCAGGCTTGGTGAGAGGAGTGCTCCATCCAACGTGGTTGGCCAATCCGGTGGTGGTGCGCAAGGCGAATGGGAAGTGGAGGTTGTGTATTGATTACAGAGATATCAATAAGGCTTGTCCTAAGGACCCCTTCCTGTTGCCGCGCATTGACTAGATTGTTGACTCCACGGCCGGGTGCGATCTGTAATCATTCCTCGATGCCTACTCGGGCTACCACCAGATCTTCATGGCAAAGGAAGACGAAGAGAAGACAGCATTCATCACCCCATGTGGTACGTATTGCTTTTTACGGATACCTTTCGGGTTGAAGAGTGCTGGCTCGATGATGTCTACTACACAACCTTCTTCTTGTAGACGTTGTTGGGCCTCCAAGTGTAGAGGTTTGTAGGACAGTAGAAAATTTCCCTCAAGTGGATGACCTAAGGTTTATCAATCCGTAGGAGGCGTAGGATGAAGATGGTCTCTCTCAAGCAACCCTGCAACCAAATAACAAAGAGTCTCTTGTGTCCCCAACACACCCAATACAATGGTAAATTGTATAGGTGCACTAGTTCGGCGAAGAGATGGTGATACAAGTGGTATATGGATAGTAGATGAAGGTATTTGTAATCTGAAATTATAAAAACATCAAGGTAACTAATGATAAAAGTGAGCGTAAACGGTATTGCAATGCGTGGAAATAAGGCCTAGGGTTCATACTTTCACTAGTGCAAGTCATCTCAACAATGCTAACATAATTGGATCATAAAACTATCCCTATACCTGCAACAAAGAGTCACTCCAAATTCACTAATAGCGGAGAACGAACGAAGAGATTATGGTAGGGTACAAAACCACCTCAAAGTTATTCTTTCCAATGAATCCGTTGGGCTATTCCTATAAGTGTCATAAACAGCCCTAGAGTTTGTACTAGAATAACACCTTAAGATACAAATCAACCAAAACCCTAATGTCACCTAGATACTCCAATGTCACCTCAAGTATCCGTGGGCATGATTATACGATATGCATCACACAATCTCAGATTCATCTATTCAACCAACACATAGAACCTCAAAGAGTGCCCCAAAGTTCTACCGGAGAATCACGACGAAAACGTGTGCCAAGCCCTATGCATAGGTTCATGGGCGGAACCCACAAGTTGGTCACCAAAACATACATCAAGTGAATCACGTGATATCCCATTGTCACCACAGATATCCACGGCAAGACATACATCAAATGTTCTCAAATCTTTAAAGACTCAATCCGATAAGATAACTTCAAAGGGGAAACTCAATTCATTACAAGAGAGTAGAGGGGGGAAGAAACATCATAGGATCCAAATATAATAGCAAAGCTCGCGATACATCAAGATCGTATCATCTCAAGAACACGAGAGAGAGAGATCAAACACATAGCTACTGGTACATACCCTCAGCCCTAAGGGAGAACTACTCCCTCCTCGTCATGGAGAGCACCGGGATGATGAAGATGGCCACCGGAGAAGGATTGCCCCATCCGGCAGGGTGCCGGAATGGGTCTAGATTGGTTTTCGGTGGCTACGGAGGCTTCTGGTGGCGGAACTCCCGATCTAATCTCTGTTTTGGAAATTTTAGGTTACGTAGGTATATATGGGTGCAGGAGGTACGTCGGCGGACCGAAGGGGGGGCACAAGGCAGGGGGGCGCGCCCCCTACCCTCGTGTGCTCCTCCTTCATCTTCTGACGTAGGGTCCAAGTCTATCCGGTAGGTTTCCTTCCAAAAATAACTTCTCCAGTTGATTTCATTCCATTTCGACTCCGTTTGATATTCCTTTTCTTCGAAACACAGAAATAGGCATAAAACAGCAAATCTGGGCTGGGCCTCCGGTTAATAGGTTAGTCCCAAAAATAATATAAAAGTGGAAAATAAAGCCCAATATTGCCCAAAACAGTAGATAATATAGCATGGAGCAATCAAAAATTATAGATACGTTGGAGACGTATCAAGCATCCCCAAGCTTAATTCCTGCTCGTCCTCGAGTAGGTAAATGATAAAAAGATAATTTTTGATGTGGAATGCTAGTTGGCATAATTTCAATGTGATTCTTCTTACTTGTGATATGAATATTCAGATCCAAAAGATTCAAGACAAAAGTTCATATTGACATAAAAATAATAATACTTCAAGCATACTTACTAAGAAATTATGTCTTCTCAAAATAACATGGCCAAAGAAAGTTCATCCCTACAAAATCATATAGTTTAGTCATGCTCCATTTTCGTCACACAAGAATGCTCTCGTCATGCACAACCCTGATGACAAGCCAAGCAATTGTTTCATACTTTAGTAATCTCAAACCTATAAACTTTCACGCAATACATGAGCGCGAGCCATGGATATAGCACTATGGGTGGAATAGAATAATGAGGGGGTTATGTGGAGAAGACAAAAAAGGAGAAAGTCTTACATCAATGAGGCTAATCAATGGGCTATGGAGATGCCCACCGATTGATGTTAATGCAAGGAGTAGGGATTGCCATGCAACAGATGCACTAGAGCTATAAATGTATGAAAGCTCAACAAAGGAAACTAGTGGGTGTGCATCCAACTTGCTTGCTCACGAAGACCTAGGGCACTTGAGGAGGCCCATTGTTGGAATATACAAGCCAAGTTTTATAATGAAAAATTCCCACTAGTATATGAAAGTGACACAACAAGAGACTCTCTATCATAAAGATCATGGTGCTACTTTGAAGCACAATATATGAGACTCGCTATATGAAGAACATGGTGCTACTTTGAAGCACAAGTGTGGAAAAAGGATAGTAGCATTGCCCCTTTTTATTTTCTCTTTTTTTATTTTTTTTATTTTTTAATATTTTCTGGGCCTTCTTTTTTTTCTTTGGCCTTTCTCTTTTTTGGGGGACAATGCTCTATTGAATGATGATCATCACACTTCTATTTATTTACAACTCAATGATTACAACTCGATACTAGAACAAAGTATGACTCTATATGGATGCCTCTGGTGGTGTACCGGGATATGCAATGAATCAAGAGTGACAAGTATGAAAGAATTATGAACGGTGGCTTTGCCACAAATACTATGTCAACTACATGATCATGCTAGCAATATGCAATATGACAATGATGAATGTGTCATGATGAACGGAATGATGGAAAGTTGCATGGCAATATATCTCGGAATGGCTATGGAAATGCCATAATAGGTAGGTATGGTGGCTATTTTGAGGAAGATATAAGGAGTTTTATGTGTGAAAGAGCGTATCATATCACGGGGTTTGGATGCACTGTCGAAGTTTGCACCAACTCTCAATGTGAGAAATGGCAATGCACGGTACCGAAGAGGCTAGCAAGGATGGAAGGGTGAGAGTGCGTATAATCCATGGACTCAACATTAGTCATAAAGAACTCACATACTTATTGAAAAAAATCTACAAGTCATCAAAAACCTCGGCACTACACGCATGCTCCTAGGGGGATAGATTGGTAGGAAAAGACCATCGCTTGTCCCCGACCGCCACTCATAAGGAAGACAATCAAATAACACCTCATTTTTCAAATTTGTTACACAATGTTTACCATACGTGCATGCTACGGGACTTGCAAACTTCAACACAAGTATTCCTCAAATTCACAACTACTCAATTAGCACGACTTTGATATTATTACCTCATATCTCAAAACAATCATCAAGTATCAAACTTCTCTTAGTATTCAACACACTCATAAGAGAATTTTATTATTCTTGAATACCTAGCATATTAGGATTTTAAGCAAATTACCATGCTATTTAAGACTCTCAAAATAATCTAAGTGAAGCATGAGAGTTCATCTATTTCTTCAAAATAAAACTACCACCATGCTCTAAAAGATATAAGTGTAGCACTAGAGCAAATGACAAACTACTCCGAAAGATATAGTTGAAGATCAATGAGTAGTCGAATAATTATGCAACTATGTGAAGACTCTCTAACATTTAATAATTTCAGATCTTAGCATTCTATTCAAACAGCAAGCAAAGCAAAAGAAAATGACATTCTAAGAATATCAAACATCATGTGAAGAAGCAAAAACTTAGGATCAACCGAAACTAACCGATAGTTGTTGAAGAAGAAAGGTGGGATGCCAACCGGGGCATCCCCAAGCTTAGACGCTTGAGAATTATTGAAATATTATCTTGGGGTGCCATGGGAATCCCCAAGCTTGAGCTTTTGTGTCTCCTTAATTCCTCTCATATCACGGTCTCCCCAAATCTCAAAAGCTTCATCCACACAAAACTCAACAAGGACTCATGAGATAAGTTAGTATAAACCATTGCAAAAACCTTATCATACTCTACTGTAGCAAATAACTAAAATTATTATTCAACATTGCATACTAAATGCCTCTGCATATTTAATAGTCCTATCCTCAAATAGAATCATTAAAGAAGCAAACATATGCAAACAATGCAAACATAACAGCAATCTGCCTAAACAGGATAGTCTGTAAAGAATGCTGCAACATTCATACTTCCCTAACTCCAAAAATTATGAAAGAAAATTCCCACTGCGTTAAATTTATCAGAGCTTAATATGCAAAAGGTTTCAACATTTTATCACATTCTGACTTTTCTAGGGAATCATTGCAACAGCGGTAAACTTTCTGTTTTCAAACAGCAACATGTATACTTGTAACCTAGGCATAGTAAATGCTATCAATGCCACTTTTATTGAAATAAAAGATGCAAAACATTTTTCTAAATAACAGCAAGCAAATTCTAACAAAATAAATTGACGCTCCAAGCAAAACACATATCATGTGGTGAATAAAAATATAGCTCCAAGTAAAGTTACCGATGAACGAAGACGATCCTGTTTAGGCTCTTGGCTGTCCTTGAATATTACCTTGGGGTGCCTTGGACATCCCCAAGCTTAGGCTCTTGTCACTCCTTATTCCATAGTCCATTGAATCTTTACCCAAAACTTGAAAACTTCACAACACAAAACTTAACAGAAAACTCGTAAGCTCCGTTAGTATAAGAAAATAAATCACCACTTCAAGGCACTGTAATGAACTCATTATTTATTTATATTGGTGTTATATCTACTGTAATCCAACTTCTCTATGGTTTATAAACTATTTTACTAGCCATAGATTCATCAAAATAAGCAAACAACACAATGAAGACAGAATCTATCAAAAACAGAATAGTCTGTAGTAATATGGATCAAACATATACTTATGGAACTCATAAAATTCTAAAATAAGTTTCTGGACCTGAGGAATGTATCTATTAATCATCTCCAAAAAGAATTAACTAAATAGCACTCTCCAAATAAAAATGGCAGCAATTCCCGTGAGCGCTAAAGTTTCTGTTTTTGACAGCATGATCAACAAGACTTTCCCCAAGTCTTCCCAAAGGTTCTACTTGGCACAAGCACTAATTAAAACATAAAAACACATCTAAACAGAGGATAGATGAATTATTTATTACTAAACATGAGCAAAAAGCAAGGAACAAAATAAAGTTGGGTTGCCTCCCAACAAGCGCTATCGTTTAACGCCCCTAGCTAGGCATGATGATTTCAATGATGCTCACATAAAGGATAAGAATTGTAACATAAAGAGAGCATCATGAAGAATATGACTAGCACATTTAAGTATAACATACTTCCTATGCATAGGGATTTTGTGAGCACACAACTTATGGGAACAATAATCAACTTGCATAGGAAGGTAAAACAAGCATAACTTCAAAACTTTAAGCACATAGAGAGGAAACTTGATATTATTACAATTCCTACAAGCATATGTTCCTCCCTCATAATAATTTTCAGTAGCATCATGAATTAATTCAACAATATAACCAGAACCTAAAGCATTCTTTTCATGATCTACAAGCATAGAAATTTCATTACTCTCCACGCAAGCAAAATTCTTCTCATGAATAATGGGAGTATCATAGGAGACTCGAATACTATAAATTGTTTCCATATTAAAAGAGTAAGGTTCAGAGAAGGGGTAATCATAATCGTGACAAGTTTTATCAATATAATCACTACTTTGTATAGCATAAGTATCATCACAATAATCATCATAAGTAGGGGCATGCTATCATCAATATAAACTTGCATATCAAAACTTGGGAGACTAAAAATATCATCTTCATTAATCATAGCTTCCCCAAGCTTGGGACAAACATTAATTGCAGCAAATATATTCTCAAATATGTCATCCTCATAAAACATAGCTTCCGCAAGCTTGGCACTTTTCATATCATAAGCATAATCACTCTCATCATTAATAGTATAGATAGCACCGATAGTTTAGCAATTATTATATTCTTCCAAGCAAGTGCCAAAAAGATTTTCAAGATCATAAGAAGTATCATTATCTTCCACAATTATATTTTCATGAGGCACAATAGTAATAGGAGCAGCATTATTTGGGAGAGATATCTTTTTACCTCTCTTCCTTTTTCTTTTCTTCTTCTTCACCACATCATGCGTGGGTTCAATCCTATTTTTGGAGCTCCTTATTAATGAGATTGGTTGAATAGAGGGCTCCTCTTCGTTACCTGATTCATCATAAGAAATAATAGGAGAATATTGGGAAGTCTCTTCCCTTTCGTTAGCATTCTCTTCATCTTCTATTTGTTTTCTTTTCTTTATGTAATTGGAAATATAAGGATTTTCAATGCAATTCACCGCATAATACATATAAATCTTCTCTAGATCAAAACCAAGAAGTTTATCGAGATTAAATTTTGGAATACCCTCAGTTATACGTTTTACTTCTTCATAACCCAAGAGCAAACTAAGTTCATTATGATGTGCAAGGGAAATCAAGTCATCACAATTTTTGGACACGATACGGTCATGAAACAATTTGCATTTGATATTTAAATGACCATGTTCATTGCAAAGTTCGCAAGTATGGGTAAGATATCTTAAATTTTCAGCACGTTCATCTAGCTCTTCTTGCAACAATTTGGTTTCTAAGTACTTATGCCTCTTGCAATATCTATCTTCCCTATTTGGTGTGTACTTGCAAACCCAGTCTACTCCACAAAAGTTGACATGTTTATAGGAGGTATTTTCATCATAACTAGTGTAATCATCATTAGCATCATGGATATTCAAAGAATTTGTACTAACAACATTGCAATCATGCTCATCATTCAAATATTTAGTGCCAAACATTTTAGAGATCTCTTCTTCTAGAACTTGAGCACAATTATCCTTTCCATCATACTCACGAAAGATATTAAAAAGATGAAGCGTATGAGACAAACTCAATTCCATTTTTTTGTAGTTTTCTTTTATAAACTAAACTAGTGATAAAATAAGAAACTAAAAGACTCGATTGCAAGATCTAAAGATATACCTTCAAGCACTCACCTCCCTGGCAACGGCGCCAGAAAACAGCTTGATGTCTACTACACAACCTTCTTCTTGTAGATGTTGTTGGGCCTCCAAGTGCAAAGGTTTGTAGGACAGTGACAAATTTCCCTCAAGTGGATGACCTAAGGTTTATCAATCCATAGGAGGTGTAGGATGAAGATGGTCTCTCTCAAGCAACCCTGCAACCAAATAACAAAGAGTCTCTTGTGTCCCCAACACACCCAATACAATGGTAAATTGTATAGGTGCACTAGTTCGGCGAAGAGATGGTGATACAAGTGGTATATGGATAGTAGATAAAGGTATTTGTAATCTTAAATTATAAAAACAGCAAGGTAACTAATGATAAAAGTGAGCGTAAACGGTATTGCAATGCGTGGAAATAAGGCCTAGGGTTCATACTTTCACTAGTGCAAGTCCTCTCAACAATACTAACATAATTGGATCATAAAACTATCCCTCAACATGCAACAAAGAGTAACTCCAAAGTCACTAATAGCGGAGAACGAACGAAGAGATTATGGTAGGGTACGAAACCACCTCAAAGTTATTCTTTCCAATCAATCCGTTGGGCTATTCCTATAAGTGTCACAAACAGCCCTAGAGTTCGTACTAGAATAACACCTTAAGATACAAATCAACCAAAACCCTAATGTCACCTAGATACTCCAATGTCACCTCAAGTATCCGTGGGCATGATTATACGATATGCATACACAATCTCAGATTCATCTATTCAACCAACACATAGAACCTCAAAGAGTGCCCCAAAGTTCTACCGGAGAATCAAGACGAAAACGTGTGCCAACCCCTATGCATAGGTTCATGGGCGGAACCCGCAAGTTGGTCACCAAAACATACATCAAGTGAATCACGTGATATCCCATTGTCACCACAGATATCCACGGCAAGACATACATCAAGTGTTCTCAAATCTTTAAAGACTCAATCCGATAAGATAACTTCAAAGGGGAAACTCAATTCGTTACAAGAGAGTAGAGGGGGGAAGAAACATCATAGGATCCAAATATAATAGCAAAGCTCGCGATACATCAAGATCGTATCATCTCAAGAACACGAGAGAGAGAGAGAGAGAGAGATCAAAAACATAGCTACTGGTACATACCCTCAGCCCCGAGGGAGAACTACTCCCTCCTCGTCATGGAGAGCACCGGGATGATGAAGATGGCCACCGGAGAAGGATTGCCCCATCCGGAAGGGTGGCGGAATGGGTCTAGATTGGTTTTCGGTGGCTACGGAGGCTTCTGGTGGCGGAACTCCCGATCTAATCTCTATTTTGGAAATTTTAGGTTACGTAGGTATATATGGGTGCAGGAGGTACGTCGGCGGACTGAAGGGGGGGCACAAGGCAGGGGGGCGCCCCCCCTACCCTCGTGAGCTCCTCCTTCATCTTCTGACATAGGGTCCAAGTCTATCCGGTAGGTTTCCTTCCAAAAATAACTTCTCCAGTTGATTTCATTCCGCTTCGACTCCATTTGATATTCCTTTTCTTCGAAACATTGAAATAGGCATAAAACAACAAATCTGGGTTGGGCCTCCAGTTAATAGGTTAGTCCCAAAAATAATATAAAAGTGGAAAATAAAGCCCAGTATTGCCCAAAACAGTAGATAATATAGCATGGAGCAATCAAAAATTATAGATACGTTGGAGACGTGTCACTCGACATTCGCAAGGGCGGTCCAAATTGGTTTTGAGCCCCAGCTACATAGAAATATGGAAGCTTATATGGATGACATAGTGGTCAAAACCAAGGACGAGGCAACCCTTGTACAAGACTTAGAAGAGACGTTTGCCAACCTACGCAAGATCAACCTCAAGCTGAACCCTGAGAAGTGTGTCTTCGGTGTTCCGTCCGGCAAACTTCTCGGGTTCTTTGAGTCGCAGCGTGGGATCGAGGCAAACCCAGACAAGATCAAGGCCATTGAGCAGATTGAGGCACCCAAGCGGATCAAGGATGTGTGTCGGCTCACTGGCTGCATTGTCGCCATGAGCAGATTCATCTCCAAGTTCGCTGAGCGTGCCCTTCCCTTTTTCAAGATCTTGAAGAAGGCGGGCCCAATGGAGTGGACCCCAGAGGCCGAGGCAGCATTGCAGGATCTGAAGAAATACCTTTCCTCTACACCAATACTGGTTGCGCCTAAACCACAAGAGCCGTTGCTGCTGTATCTGGCGGCGACGAATCAAGTGGTCAGTGCCGCGCTAGTGGCGCAGAGGGAGGTCGGTAAAGAGGCAGTGGCGACGGCGGGACTAGCAGATGGCAAGCCAGAGATTCCCTCGGCAGGGCCCGATGCCGGCAAGGCAAGGCCCCCGGCGGAGTCTGACACCATCAGGACAGGGCCCCATGCAATCAAATGAGGTGGTGCGGAAGAAGAAGATGATGCAGCACCCGGTTTACTTTGCCAGCTCCCTCCTGCAGGGGGGCTAGGTCAAGGTACTCTGGTGTGCAAAAATTGCTCTTCGGCCTCCTTATGGCCTCGAGGAAGCTGTGTCACTACTTCCAAGCACACGAAATCACCGTCGTCACCCGCCTCCTGTTACAATGGATACTGCACAACCCAGACGCAACCGGAAGGATTGTGGAGTGGGCCTTGGAGCTTTCGAGCTTTGGTTTGAAGTTTGAAAGTACTTCGACAATCCAGAGTAGAGTCTTGGCAGAGTTCATTGCAGAATGGACCTCAACGCCTGACGAGGAAATTCAGGACACCACCCTCCCCGGCAAGGAAGCAACTCACAACTGGATCATGTACTTTGACGTGGCTTTCTCGCTGCAAGGCGCTGGTGTTGGTGTGCTTCTCGTCGCACCTACCGGAGAGCACCTCAAGTATGTAATCCAGACGCACTTTCCCAGGGAGATGTCCACCAACAACACTGCTGAGTATGAGGGGTTGCTTGCCGGCCTCAGGATCGCGGCGGACCTCGGGGTCAAGAAGCTCATCATTATGGGTGATTCATAGCTTGTCGTCAGACAAGTTAACAAAGATTATCAGAGCCCGTCAATGGAGGCATACGTAGATGAGGTGAGGAAGCTGGAGGAGCGCTTTGACGGTATACAAGCGGAGAACATTCCCTGAGCGGAGAACGACATCGCCGATTACCTGTCAAAGCGCGCTGCATTCAAACTACTTGTGGAACCAGGTACTTTTTTGCTTCGGTTAACTCAACCATTCGTCAAACCATCAACGGAGCAGAACAAATGGAGGAAATCAGGCCCCGGCAAGTACTTTCCCGCTGAGCCCCCAGGGGCCGCCGGCAAGGGTGTTGCCGCGGATTCTGAGCCTGCCGAGGAGCGACTGATTCTGACGTGCCGTCAAGCCCTAGCCGTAGAGACGGCCACTACCATGGCAGAAGAAATGCATTTGGTCCTTGCCGTCGAGCCCCAGGCTCCGGCATGGGCACGACATACCGTCCGATTCCTCCAAACAGGGGAGCTTCCCGAGGAGCAGGAAGAAGCGGAGAAAGTAGCCCGTCGGTCTGCCATGTATCAGTTCGTCGATGACGTCCTATACCGGAAGAGATCGAACGGCGTGAAATTGAAGTGCATTCCCAGGAGGAAGGACTGGAGCTGCTGGCAGAGATACACGAAGGCATATGTGGCTCCCACATATGGTCGAGGGCCCTTGCCGGCAAGGCATTTCGGCAGGGTTTCTTCTAGCCCACTGCCCTCCAAGATGCAACGGCACTAGTAACCAAGTGTGAAGCATGTCAGTTCCATTCAAAGAAGCTTCATCAACCAGCTCAAGCCCTTCAAACAATTCCTCTTTCCTAGCCATTCTCGGTCTAGGGGCTCGACATCCTGGGTCCTTTCCCCCGCGCTGTTGGGGGCTTTGAGTACTTGTACGTTGCGATCGACAAGTTCACAAAGTGGCCAGAGGTGGAAGCAGTGAGGAAGGTGACAACACAGTCAGCCGTCAAGTTCTTCAAGGGGCTAGTGTGTCGTTTTGGTGTGCCAAATAGGGTCATCACCAACAACGGCACGTAGTTCACAAGCCACACCTTCATGCAATACATCCAAGACCTCGGCAGCAGGGTCTGCTTCGCTTTCGTGGCACACCCACGGAGCAATGACCAGGCAGAGAGGGCAAATGCTGAAGTGTTGCGAGGCCTGAGGACAAAGACCTTTGACAGGCTGCACAAGAGCGGAAAGCGCTGGATTGATGAGTTGCCGGCGGTTCTTTGGTTGATCAGAACGACGCCAAATCGAGCCACCAGCCAGACACCCTTTGCCCTAGTATACAGGGCAGAAGCAGTTCTCCCCACGGAACTCATATACGGGTCACCTCGAGTGCTCGCTTACGACGAGCTTGAGAAAGAGCAATTGCGGCAAGATGACGCAAAGCTCCTTGAGGAAGATCGTCTTCGGGTGGCTGTGAGAGCAGCACGCTACCAGCAAGCCTTGCGCCGCTACCATAGCCGCAAGGTTCATGCCCGAAGCTTTGAGGAAGGCGACCTTGTTCTTCAGCGCGTTCAGCCGGCCAAGAATTCCAACAAGTTGACGCTGAAGTGGGAAGACCCTTATCGGGTAATACGAGTCACCAGGCCTGCCGCAGTCCGCCTGGAGACCAAAGATGCTATTCTAGTGAGCAACTCCTGGAACATTGAACATCTTCGCAAGTTTTACCCATAAGGCGTGGTTGCCGCCCCCCCGGCAACCCACCTTTTGTACAAGCCTTGCCGTCAAGGCATGTAACCCTTTGTACAAAGCCAGGCGTAGACCCTGAGCATAAATAAATGAAGCGCTGGCACCCTAAGTTTTAGCATGCATGCTAGGTTAAGTCTCTCCCTCGGTTAGGGTTGATAGTGCATAGCGACGACTAACGCCTAGCCTATAGGTCGAGTATGCGTCTTTCTATCTTCTTTGGTTCGCAGGGCACGTGGACACTTCTGCTGAGCCGCTTGGGAGAAAGAGAACGAACCGGCGCTCCGGCCCCGACAAGCCAAGACTGCCGGGGGCTGAAGACACAAGGATCTAACCATGGCAAGTCGAAGTTGCCAGGGGCTGCGGATTTAGATAAGTCCTTCATCCCCTATTATGCATTTCCATATGGAACTGGGACAAATGAAACCTTGTTTTGCTCCAAGACCACCGTGCCCCCCCCCTTCTTCTTGTACCCAAGTCCCTGGTACAGAACCGGGTCGTAGATGCGGTGGCAAGGAAATAAACGAAGGGCCTAACTCTACTTCGTCCCTGCCTCCGCCAAAGGCATGAGAATGGTCGACTGAAGTCAGGGGACGGCGGGGCCTGTTGCCGGGCGACCATGTTTATCTTAAAAATAACAAGGATTCGTTCCTTGGCATGGGCCTCGCTCACGCACAAAGAACTCGGCAAGCACCCTTTTTCATTAAAAACATCCCATATAGGTACAGTTCATACGGAATTAAAAACATGAGCAAGTGGATTACAAGTCTTAATTAACAAGTGCCCGCAGGCTTACAAACTAAAAAGAGATAAGATGCCCGTAATCCCTTTGTTGTCCCTCTCCTTAGGTGGTGGAACAAGATAGCTAGAGGGAAAAAAGAGCGCCTAGGCAAGGTGCGAGGAGCAGAAGGCACCAAGAGAACGTCCCGGTGCCGGGAGGGGAGCTGGAAGATGAGGCAGTGGGCCGGCAATACACGACGAAGGCATCGGTGCCCGCGTACTCTGACTTGACAGCCGCCACCCGCCTTCTTCGCCTTCTCCAACCCTCCTACGCCAGCCGCCCAAGAAGGCAACGGGGGAAGCACCGATGGAGAGCTTGAGGAGGAAAGCCCTCGGCAGGCCGCACAACATAGGGCGGGGCGACGCGGTCAGTCAGAGACGAGGTCGACGTGACCTTGCTCGACTCTCTCGTCATCGCTGTCGCTACCCTCCTCATCACTCCCGCTTGAAGAGGAATCTTCATCATCGGAGGAACTCTCCACGCAGCACTTTACGCGAGTTCCAAGATCTCCGAAGACCTTGACGGAGAGCAGGCCGCCCTCCATTAACTTGAAGTAAAGGACAAGGCCCACCGTCAGGCTATGGATCCGAGTGAACATCTTCCATCCGCGACTGTGGTACATGACGTGAGGAGCTGGGAAGTCGACGTCGACCCGCGTGCCGCCGTTCCCGTAGCCCCACATGTGCAACCTGAGGGTCTGGGGTGGATCGAGCTCCATCTCCTGAGCAAATGGGGTAGGGAAACGAAGGCGACGACGTGGTGGCCGGCGCAGCCTGATGAAGAACTCGCGGGGCTGGTCCCCGACATGGCCCTCCATCAGGAGAGGCATCGCTGGCAGAGGCGAGGCTGGTGCGCCGCCCCGTCCCCCTCTCCCCCGAGTACCACGGCAACCTCGGGCTTGCCCCTCCCACTTCCTCTCGTGGCCGGCTCCGCCGCCATGAGCTCTTGGGAAGGAGGGACACGCTGTCGAGCAGCAACCCTCGCCACCACCGTTGAAGGGCCGACGCCTCCTCTCGCCATGGCAGATGGAAGAAAGGAGCCGAAGTGAATGGAGGAGGATGACGAAAGGATGTGGGATGCCACCCCCTCCCCCTTCTTATAAAAGGGGCGGGGTCGGGGCTTGGCCGCCCCACTCGGCCAATTCGGCCATCGGGGGCGCAGCGGATCGAGACCGACCCGCTGCCCCAATCAGCGATGGCCCGGTTTCTCGCCTCCACCGCCTGCCACCTGCATGGGGGACACGTGGCGAGCAAGCAGAATTGAGGGGACGGGTGAGGCGACCGTTCCCCACCCCGTGATCGTGGGGGACTGACGCCATGAAGACGACGACCTGAGTCCGCCCAAGTAAATGAGCCATGCCTCTGCGCCTCCCTCTTTTTATGGGGAAGCCGCGAGCCACCTCTTTACCATGATGTGACGCATGCATGCGGAAACCTGCCCACGCATGAACCCCGCATCACACACAACCCTCCACTTTGCGCGTTCAACGCAGGTCGCGGGGAAGCGCAGCGGACGAGAAGTTACTGCGGTAAAATCCGCCCCACCTGCCCACGCACCGTTCTGGGCCTAGCCCAACAACGCGGCGCGCTTATGTGTGGCCCAGGCCCAGGGGCTCCTGTCAGTGTACAAAAGTAGGGGCTCTTCTTTTGACCCCTTCACTTGTGCACGGGCAGTAGGAGCCGTGCGCCACGGCCACACTTAGTAGGGAAGAGGAGGGAAGACGGAGAGAAGCCAAAGCACGAGACAACCAAGGCAACGCCAAGACCAGAAGCGCATGAGAGCAAGAGGGAGAGGTGGACTCCCTCGGCAAGATCCTTGCCGAGGCAGCCTCTGCAGCCCCGACAAGAGCTTTGCCGGGGTAACTTGCCCGATGCCAGTGGAGCAAGCCACCCTTGAGCCCACAGGCTCCAAACCAACCAACTACATTGGAACCAAAGGCCCGGCAGGCGCCTCTGTGGTGGCATGAAAATCTTTGTTAATATTATAAACATGTGAGATCAGATGAGGACCAGAAGACGGCGACCATCGACGGGATACTAGCCGAGGAAATACATAAGACCCTCGGCAAGACCCTCGTCGGGGACGACTGCAATGCCACGACAAGACCCTTGCCGAGGGCATCAGTAGGGCCACTACCAGGCCCGCACCAGCCAAGACTCCACCACCGTCCCCAAGCAGCTGCTAGCTCAACCAGCTGGGCTGGCACCTGCGTGGCGATGGGCGGCCTCTACACCGACTCAGCAAGCACCTGCATGGCGGCATGCGACCCTTCATGAAGGCTCCACCACCGCGCCAGCCCAGCAGCCAGCCAACGTGGCGCCGCAATGCCTCATCAGCTCGAACGCACGTCGAGGCCAGGCGAGGCGGCGACGGCTGGGACGTGCTTCCCTGGCATCCCCGATAAAGCAAGGGGGCACGTCGGCAGCGCATTAAATGCGTTTGTCCAACGGTCCCAGAGGATAGGCTTATTGACTATAGACCTTTCCACCTCTTGTGTGCCACTGTGGCATCCTCCTTTTTCCTATAAAAGGAGGCCCGAGGCGACCAGGAGGGGGATTCGGCTCTTTTGGGCAAGTTGCACCCCGTAGCTATCTCAAGAACACAAGAACACTCAAATACATCCACCAAAGCAGGACTAGGGAATTACGCATCTTCGCGGCCTGAACCTGGGTAAATGATCCGTGTGCTTCCTGTCAGACCCACTCTTTGCACAACCTCGTGCTCGCCAACCATAGATGGGATCCCAGTGACCCCATAGGTGTCGTTTCCACCGACACACTCTGGTGCGGATCTTACTCTGGTTGACCTACTAGGTTCGGTAGTGACTTGATCTGAAGTTATATGATCATCATCATTAGCTTCCTCACTAATTGGTGTAGGAGTCAGAGGAACAGATTTCTATGACGAACTACTTTCTAATAAGCGAGCAGGTACAGTTACCTCATCAAGTTCTACTTTCCTCCCACTCACTTCTTTCGAGAGAAACTCCTTCTCTAGAAAGGATCCATTCTTAGCAACGAATGTCTTGCCTTCGGATCTGTGATAGAAGGTGTACCCAACAGTCTCCTTTGGGTATCCTATGAAGACACATTTCTCCTATTTAGGTTCGAGCTTATCAGGTTTAAGTTTGTCCACATAAGCATCACAGCCCCAAACATTAAGAAACGACAACTTTGGTTTCTTGCCAAACCACAGTTCATAAGGCGTCGTCTCAACGGATTTAGATGGTACCCTATTTAACGTGAATGCAGCCATCTCTAAAGCATAACCCCAAAACGATAGCGGTAAATCAGTAAGAGAAATCATAGATCGCACCATACCTAGTAAAGTACGATTATAACGTTCAGACACACCATTACACTGTGATGTTCCGGGTGGCGTGAGTTGCGAAAATATTCCATATTGTTTCAAATGAAGACCAAACTCGTAACTCAAATATTCTCCTCCACGATCATATCGTAGAAACTTTATTTTCTTGTTATGATGATTTTCCACTTCACTCTAAAATTATTTGAACTTTCCAAATGTTTCAGACTTATGTTTCATCAAGTAGATATACCCATATCTGCTCAAATCATCTGTGAAGGTGAGAAAATAACGATACCCGCCGCGAGCCTCTATATTCATCGGACCACATACATCAGTATGTATGATTTCCAACAAATCTGTTGCTCACTCCATTGTTCTGGAAAACGACGTTTTAGTCATCTTACCCATGAGGCATGGTTCGCAAGTACCAAGTGATTCATAATCAAGTGATTCCAAAAGTCCATTAGAATGGAGTTCCTTCATGTGCTTTACACCAATATGAGCTAAACGGCAGTGCCACAAATAAGTTGCACTATCATTATCAACTCTGCATCTTTTGGCTTCAATATTATGAATATGTGTATCACTACTATCGAGATTCATCAAAAATAGACCAGTCTTCAAGGGTGCATGACCATAAAAGATATTACTCATAAAAATAGAACAACCATTATTCTTAGATTTAAATGAATAACCGTCTCACATCAAACAAGATCCAGATATAATGTTCATGCTCAACGCTAGCACCAAATAACAATTATTCAGGTCTAAAAACAATCCCAAAGGTAGATGTAGAGGTAGTGTGCCGACCGTGATCACATCGACTTTGGAACCATTTCCCACGCGCATCGTCACCTCGTCTTTAGCCAATCTTTGCTTAATCCGTAGCCCCTGTTTCAAGTTGCAAATGTTAGCAACTGAACCAGTATCAAATACACAGGCACTATGGCGAGCATTAGTAAGGTACACATCAATAACATGTATATCACATATACCTTTGTTCACCTTGCCATCCTTCTTATTCGGCAAATACTTGGGGTGGTTCCGCTTCTAGTGACCAGTCCCTTTGCAGTAGAAGCACTCAGTCTCAGGCTTAGGTCCATACTTGGGCTTCTTCACTTGAGCAGCAACTTGCTTGCCATTCTTCTTGAAGTTCCCCTTCTTCCCTTTACCCTTTTTCTTGAAACTGGTGGTCTTGTTGACCATCACCACTTGATGCTCCGTCTTGATTTCTACCTCCACAGCCTTCAGCATTGCGAAGGGCTCGGGAATTGTCTTATCGATCCCTAGCATGTTATAGTTCATCATGAAGCTCTTGTAGCTTGGTGGCAGTGATTGAAGAATTCTGTCAATGACACTATCATCCGGAAGATTAACTCCCTGTTGAATCAAGTGATTGTAGTACCCAGACATTCTGAGTATATGTTCACTGACAGAACTATTCTCCTCCATTTTACAGTTGTATAACTTATTGGAGACCTCATATCTCTCAATCCGGGCATTTGCTTGAAATATTAACTTCAACTCCTGGAACATCTCATATGCTCCATGACGTTCAAAATGTCGTTGAAGTCCCAGTTCTAAGCCGTAAAGCATGGCACACCGAACTATCGATTAGTCATCAACACGCGACTGCCTGGCATTCACAATGTCTGCAGTTGCCGGCGCGGGTGGTACACCTAGCGGTGCTTCTTGGATGTAATTCTTCTGTGCAGCAATGAGGATAATCCTCAAGTTATGGACCCAGTCCGTGTAATTGCTACCATCATCTTTCAACTTTGCTTTCTCAAGGAACACATTAAAATTCAACGGAACAACAGTACGGGCCTTCTATCTACAACAAGATAGACATGCAAAATACTATCAGGTACTAAGTTCATGATAAATTAAAGTTAAATTAATCAAATTACTTTAAGAACTCCCACTTATGCAGACATCCCTCTAATCATCTAAGTGATCACGTGATCCATAACAATTAAACCATGTTCGATCATAACGTGAGATGGAGTAGTTTTCAATAGTGAACATCACTATGTTGATCATATCTACTATATGATTCACGCTCGACCTTTTGGTCTGCAGTGTTCCGAGGCCATATCTACATATGCTAGGGTCGTCAAGTTTAACCCGAGTATTTTGCTTGTGCAAAACTGGCTTGCACCCGTTGTATGTGAACGTAGAGCTTATCACACCCGATCATCACATGGTGTCTCGGCATGACGAACTTTCGCAACGGTGCATACTCAGGGAGAACACATATACCTTGAAATTTAGTGAGAGATTATCTTCTAATGCTACCGTCGATCTAAGCAAAATAAGATGCATAAAGGATAAACATCACATGCAATCAATATAAGTGATATGATATGGCCATCATCATCTTGTGTCTGTGATCTCCATCTCCAAAGCACCATCATGATCACCATCATCACCGGCTTGACACCTTGATCTTTATCAAAGCATCGTTGTCGTCTCGCCAACTATTGCCTTCACGGCTATCACTACCGCTTAGTGATAAAGTAAAGCAATTACATGGCGATTGCATTTCATACAATAAAGCGACAACCATATGGCTCTTGCCAGTTGCCGATAACTGTGTTACAAAACATGATCATCTCATACAATAAAATTTATCATCATGTTTTGACCATATCACATCACAACATGCCCTGCAAAAACAAGTTAGATGTCCTCTACTTTGTTCTTGCAAGTTTTACGTGGCTGCTACGGGTTGAGCAAGAATCGTTCTTACCTACGCATCAAAAAACCACAGTGCGGTATAGTGATTGCTTTTTGATCTTCAGAAAGAACCCTGTTCATTCAATCTGATTCAACTAAAGCTAGAGAAACAAACACCCACTAGCCTCCTATGTGTGAAGCACGTCGGTAGAACCAGTCTCGCGTAAGCGTACGCGTAATGTCGGTCTGGGCCACTTCATCCAACAATGCCGCTGAATCAAGAATCAACTAGTGACGGCAAGCAATATGTATATACCCACGCCCACAACTCCTTTGTGTTCTACTCGTGCATATGACATCTACGCATAAACCTGGCTCGGATGCCATTGTTGGGGAACGTAGTAATTTCAAAAAAAGTCCTACGCACACGCAAGATCATGGTGATGCATAGCAACGAGAGGGGAGAGTGTCATCCACGTACCCTCGTAGACCGTAAGTGGAAGCGTTATGACAACGCGGTTGATGTAGTTGTACGTCTTCACGATCGACCGATCCTAGTACCGAACATACGGCACCTCCGCGATCTACACACGTTCAACTCGGTGACGTCCCACGAACTCACGATCTAGTAGAGAGAGGGAGAGTTCCGTCAGTACGACGGCGTGATGACGGTGTTGATGAAGTTACCGAAACAGGGCTTCGCCTAAGCACCGGTACGATATGACCGAGGTGGATTATGGTGGAGGGGGGCACCGCACACGGCTAAAAGATCAATGATCAACTTGTGTGTCTATGGGGTGCCCCCCTCGCCCGTATATAAATGAGTGGAGGAGGGGGAGGGGCCGACCCTCCTAGGCGTGCCCCAAGGGGAGTCCTACTCCCACCGGGTGTAGGACTCCAACCCTTCCAAGAATAGGAGTAGGAGAGAGGGAAGGAGGAGAGAGGAAAGGAGGAGAGAGGGGGAAGGAAAAGGGGGGCGTCGCCCCCCTCCTTGTCTAATTCGGACTAGAAGGGGAGGGGGCGCACGGCCTGCCCTGGCCGCCCCTCCTCTTCTCCACTAAGGCCCAATAGGCCCATTACACTCCCCGGGGGGTTCCGGTAACCCCCCGGTACTCCGGTATTTGTCCGAACTTGCCTGGAACCCTTCTAAAGTTCAAACATAGTCATCCAATATATCGATCTTTATGTCTCGACCATTTCGAGACTGCTCGTCATGTCCATGATCATATCCGAGACTCCGAACTACCTTCGGTACATCAAAACACATAAACTCATATTACCGATCGTCACCGAACGTTAAGTGTGCGGATCCTACGGGTTCGAGAACTATGCACTACTAGGAAAATGGCTATAGATGGAATTGACACTAATGGCGCACCAGACATGTGGTGCGCCATTACTATATACTAATGGCGCACCATGTGTTGGTGCGCCATTAGTGTGGAAGACACTAATGGCGCACCAGGCACACGGTGCGCCACTAGTAAGAAAATGTTTTTTTTCATTTTTTCAAACATACTAATGGCGCATCCGGGCAGAGTGCGCCATTAGTAGTTAGAACTACTAATGGCGCACCAGCCATAGAGTGCGCCACTACTGTATTTTTTTTACTTTTTTGCAAAACTACTAATGGCGCACCGTTGCATAGTGCGCCATTACTAGTTTAAACTAGTAATGGCGCACTGTGCCATGGTGCGCCATTAGTATAAAAATTATTTTTTTACTTTTTGGCAAAACTACTAATGGCGCATGTCGGTGTGGTGCGCCATTAGTATGTTAGGTTACTAATGGCGCATGTCTGTGTGGTGCGCCATTAGTAACCTGGGACTAGCTAGATATTTTTGGACAGCCACACCTACACACTCACTTTCCCCACTTCATTCCCCCCACCTCCTTCTCTAAGCTTGTCGGCTGCCTCCTCCTCCTCACCTCATTTGCACCATAGATTCATCAAAATTAAGTGTTGAAATTACCTTTTTTTTGATAGGTAAGTAAGGGGAAAGCTATCTTCATGTTGTAGATCTACTTTTTTTCTCCCTAGCTCGCTCCAACAACGTGCACATGCACTTTTTGTGGCCTAGCTAGATCTATGTATGTTTGTGGTGTTGCATATGTTTGTGGTGTTGCATATATGTT
Organism: Triticum dicoccoides; assembly: GCF_002162155.2. NCBI lineage: Eukaryota > Viridiplantae > Streptophyta > Magnoliopsida > Poales > Poaceae > Triticum > Triticum dicoccoides. Next base: position 258,335,949 of record NC_041392.1, read on the forward strand.
TGTGTTTGCAGGTAACGGTATTTGAAATGCGATAGTTGCCAATATTTTGCCAAAATGTTGATTCATTTCCGTTTCGGCGAGAATTTTGGCACTATGCATTCTTTTTGGTCCTATTTTTAGGGAAAGTCATGCCAAATTTTTTTCTTGGTTCTAAAATATCGTTTTGCTCTACCCCGCAGGCGACCATGGTTCGCACGATGACCGAAGGCATCGTGAATAGGTTTTTGAGCTCCACGAAGGCCGAGATGCTTCAAAAGAACGAGACGGAGATAAGATGTCCGTGTCCAAGATGCAAGCGGAAGAGCCTTATTGCGGACCCGGATTCCGGGCAGGTGCGGGACCACCTGCTCTTGCATGGTTTCATGGATGGCTATCGGTGGCAAGGTGATGAAGATGACTATGAAGTCGTCCATGGGGGTTGGGCAAGAAATGAGGAAGGGCAGCAAGACAACCACCGCGGCTCGGGCGGGCGAGAAGACGAAGACTCTCCAGGACATGATCATGACGGTGATGCTGTACACAATCATCATGTAGAAGATGCCGGACATGATGATGAGGAAGATGCCGGAGCAGACGAAGGGCATGATCATGAAGATCTAGATGCCGGAGGAGCAGACGACGATGGACCATCGATGGGCTGGGTGCAGGACCCTCATATTCAAGAGCTGCTTCTCAAGCAGACGGATAACGCAAGAGCTGCCGCTCGAGAGAAAGCCAAGCTGGATCAACTGAAGATAGATGCGGTTACTCCATTGTATGAAGGATGCAGACCCGAGGATACCCGCCTGAAAGTAACGCTCGTGGCTTTGGAGATGAAGGTAAAACACAAAATGACTGACGCATGCTTCGACAAGAACATGTCGTTCTAGCACGAACGTCTTCCCAAGGGGAACAAGTGCCCGACCAGTTTCGAGGAGGCGAAGAAAGTCGTGTGTCCTCTGGATTTACCGCACGTGAAATACCATGTGTCCTCGAGGAGGCGAAGAAAGTCATTTATCAGGGCAAGCACGCGGAGTCTACCATATGTCCGGTGTGCGGCGTCACTCGATACAAGAAGAGGAAGAAAGCTCCTCGAAAAGTGGTGTGGTACTTTCCGATCACTCCTTGTCTGCAGCCGTATTTCGCGGACCCTAAGGTAGAAAAGCTCCTGCGTTGGCACGCGGATAGGGAGGAGAAGAAGCGAGAAGATGACGCAAATGATCCGGAGATAAATAAAAAAGACAAGATGCTGAGTCACCCTAAGGATGGGAGCCAGTGGCAAGCGTTGAATTTTGAACACCCAGAATTTGGGAAGGATCCAAGGAACATCGTGCTGGGCGCGAGCACCGATGGAGTGAATCCGTTTGGCAGCCAGAGAAGCACACATAGCACCTAGCCTGTGTTTGTGTGGATGTACAACCTTCCCCCTGGTTGTGCATGAAGAGGAAGTACATTCACATGAGTATGCTAATTGAAGGGCCAAAACAACCAGGGAACGACATCAATCTGTATCTGGGGCTGCTGAAAGAGGAGCTAGACACGCTGTGGAAAACGCCAGCCAATACGTGGGATGCCGCAGAGAAAGAATATTTCCCTATGAGATCCGCACTGCTCACGATGGTGCACGACTATCTCGGTTAAGGATATCTCGCGGGGCAGGTGGTCCATGGATTTTCTGGATGCGTCAGGTGTATGGATGACACAACGTATTGCCAGCTAGATAGAGATCTCGGGTCTTCGAAAACCGTGTTCATGGGACATCGAAGGTGGCTTCGCGACGATGACCCGTGGAGGAAACGCAAGGATCTGTTTGATGGTGAAACCGAACTCCGAAGACGCTCGCATACGAGGAGCGGCGAGGAAATAGACGGGCTGTTGAAAAATTGGAAAGATTTCCCACTCCCAGGAAAGAAGCAAAAGGCGCCAGAGCCAGGAAAGAAGCGAAAGGTGCCAGAGCCGCTGCTGAAGGTATGAAAAACAAGGTCTGTTTTCCGGGATCTGCCGTACTGGAAGATCCACCATGTTCCTCACAGCCTTGATGCCATGCATATCACAAAGAACATGTGCGAGAGTCTGCTTGGTACCCTGCTCAACATGCCAGAGAGGACCAAATATGGGCCGAAAGCAAGGGCAGACTTGAAATCAATGGGCATCAGGCAGGAGCTTCACGCTAATGATGATGATGATGATGATGATGATGATGATGAGGCGAAGCAGGACACAGAAAGTCGTCGCAAAGGCAAAAAGGCCAAGAAAACCGGAAATGACTACCCTCCCGCGTGCTTCACTCTAAGTCAGGAGGAGATCGAGCAGTTTTTCACCTGCCTCGTAGGAGTAAAACTTCCTTACGGTTACGCGGGGAAGATAAGCAGATACCTAGACCCAGCAAAGCAGAAGTTCAGCGGGATAAAGTCTCACGACTGTCACATGCTGATGACGCAGATACTTCCAGTTGCAATCCGTGGGATCATGGACGCGCACGTCCGTGAAACGCTATTTGGCTTATGCAACTTTTTCGATGTCATCTCTCGAAAGTCGGTTGGCGTGAGGCAACTCAGAAGGCTACAGGAAGAGATCGTGGTGATACTATGCAAGCTTGAGATGTACTTCCCGCCCGCATTCTTCGACGTTATGGTGCATCTGCTGGTCCATATCGTGGAGGATATCATCCAACTCGGGCCGATGTTCCTGCACAGCATGATGCCGTTCGAAAGGATGAATGGTGTCATCAAAGGATACGTTCGCAACATGTCACGTCCAGAGGGAAGTATAGCCAGGGGCTTTCTGACCGAAGAGTGCATCTCCTACTGCACGAATTATCTAGGCATCGAGAACCCCATTGGTCTGCCCGTCAACAGGCACCTCGGCAGGCTCGCTGGATGGGGTCACCGTGAGGGTCGCCGCGAAATGCATGTCGACTTCGAGGGTCGACTCGCCGACTTTGAAAGAGCAAACCTAGTCGCGCTACAACACATAGACGTGGTCGATCCTTGGGTGGTAGAGCACAAAACCTTTATTGAGAAGACGTACAATGACCGAGGCCAACAGAGGACAGACGGAGATATAATCAAAGAGCACAACTCATGTTTCATGCGTTGGTTCAAGCAGAAGCTTCTGTCGTACCCTTTACATGAGGATTCTTCCACGGAAGAACAACTCATATTCGCCTTGTCACAGGGCGCCGAGCACAACCTGATGACCTATGAGGCGTATGATATCAACGGCTACACATTCTACACCGAGGACAAGGACGTGAAGAGCGATGGTTATCAAAACTCCGGGGTAACGATGGAATCCTACACCGGTAACGACAAGGACAGATACTACAGAAGGATCGAGGAGATCTGGGAGCTGAGCTACGCTGGAGAGAAGGTCCCGATGTTCCGTGTCAGATGGGCCAAGAGCGTCCTAAAAGAAGACCGGTATTTCACCACCATGGTTATACCCGAAGCCAAAATCCAAGACCGCAGGCGCAAACGTCACCACGAAAAATAAGCCATGGGTACTGGCTTCCCAAGTGGACCAATGCTTCTTCATTACCGACCCGTCAAAGCCCAGTCGTGTTGTCGTGAGGAGAGGCAAAAGGAAGATCATCGGAATGGATGGAGTAGCCAATGAGCAAGACTTCGACAAGTACGGCGACCCGAAGATCGAACATGACGACGACGATGAAGTAGCAGCATACACCACAAGAAGAAGCAGGACCACCCTACCTAAAGGACGTCCGTTCCACAGAAGAACTCCATTTGCGAAAAAGAAGGGCAAGAAGATTATGAACAGATAGCTAGCTAAGATCGGCTGTATTTAAATCGTAGTCTTCATTTCTCGGTTGTATTTCATGGGCACTTTTTGATATCATGAATAGTTTTATATTTCATGGGCACTTTTTGAATTCATGAATATTTTTTCAAATTTGATGATATTTTTTCATATTCAATATGATAAAATATTGAATATTCATGAGGACACTCGATCTCGATCCCCCTCCATCTCGATCTCGATTCCCCCTTCATCTCGATCTCGATCCCACCCGCACCCTCCCCCGCTAGCTCCACCGCCGCAGATGACCCACCGCACCCTTCCCCGCTCCACCACCGCCGACGAGCACCCCCCGCACCCTCCCTCGCTCCACCACCGCCGACGAGCACCCCC
>NC_041392.1:258340787-258362593 GCF_002162155.2 Triticum dicoccoides
TCCCAGCCCTCGAAACCCTAGAAACCCGTGATGCTCCACCGTGCCTTCTCCGCTCGAGCTCCACCGTGCGAGGCGACAGGCAAGGCAGCGGGCAGAATCTGCTTCAACACCGGGCTGACGAGCCGCGGAACCAGGGCGCGACAGCGCTCGACCCCTCCACCCCCCTCCACCTCCTCTTCCTTGGGTCGCCGCTGTCTTCCTCAACTCCGGCCACCTCTGTTGCTACTAAGCTGTCGCAGGGCCTCCTTGCACCTCCCCGGTGAGCTCCGCCTCCTCTCCCCTCTTCCTTCTCGCAAACACTCTGTTTGTCCAGCAAATCGGTGATGGACAAAAGCAGCGGTGGTGCCGGAGTTGAGTTCAGTTAGTAGAACTCTTATGTATATATTAGTATCTAAGATCAGCAGACATTAGTCAATTTGTGTGCCTGGTTAGTGACTTGTGGAGTTGGCCCGGTTAATGCTTTGCTCTGTGATGCAAGATGTTAGGCTCTGGCACTTTACAGAGTTTCTTTGTGAAATCCCTAACTGTGAGTCTTGCTAGTGATCTAATTGTGATAATCCTGCTCACATCCCCACTTGCATCAAAGGCAGGCAATGCCTCTATATGCTCTGTTTTACTGCCTAGCTAGAGCACAAACCTAGCCCCAGTTGTGTATTCCCAATTGCTAGTGGTCTAACTGATGTTTCCCTAGTTGGGTGAGACTGACTAGGCTCTTTCTTGGAGGAGACAGATCAAACGATTGTTGTAAGTTTTTGTTTGAACTTCAAAGAGTGTTGTGACTTGGCTCTTAATCAAAAGGGTGTTGTCAGTTTTTGTTTGAACTTTGTTTGACTGGAGGAAATTACTCTTAAATGCTAGTCCTATTCTGGTGGAGATTTTTCTTGTCCTGAGTTACACCGAAGATATTTTTCTGATAATATTATAAAAACTTCCTGGTGTGTGTTCAACTTGTATCTTCTAGCTTAAGTTTAACTTGTCCCGAGTTACACTCAAGTTATAATGTGTTTAACTTGTAGCTTCTAGCTTAACTGAGTAGCCAGTACTGTAGTCAGTAGCTTAACTTGTTTAAGTACTACTAGTTAGTTGTACTGATATTAAATGATGCCTGAAATGATGTATCATGTATCTTTAGCATGATCTGTTTCAGATAATAAATGATGCTTGAAATGAATTCTTGTGTAAGTGAAGGCTTGCTATGTTGTTGCAGCCAGCTATTTTCTGTTTCCTCATTTGGATTACTCAGTTATTTAGTTTATTATTATTTGGGAAAAGTACCGTGAGAAAAAATGATTATCTGCATTGCATTGTTAAATGTTGTACTTGGGCACAATACCTTTTCATCCATCATTTACATTGTGAATCCAATACCAGTTGCCCATGCTGATTATTTCACTTTAAACAGGCCACCTAGTGGCACAAAGCTCCATCAGAAACAGAATCAAAGATGGCCATGCCATGCTTGGCAGTAGCAGAAGTGACATGGAGCAGTGTAGTGGCATGGCCATTGACCTGTGGCTGGCATCTAGACACCACACACATGCATACAGAGGCACATTACCTATTACTATGGCAAGTACTGTGTCAAGTACTCCAAGTGTTTTTGTTGGCAGTTTATCATGAAATTGCAGGTACCCCGAGAGGCCCTTGAGTTTGCCGGAATGTCGATTAACTTCCGTTCCAGCAAATTCGGGTACTCCATATGTCCTATTTTCAGCAAAGGTCATGCAGAAATTTTCCGTGAATTTTAGCATGACTTTGCTAAAAAATAGGACATATGGGGTACTTGCGACTAATGCATGGGCCGGGGTATCTTAGTACTTAGTTAAGTAGGATCAACTGCCCCGCCATTCTTGCTGCATTAAACCATAGGTGGCAATAGAGCCAAGTGATTAGGCCCAACTTAGAATTCTCCTTAGCATCGATATGAGGACGCCGCGGAAGACACCGATCCTGACTACACAACCCCTAGTGGCGTCGGGGATGACACCACTGATGATGGTGCCGCAGATGCCACCACTGATGATGGCGGCGCACGCACAGATGGCAGCCAACCGAAGAGGTAACGGAGGGACCGGCGCCCGAACGTGCTCGGCACCGTCAGGGAGGAATTTACTGAAGTGAACTCCGACGGGCATCCAACGGCGCCCAAACACATAGTCAAGGGGTACTCGATTCAGCTTGGGTGCATTCTCCGGAGCACCGCCTCGATCAACACCGAGCACTTAAGGCATAAGCACCGAGGGAATTTGCGCAGCCTCCTCTTCACGAAGCTGCACGAACGATACAAGTTCCCCGCTGAGTTCACAAACACACACCTCTCGGGTAATAAAGTGAACGGTGCCGCCCTCACGACGATGAGCACGGCCCTGTCTACTTGGAAAAAAGCACGGTGAAGGCAATGATTGACAAAGGTGATAGTTATGAGAAGATCAAGGCGAAATATCCTTTGATTAGCGAAGATGACTACAAGGAGTTCAAGATCAAGTGCAAGAGCCCCGCAACCTCCGAATCAAGTTAGTGGGGGAAAGAAATGTGGCAGTTGAACATAGGGGTCCACCAACTTGGTCCCGGCAGTTACAGAGTGGCGGAGCCTGTATGGGACAAGGAGGACGCGGAGCGTGCTGAGCAAGGCCTACCGCCCCGCTTCGAGAAATACAGTGACAAGCAGACCAGGAACTTTCTCAGGGCCCGGTACAAGGAGGACCCGATAACAAAGGAGCTTACCACGGATCCGAAGACCAAGGAGCTTGAGCTTGTTATGGTAAGGAATACACCCCCGCGTAATTAGCTCCATATGGTTGCATTCTAATTAATCCCCAATATTTCTAAATGGTTCACGTTCCTTCCGCAGGACAAAGAAAGCAGTAGCGCGCGGTCGTCTCAGAGCTCCCCTTTCGACACCCCTTTGAATAGGGCATTGAACGTAATGAAAAACAGGGATAAGCTCAATAAGCCGACGTCAGCTGGTCATGTGGCCGGCAAATTCTTGTCCACAAAATGGTCGTCATACTATGCCGCTAGTGGGCGAAAGGAGAAAAAGACCAGCTCGGAAAGCCAGTCACGCGAGGTTGAAGCACTCAAGGCGCAAGTGGCGCGGATTCCAGAGATGGTCCAAGAGCAAGTGCAACTACAACTGGCATCGATGCTCACCTGCATTATGCCTACCTTGATTCATGGGATAACGACGTGGATTGCGGGTGGCCAACAGGGGCCGCCCCCGATTCCCAGCTTCATGGCCAGCAACTCGCACAATGCACAGGCGGCGGCGGTATTGGTGTCTACGGTGGCGGCGCCATTGGTGTCTCCGGCGGCGGCGGTATTGGTGTCTCCGACGCCGGCATTGGAGCTTAATGCACCGGGTGTACGCCAGCCGACACCTCGCTAGCAAGCGGCCCCTCCGTCAGTTGCACGCCCGCCGTTGGCGGTGCCTCGACATTAGCCGAGCTCGACGACATCACAGTAACTAAGCCTCTCGGCCGAGGACTTCATCTCCTTGCCTTTTACTGGGCATCCCTGACGCCCTACATGTTTTCGCAGGGCGCCGCCGACGTTCCTTGCACTCTCCTGCACTTCGTGGGCGGCGAGTTGGTCGATGTCGCCAAGGGCAGAATCGTTCAACCGGGCAACCCCGTGTTCCACGGTAATCCGATGCCACCCACAATGTATAGGGTTGAAGTGGTTCGGGTGCTGCCAGGCTGCGATGAGCTGTTACCTCCGATTCGACCCGCTGGGGCCGACGAAGAAGATGAGATGACCCTCAGCGCCTGCGTAAGCTGGCCCCTGCTTTGGCCAAAGAGCCAGATTCGTTTGGGGGCGGGGGACACCACCCCACAGACAAGACCACCAGTCGTGCCGGCGCCAAGCCATGGCAAGAACGCCGCAACGCTACCGGACATGCCGGACATCCCTATGGCACATGATCCGGATATGCATATGGCACAGGATCCAGACGACGACGACAACGATGATGGTACATTTACCAACGTCGATAATTACTTTGCCGAACATGGGTACGGTGACGAGTTCTGCGGGCCTCCTTCTCAAGAACCCAAACAAGATGACCGCGATCTAGCTGGTACTGCGGAGAAACCCAATTGCAACAGGCGTCGTCTGGTGTTCAGTTCTCAGGAGACGCCTCCAGCTGCCGCCTTCACTGAGCCTCAGATAGCGGAGGTGCCAAATATTATCAGCCCCAACACACTCAAGAAGGCGGTCTGTGAGCAGAACTCGGTCCCATTACAGCAGATCAAGAAGAAGGGCCGGAAACAGCAGACTAAAAAGGGCACCGGTGCGAGCCAGCCGGCACCGAGTACGATCCGTGCTCAGGACGGGCCACCTTCACCTAAGGATATCTCGAGGAGCGTGCATGTGGAGGGTAGGGCGATGCTACCGACAAATATGCTCAATGCTGCAACCAGTGCTATGTGGAGTCTGCACGACAGTGTTCTTTCTTTGGAGAAGCAGCGTCTCAGAGAGAATGATGTGGCATACCCGGTTTTCGTGGCCAAGGTGCCAGAGGGCAAGGGCTTTGTGGACGGCGACATCGGGGGTACGATCATCCTGCGGTTTGATGACATCTTTGCTATGTTTAACCTTCATCCGCTGCACTACACCTTCGTTCGGCTATTTTCGCTGAGTATTGGGATGCGGATCATTAGAGACAAGACCCCGGACATCGTGATCATCGACCCCTTCTACATGCGTGCCAAGCTCTTGAGCAGTGCTGGGGACCGCCAAGTCGCGAGTTCACACCTCGAAGACGTCATTCTGGCAAACCCAGATAAGGATAACTTCCTTGTGGCTTACTTTCCCGAGTAAGTCATCCCTTAACCGCCCCGTAACATATGATTTCTTAGATTTCGATCGTTCTTTTTTTTCCTAACATTCCGTGTTCTGTGCAGTGACACACATTGCACACTCATCCTCTTAAGCCCGAAATATTCCATGGCCACGTATTTCGACCCGAACCGTAACTCCAAGATAGACTACACAAATATCAAGAAAGTTCTTGATGATGTTCTCCCCGGCTACGCCAAATCTGGAGGCACCTTCACCAGGGCAGTTCGTAAGTACGGCAAGCATGTGTTCACCCACAATACGACATTCTGCTGCGTCAAGCAGCCGCCTGGTGGTCAGAACGATGCCTACTACGCCCTCCATCACAAGCGGGCAATCGTAAGGGACCATCATCACCTTCTGCTACCAAATAATCTCAAAGATTGGGCCGCGAGCTTGTCGGCAATCCAGGACGCGGACATCAGACAAAAATTCTTTCGCATCCAGTCGGAGTTTGCGGACATCATCCATCAAGATGTCCTTCATACCTCGGGGAAGTTCTTCCTCAGATATCAACCGTCCAACATTGAGATAGACGGAATGCTACAAATGCAGGCTGACAATGCCCGCGATTTCATGACCATCATGAGAGATGGCGGCTTCATCCACGCTCATGTCCATGAGTCGAGTCGAAATTAGTGATGTGTAGTTCTGAAACATTGATTGGCTCATGTTGTAATTAAACTTGAATGAATTGTATGTCTCTTTGGTTTGGACAATCATTCAACTTAGATGTAGTCGATGCTATTTATTAGTAGGACCATGAATCATGCTATTAATGTCTTGCTTTTCTCTTCCAATCCTTTTGTTGCATACTTATATATTGCTTATGCATGTATTGTCTGTTGTTTGGCTTGTGCATAGAGATGTCGTCGTATGTCGTGTACAAGTGTAAGGTTCCCGGAGTCTATGATGACTGGGAGGAGTGTCGGAGACAGGTTCACCATTTTAGCGGTAACAGTTACAAAGGGTACACCACTAGGGCGGAGGCGGAATCTAGATACGCCCGCTATCTAGCGGGAGAGAGGAGGGAGCATTGGAGGAACCAGATGAAGACCAGTTTCATCGCGATGATGCTCATCGTGATGACCGCAGCTCTCTTCTATGTGATGGTAGTTTAGATGATCGATATCGACTTGTAATGTGAAGACAAACTCGATACTCGCGGTCTCGAGACATGTAATGTTTTATCTTTGTTCGGTCTTTTGAATTCGGAGACTAATATGATGAATTGTATTCGGAGACTAATCTTCTATTGTATTCGATGAAATCTGCTGTTGTTGTGTGCTACTATCTATATTCTGTCAAATAATATATTTTGTAACCTGTGCAAAAATCAGAAAAGTAAAAAAAACCCTAATATTCATACTAATGGCGCATCACTACAGAGTGCGCCATTAGTATGCCAAAGTATACTAATGGCACATCACCAAACAGTGCGCCATTAGTATGCCAAGTATACTAATGGCGCATCCATTCGCAGTGCGCCATTAGTGTGCCAAAGCACATGGTTAAATATGGCCCCTGGGAGGCATACTAATGGCACATGGTGTTATATACTAATGGCGCACTGGGTGGTGCGCCATTAGTATACCAGATACTAATGGCGCACCAGTGGTGCGCCATTAGTAATAAATACTAGTGGCGTGATACTAATGGCGCACCAGTGATGCGCCATTAGTAGGCAAAACTGGTGCGCCATTAGTAGGCCTTTTCCTAGTAGTGATGTAAACTTGACCGAGACTCGTGGTCAATAACCAATAACGGAACCTGGATGCTCATATTGGCTCCTACATATTATACGAAGATCTTTATCGGTCAAACCGCATAACAACATACGTTGTTCCCTTTGTCATCCGTATGTTACTTGCCCGAGATTCGATCATCGTTATCTCAATACCTAGTTCAATATCGTTACTGGCAAGTCTCTTTACTCGTTCCCTAATGCATCATCCCGCAACTAACTCATTAGTTACATTTTCTTGCAAGGCTTATAGTGATGTTCATTACCGAGAGGGCCCAGAGATACCTCTCCGACAATCGGAGTGACAAATCCTAATCTCGATCTATGCCAACTCAACAAGTACCATTGGAGACACCTGTAGAGCACCTTTATAATCACCTAGTTATGTTGTGATGTTTGGTAGCACAAAAAGTGTTCCTCCGGTACTCGTGAGTTGCATAATCTCATAATCATAGGAACATGTATAAGTCATGAAGAAAGCAATAGCAATATGCTAAACAATCAAATGCTAAGCTAACGGAATGGGTCAAGTCAATCACATCATTCTCTAATGATGTGATCCCATTAATCAAATGCAACTCATGTCTATGGCTAGGAAACTTAACCATCTTTGATTCAACGAGCTAGTCACGTAGAGGCATACTAGTGACACTTTGTTTGTCTATGTATTCACACATGTACTAAGTTTCCGGTTAATACAATTCTAGCATGAATAATAAACATTTATCATGATGTTAGGAAATATAAATAACAAATTTATTATTGCCTCTAGGAGTTCATGGAGTTGTTGCATGTTTGTGATGAGGGGCTCAATGTGCCCGCTGGTGTCCGCCCATATGTCAACCCCGAGTCGGCCAACAAGAACAAGCTTCTACCCTACCTTGTTGAGAAGAAGCTAGCCAATGGAAAGACGACTTGGGTGCTGAACCCATTCCTTGACATCATGCACTGGATCTTCTGCAACTCTTTCCTCGCATAGGGGACAAGGACAAGGTGCATGCATATCTTGTGGATATGATGCTCATCTATGAGAAGGCGCGTCTCCAACAGACGGAACCGCCTGATGTCTCTCATATCATGTGGTGTGAGCTGCAGTTTGTTGTGTTCAACCGTAAGGTACCCATCTATGGACCTTACCTATTTTTCTTGATCTCAAAGACTTGGGAGAAGCTCTTTCTGGATGACAAGTTTCTTGCTCCCAACTGGATTCGCCATGAGCCTATCAAGCTACGCATCAAGAGCAAGTGGGCTAACACCACTACCCGGGCAGAGGCAGAGGCTGCTAGGATGGATGTGGATGAGGACGAGTTTGAGGAGGAGGAGGTGGCTGAGGACAGTTATGAGGGATACACTCCTCCCTCTACTGAGCATACTTGGTCTAAGAAGCTCAAGGCCAAGATGAAGGCTTTGTTCTGCATACAGGACAAGGGACAGTACAGGGCTCATGTCAACACCAAGAGGGCTCGTCGTCGCGACAAGGCTATTATGAGGCAGGTTGGCCTTGAGGTCCAGGATGGCTCTGAGGAGAGGATCGCAGATGAGGAGCAGTGGACCAGACAGCACTGCTGGTGGAGTGAGTCAGATGAGGAGACTGGAGTTCCATCTACATCCCATGCTGCTGAGGACTCTGAGGAGGAGGAACATGACTGGTGATGCCTTGGAGTTCTTCCACCACCTGTGTCATAGGTGTACTCTTTGCCTTTTTGGTGTCTCGATGCCAAAGGAGGAGAGAGTGTAGGATTTGCGTGTCACATCCCTGCTTTCCTGTTATGCATTAGGGTTGGTTGAACTTGTGCATCATGTTTAAATTTCTTTTAAACTTGAAATGGGGGCTAATCAACCCCAACACCCCCCTGAAAATGCTAAATTCCAACAATTGGAATTTCAATGAACCCAAAATGCCCTTCATAAAAGCCCTCCATTTTTGGTTCTGGTTTAAACCTCTGCCAAAATGGTTCTACAATTTATGGGGCCATTCTGGATTTTTGAACCAAGTCACAAGTATTTGAATTTGGGCATTTTAATCTTATAAATATTTTAAAGTGCTCAAATAATCTTGGAAGCATTTTTAGGCAGTTGAGAATATTCTCAAATGTGCCTCTGAATATTTCCAGAGTTTTTGGAAATGAAATAGTATAATAGTATTTATTCTATTTCAAAACACAGTACAGAAAATAAATAAAAGAGAAACAGAAAACAGTGCACAGCACTTACCTGAGCCCACCTGGCCGGCCCACCTAGCAGCCCAGCCCACCTGCTGTGCGAGCGAGCTGCTTGCTCTCGCCAGCACAGGCAGGCAGGTGCTCGACGGCGAGCACATCATGCTTGCCACGCAGCTGCCCGCCGCCCAGTCGCTCCCCTCGTCGACCTATCGCCCTAGGACAAACCCTCTCTCTCCCCGAGCTCCCAGACACACTCGCTCTCTCTTTGGTTCCCTCTCTCGCCCTCCCTGACGTCGCCCGAGACGTCACCGTCGCCGCCGCTCACCGCAGCCGCGTCCAACGCCGTCCCCGCGCCCTCTCACCGTGTCCGGACGGTTCGCCGTCGTCGACTACGTCGACCAGCCGAGCTGCATGGTGCCGGAGCCCCTGCATCATCCCCGCCACCGTCGTCTTCAACCTTTGGCCACCGTCGATCGTCGTCATCGATCCGCCGCACCCGAGCTTCCCCGAGCACACTGACCCTCCCTGCGGCTTCCCTGTGAGCTGCTGAACCTCCCCGTGCTTTTCATTTCGCCCCTAGAACATCGTAGATGCCGCGCCTCTTGTGCACGAACGCGCCGCCGCCTGACCACGTCACCGGCGATGCTCCGGTGACCATTTGGTCACGGGCTTGTGCCCGTCACACTCCCCGTGTGGCATAGATGCTGTAGGTGCTTTCGCCGCATCACCTAGGCCACCGCAGCCACGAGCACGAGCACACCCGAGCCTCGGCCTCCGCCGAGCTTGTCGCCGGCGATGCTCCGGCCACTCCCCGGCCAAACCACCACCGTGGTTGGATGCGGGCGAGTCCCAGCTCCACGTAGGTGCTCTCCGCGCGGCAAATGGTGCCCTATGGGCAACTCCCGCAGCGTGCCGCCGCGTCTGGCCTCGCCGGCGGCTAAACACCGGCAGGCTTTGACCGCTGACCGGCAAGGTTGACCCCACTGACACGGGTTGACCTCCCCCTCTCTCTCACTGACATGCGGGCCCCGCCTGACTAATTAGTCTAGTTAGTGCTAATTAACTAGGTTAGTTGAGTTAGTAGTCACTGACTAGTGGGCCCTGCCCAATTAATTAGGACAAACTAGCTTAGTTAGTGCACAGAGTCACTGACCAGTGGGCCCCACTAGTCAGGTTTGACCAGGACCAGGCGCTGTTGACTGCTGACGCTAGCATGATGCAGTGCTGACGCAATAAAAGGAATTTTGGAATAAGAACAATTCTGGAAATTCTTTTAATTGCTGAAACTTCTAAAATTCATAGTAATTCAACCATAACTCAGATGGAAATAATTTATATATGAAAAATCATTAGAAAAATGCAAAGAATCCATTTATGCAAGTTTCATGCATGTTAGAACAACTTAACTTTGCTGTTTAGAGCAAACCATGAAAATGGCTTATATTAAATAATATAAGGGGGTTGATTTTGATACTAGTGATCAAACCAACTCCTTTCAAATTGCTGGTAGATGCATTAGACCAAAACACTCATCCTTGCCATGTCATGATCATGCATCATAGTGTTTCATATTGCCATGTTGTTTTGATGATTTTCATCGTGATCTCCGTGGTAGGTTCTGCTCCCGAGGATATCTCCGAGTATCCAACTGAAGGGCAGTACCCTACTACCACTCCATCAGGCAAGCAGCCCCATTGATCATATTGATACAATCCCATGTTCTTGCCTATGCTCTCGTTTACTGCATTAAGACAAGAACGTTTCAAACTACTGTGTGCTATGGTAGTTGAACCCTTATCCTCTACATGACCTGTCATTGCCATAGTAACTAGATGAAACCCACTAGCATGTGTAGGAGTTTATTGAGCCATGTTTGTGTTTCCTACCTTTCTATGCCTGCTAAGCTTAGAGTTGTGTCAGGTCTGGTTCATCTGGGTGATGGGCTAGAGTGGAATGATTATGTCAGTAATGTGAGTGTTGTGTTGAACATGATTTGGTAAAGGTATCGATGAGAGGCCATGTAGGAGTACATGGTGGGTTGTTTCATTGAGGCCGTCCCTAAGAACTGAGATCTGTATGTGTGATTTTAAGAATCAGCTACTACCATGCATTGGGATCCTTAATTGACCCTCTCGGCTTCTTAATCACCCTAGTACTCTGTCCAGGAGTTGCGAATAGTTTCTGGTGTTTGTAGGTTATGTGTTGGCGACCGTGCGTAGCGCTGACCCTAGGGGTGGGCTATGATGCGGTAGATACACCGTGGCACGGTGTACCGAGTCACCTGTTTGGTGTCTCGGGACCCTGTTCACATCGTTCAGGGCCGTATGTGGAAACCTCTGCCGGACTCCCTGCGGATGGAACCTGGATAGGCGATAAACCTGGACTAGAGACTTGAGAGTTTAGGTAGGCCGTGGCCGACACCCTCGTTGGGCTTCCGCTTGAAGGTTGCCGAGTACATGTCGTGTAAACGGCGGTAAGTGGTGAGAGCGTGTATAAAGAAGTGCACCCCTGCAGGGTTAACATCATCTATTCGAATAGCCGCGTCCGCGGTAAAGGACTACTTGGTTGCCTATACAGTTCATAGACAAGTTAATGGTTACTACTAAAAAACTCAAGATAAGTGTGAGTACCGAGGATGGCTCTCTCGTAGGATGACGAGGGAGGATCCCCGGTGGATTATTGTGTTGGTGATTAGTGGACTCGTGTGCGAAAACTATTTTACTAGTGGTGTCTTGTAGGATAGCTTAGCCAAGAGTCAAAGCTAGCTTGCTGCAATAACTCCACCACCTTCTTGAGAATGAGCATGTATAGTAGGTTCTGATGTAAGACTTGCTGAGTACCTTTGTACTCATGTTTGCTTAATTACTGTTTTCAAACGACAACACCACCCCGTCCGATGGGTTTTATGTAGATCTCGACGTCGATGAGTGACTTGCCACCCAGGTGGTGATCCTGGCCATGGAGGGCCCTATGTAGATAGACAGGCTTCGAGAAGCCTTCTTTCTTTCTAGTGTCTGCACTCAGACTATTTGCTTCCGCATGTGCTTGCATGCTTGTATGACTTGACCCCTACCTGTATGAACATGTTATGTATGGCTCCCTGGAGCCTTTAAATAAAGTACTTGAGTTGTAGAGTTTTGTTGTGATGCCATGTTGTATTTACACATATCGAGCATATTGTGTGTATGATTAAAATGCTTGGTATGTGTGGGTTCTGACAATCTAGTTGTTTATCCTTGGCAGCCTTTCTTATGGGGAAATGTAGTCTGGTGCTCCTTGAGCCATAGTAGTCCGCTACAGCCCGGTTCACCGGAGTCCTGCTAGCCCAGTACTACTGCTCAGGACACTTGACTGGCCGGCATGTGTTTCACTTTGTTCCTATGTCTGTCCCTTCGGGGAAATGTCACGCGGTGACTTCCGGAGTCCTTCCTAGCCTGCTACAGCCTGGGTTCCCCGGAGTCCTGTTAGCCCAGTGCTACAGCCCGGATTCACTCGCCGATGACCGACATGATCGATGTGATTCATGTATGCCTGTCTCCATAGGTCTGTACCGCTTTGGGTTCACGACTAGCCATGTCGGCCCGGGTTCTCTGCCATATGGATGCTAGCGACACTATCATATATGTGAGCCAAAAGGCGCAAACGGTCCTGGGCCATGGTAAGGCGACACCCGTGGGGACACCATGCATGAGGCCGCAATGTGATATGAGGTGTTACCGGCTAGATCGATGTGACTTGGAATCGGGGTCCTGACAGCGTTGGCATCAGAGCCGGATTGCCTGTAGGTTCGTTGAGCTAAACTGGTCGATGTCGAGTCTAGAAATGATTTAGTTATATGTAGGGGAATTGATTGTGGGAGGGAACGTAAGGCTCTTTTTACTCCTTTACCTTATGCCCTCTGATCTGAGTCATTCTCTTCCCTTTCAACGTGGGTTAAGGACTAGGCTCTCTTCTTCTATCAGGTTCACGTGTTACTAATCTGTAGTAGCTTATAGGATTGTTGTTACCAGGATCAGTATAGTTTCTACTACTTTTAGTATGTTGCCAGTGGAATCAGAACCTTGATATGATGTTGTTGATTGGTATTGCAAACTGTTGTGGATGTCTCAAATCTTTTCCTGAGCATTTACAGCCATTATGCTGTCCGATTTCCCCTAGAAAATTCTAATGCCTTTGCATTATTCTGTGCTTTCAGATGGCCACCCGTTCGCAGAACCAAGTGGTTCGTCTGACCCGGTGCCTTGATGTGCCCGGCCACACGGCCATGTTGGTTTGAGTGATGGTTGAGTCAGGCTATCGGTGGTATCCGGAATATACCATCGAGGAGCAGTTCAGAGACTTCAACCAGAGCCAGTACCTCTGTACCGTCAGGATATATCCCTCTTATCCTGGAGCCACTGAGCCCCTTCTCTGTTCCTATGGACTTGGGGTCACTATTGAGATGTCTGTGCAG
Organism: Triticum dicoccoides; assembly: GCF_002162155.2. NCBI lineage: Eukaryota > Viridiplantae > Streptophyta > Magnoliopsida > Poales > Poaceae > Triticum > Triticum dicoccoides. The sequence continues at coordinate 258,353,983 of NC_041392.1, forward strand.
GATGCAGCCTATTCAATGACGACTATCATTCGAGCCAGGACTGCCTTGCTACAGAACACCGATTTCCGTTACATGCCAGCCTCCCTTCCTGGAGCACAGGGGTACTATCAGGCTTTGTACTATGATTCTTCACATGAGGAGTCACTACTCTGCACCACTGCGGAGATGCTCGAGGATAAGGACCGCGAAAATTAGGCCTTGCGTATGGAGCTTTTCCAGACTCATGCTGATCATTGGGCCACTTTGACTCAGTTTGCACCTGCAGTGCAGGCAGGATACATGGACATGAGGGACCCATACCCTGTACGGTCTGGATTACCGGATTGTATGGAGTGGTGCGATGTAGGAGGCATCACCCCTCCTCGTGGTCCCCATCTACCACCACCTGTGGGACCAAGGCCACATCCGAGTCCCTATGGTCCGCAGGCTCCACAGGACCGTCTGTTCTCAGATGATCATGTTCCACTTCCAGGCTTTGGTGGCGACTTCTATGAGTATTACTACGGAGCCGTCTGAGCTAGTAGTAGTTTCACTAGTATTGTAATAGTTGTATTCTCCACAGTCCTGCGTGACCCGTGGGATACGACTTGGTGTGTATCACGCTCCGGAGGTGTAGAAAAATAATGTATAGGAGCTTGGAATGCCTCCGATGAGATATAATGTCTTTCACCGTAGTTGTACTCTAGCATGGGCTTGTACTAAACTATGTACGGTGTGTATGACCAATGGTATATATATAGCAGTTTCTATATTACCATGTCGTGCACTGAACATCTTAGCATTCCATGTTATCCATTACATTCTGCACTTCCTTGCTAAGTTTGTGCCATCCTTGTCTAAACTGTTGTCTTGTTTTCTCCTAGGATGGTCAACACCCGCAGCAACCCTGCTGCCCCGGTGCAGGGAGAAGCCAGTGCAGCTAGGGGTGAAAACCTGCTTCACCCGCCTTCCCTGGCCGAAGTTATGCTGGAGGCGGAAAGAAACAAGCGTGAGACTAACCGCTTGCTGGAGCGGATTGATCAGAACACTGCACGCCATCAGCGAAATGACTTGATGTCAATCAATGACTTTATCAAGTTGTACCCACCAAAGTTTAATCATTCCGTCAAGCCCCTCGATGCGGATGACTGGCTCCGCAGCATCACACACAAGCTATGTTCTGCCAACGTAGCCGAAGCTGATAAGGTTACCTATGTTGCCTATCATCTCGAAGGCCCTGCTAGCCTTTGGTGGGAAAACTTTGAGGCTATGCGCCTGGTCGGCCAAATCACTACTTGGGCTGAATTCAGTGAGGCTTTCCGTGAGCATCACATCCCGGAAGGTCTCATAGATCGCAAGAGGGAAGAGTTCTGCAATTTCACCCAAGGAAGACTGACTGTGGATGCATATAGTCGTGAATTTGGTAATCTGGCACGATATGCTCCTGAAGAGGTATCCACCGACGCTAAGAAGCAGGCAAGGTTCTGCAAGGGACTTAGCCCTGAGCTTCGCCGCGATCTTCGTCTGCACGAGTGCACCTCCTTTCAGAAGTTGGTCAATAAAGCCATCAGTGCTGAGATAGGCCAGTCTAACTATGACGCTTCACGCAAGGACTCTCGTGATTTTGGCTCTTCATTCGGCTCTGGATCTCAGAAGCACCGGGTGTGGATTCCTAGCACGGCACTGCCACCCAGGTTCATTCCGAGGCCATCCTTTGAGGCGCCTCGTCCCAACCAGCAGTTTGCACCGTCCAAGCCCTATGGTGGCCCCGCTGCTAATGCTGCTCCACGCCCCAATGTTGTGACATGTTTCAAGTGTGGAGAGCCGGGTCACTACAGTCGAGAGTGTCCCCAGAACAACAACCCCAATCAGTCTGGAAAGTCCATTGGTCGTGGTAAGCCAGCGGGAAAGACATTCTACGCCAAGCCAGCCACCACTGCATGTGGCCATGTCAACTATGTCTCAGCTGAGGAGGCTCATGAGGATCCTAACGTCGTCCTTGGTACGCTCCTTGTTAATTGCCATCCGACATCTGTTCTTTTCGATACTGGAGCATCTCATTCATTCATATCTGAGAGCTATGCTCGATTGCATAACACAACATTCTGTGACATGCCCACTTCCATGGTAATTCAAACTCCAGGTTCCAAATGGCTAACTTCTAGAGTAAGCCATGGGAATGAAATTCTTGTCAATAGACTTGTCTTCCTTGCATCCTAAATAGCTCTCAAGTCCTCGGACGTAAACATCATCTTGGGTATGGACTGGATGTCAGCTCATTATGCTAAGATTGATTGTGCCACTAGAACCGTTCAACTTACTCACCCATCGGGCAAGACAGTCAATGTCTTAACTCGAGTGGCCAAGCGCCAGCTTTAGTCCCTAAATGCCAACCCCCTTCCAGAACTCGAAGATATTCCGGTAGTCCGAGACTTTCCGGATGTCTTTCCAGAAGAACTGCCAGGTGTTCCACCTAACAGGGATGTCGAGTTTGTGGTAGACCTTGTTCCAGGAACCGTTCCGATTTCTAGAAGACCCTATAAGATGGCACCCTTAGAACTAGCCGAGCTTAAGAACCAACTCGATGAGTCCTTGAAAAAGGGTTTCATCCGTCCTAGTTCCTCTCCTTGGGCTTGCCCCGTCCTCTTCGTCAAGAAGAAGGATGGAACGGATCGGATGGTTGTAGACTACCGACCTATCAACTTGGTCACTATCAAGAACAAGTATCCACTTCCCAGGATCAATGATCTGTATGATCAGCTCGCTGGATCCTCAGTCTTTTCCAAGATGGATTTGAGGTTGGGCTACCATCAAATCAAAATCAGAAACGGGGACATTCCCAAATAGGCCTTTGTTACTCGTTATCGCCAATACGAGTTCACCGTCATGTCCTTCGGTTTAACCAATGCCCCAGCCACCTTCTCCCGGTTAATGAACTCGGTCTTCATGGAGTATTTTGATAAGTTCGTCGTAGTATACCTCGATGATATACTCATCTACTCCACGAATGAAGAGGAACATGCCGAACATCTAAGGCTGTTATTGACGAAACTTCGAGAGCATCGCCTTTATGCCAAATTCTCCAAGTGTGAATTTTGGTTGCCAGAAGTGACCTATCTAGGCCATGTAATCTTTGGTAAGGGTATTGCTGTCAATCCCGAGCGAGTTCAAGCCGTCCTTGATTGGAATCCACCTGAGACGGTCAAGCAAGTTCGGAGCTTCCTTGGCTTAACGAGCTATTGCCGCCGCTTCGTCGAGAATTTCTCCAAGGTTGCTAAACCTCTAACTGAACTCCTCAAGAAAAATAAACAGTTTGAGTGGACCCCACAGTGCGAGTTCAGCTTTCAGGAACTGAAAAGACACCTGACATCTGCTCCCGTACTAGTACCACCAGATTTCTCCAAGGACTTTATTATCTATTGCGACGCCTCGCGACAAGGACTAGGTTGCATACTCATGCAAGATCGTCAGGTGATTGCCTATGCTTCATGGCAATTACACCCCCATGAGGAAAACTATCCCACGCATGATCTAGAGCTTGCAGCTGTAGTCCATGCACTCAAACTTGGCGACATTACCTTCTCGGTAATCGTTGCGAGATCTTCACCGATCACCAAAGTTTGAAGTATATCTTCACCCAACCGGATTTGAATCTCAGGCAAAGATGTTGGGTCGAGTTGATCTCGGATTACGACTTAGGAATAACTTACACCCCGGGCAAAGCCAATGTCATGGCTGATGCGCTAAGTCGTAAATCTTATTGTAACAACCTGATATTACAACAAAGTCAACCACTTCTCCACGAGGAATTTCGTAAGCTTAACCTTCACATAGTTCCTCGAGGATTCCTATCCACCCTGGTGGCGAAGCCTAACCTTATGGATCAGATCATAACCGCCTAGCGGTATGATAAGGGCATATCCCGGATTAAGGAAAACATCGCTAGCGGAGTTGCTCAATGTTTTTCCATGGATGAGCGAGGTGTTGTCTTCTTCGAGAACCGCTTGGTGGTTCCCAAGAAACAACATCTACACCAGTTGATTCTTAAGGAAGCTCATGAATCCCCTCTCAGCATTCATCCCGATAGTACTAAAATGTATCAAGACCTGTGCCAGAGGTTTTGGTGGACTAGGATGAAGAGAGAAATTTCTCAATACATTGCTAGTTGCGACGTATGTCGTCGTGTTAAAGCAGAGCACCAACGGCCTGCTGGCACCCTTCAACCTTTGGCTATTCCTGAGTGGAAATGGGATAAAATCAGTATGGATTTCATTACTGGGTTTCCCAAGACCAAGAGAGGGAATAATGCTATCTTCGTCGTGATCGACCGTCTTTCCAAAGTAGCCCATTTCCTACCTGTTCGTGAGAGTATCACCACTAGCCAGCTAGCAGATTTTTATATTTCTCGAATAGTGTGTCTCCATGGTGTTCCTTTGGAAATCAATTCAGACCGTGGAAGTCTCTTCACCTCTCGATTTTGGGAAAGTTTCCAAAATGCTTTGGGAACTCATCTCTCCTTCAGCACCGCCTTCCACCCTCAATCAAGTGGTCAAGTAGAACGTGTCAACCAAATTCTGGAAGACATGCTACGAGCTTCTGTCATCTCATTCGGAATGGATTGGGAGAAATGCCTTCCATTTTCCGAATTTGCCTACAACAACAGCTACCAAGCTAGTTTGGGCAAAGCTCCTTTCGAAGTTCTATATGGACGAAAATGTCGAACACCCCTGAACTGGTCAGAGACCGGAGAAAGACAACTCTTTGGTCCGGACATGATCCAGGAGGCAGAAGAGCAAGTTCGCATTATTCGTGAGAAATTGAAAACTGCCCAATCTCGTCAGAAGAGTCAATATGATCGCCATCATAAGACTATGACCTATGAGGTCGCCGAGAAGGCCTACCTTCGGGTTACTCCTTTGAAGGGAACCCATCGATTCGGTATCAAAGGCAAGTTGGCGCCTCGTTACGTTGGACCCTTTCGCATTCTTGCCAAATGAGGAGAAGTTGCCTACCAATTGGAACTACCTCCACAACTGTTCAGAGTTCATGATGTCTTCCACATATCTCAACTCAGGCGTTGTTTCTCGGATCCTATCAGTGGAGTGGACCACGAAACGCTTGATCTCCAAGATAACCTTACATACCGAGAGTACCCCGTTTGTATTCTCGATCAAGCCGAGCGTACCACTCGACGCCGCAACATCAAGTTTCTCAAGGTTCAATGGTCACACCATTCTGAGAAAGAGGCTACTTGGGAAAGGGAGGATCGTCTTCGACTTGAGTACCCCTCCTTCTTCCCGATGAGTCCTGAATCTCGGGACGCGATTCTTTTGAGTGGGGGTGAGTTGTCAGATCCCTGCTTTCCTGTTATGCATTAGGGTTGGTTGAACTTGTGCATCATGTTTAAATTTCTTTTAAACTTGAAATGGGGGCTAATCAACCCCAACACCCCCTGAAAATGCTAAATTCCAACAATTAGAATTTCAATGAACCCAAAATGCCCTTCATAAATGCCCACCATTTTTGGTTCTAGTTTAAACCTCTGCCAAAAATGGTTCTACAATTTATGGGGCCATTCTGGATTTTTGAACCAAGTCATAAGTGTTTGAATTTGGGCATTTTAAATCTTATAAATATTTTAAAGTGCTCAAATAATCTTGGAAGCATTTTTAGGCAGTTGAGAATATTCTCAAATGTGTCTCTGAATATTTCCAGAGTTTTTGGAAATGAAATAGTATTTATTCTATTTCAAAACACAATACAGAAAATAAATAAAAGAGAAACAGAAAATAGTGTAGAGCACTTACCTGAGCCCACCTGGCCGGCCCACCTAGCAGCCCAGCCCACCTGCTGTGCCAGCAAGCTGCTTGCTCTCGCCAGCACAAGCAGGCAGGTGCTCGATGGCGAGCACAGCATGCTTGCCACGCAGCTACCCGCCGCCCAGCCGCTCCCCTCGTCGACCTGTCGCCCTGGGATGAACCCTCTCTCTCTCTCCCCGAGCTCCCGGACACACATGCTCTCTCTCTGGTTCCCTCTCTCACCCTCCCCGACGTCGCCCGAGACGTCACCATCGCTGCCGCTCGCCGCAGCCGCGTCCAACACTGTCCCCGCGCCCTCTCACCATGTCCGGACGGTTCACCGTCGTCGACTACGTCGACCAGCCAAGCTGCACGACGCCGGAGCTCCTGCATCGTCCCCGCCACCGTTGTCTTCGACCTTCGGCCACTGTTGATCGTCGTCGTCGATCCGCCGCACCCGAGCTTCCCCGAGCACACTGACCGTCCATGCGGCTTCCCTGTGAGCTGCTGAACCTCCCCGTGCTTTTCGTTTCGCCCCTAGAACACCGTAGACACCGCACCTCTTGTGCCCGAACGCGCCGCCGCCTGACCACGTCGCCGGCGATGCTCTGGTGACCATTTGGTCACGGGCTTGTGCCCGTCACACTCCCCGCGCGGCGTAGATGTTGTAGATGATTTCGCGGCATCACCTAGGCCACCGCAACCACGAGCACGAGCACACCCGAGCCTCGGCCTCCCCCGAGCTCGTCCTCGACGATGCTCCGACCAATCCCCGGCCAAACCACCACCATGGCTGGATGCGGGCGAGTCCCAGCTCCACGTAGGTGCTCTCCGCGCGCCAAATGGTGCCCTGTGGGCAAATCCCGCAGCGCGCCGCCACGTCTGGCCTCGCCGGCGGCTAAACGCCGGCAGGCTTTGACCGCTAACCGGCGAGGTTGACCCCGCTGACACGGGTTGACCTCCCCCTCTCTCTCACTGACATGCGGGCCCCTCCCTACTAATTAGTCTGGTTAGTGCTAATTAACTAGGTTAGTTTAGTTAGTAGTCACTGACTAGTGGGCCCTGCCCAATTAATTAGGACTAACTAGCTTAGTTGGTGCACAGAGTCACTGACCAGTGGGCCCCACTGGTTAGGTTTGACCAGGACCAGGCGCTGTTGACTGCTGACGCCAGCATGACGCAGTGCTGACGCAATAAAAGGAATTTTGGAATAAGAACAATTCTGGAAATTCTTTTAATTGCTGAAAACTTCTAAAATTCATAGTAATTCAACCATAACTCAGATGGAAATAATTTATATATGAAAATTCATTAGAAAAATGCAAAGAATCCATTTATGCAAGTTTCATGCGTGTTAGAACAACTTAACCTTGCTGTTTAGAGCAAACCATGAAAATGGCTTATATTAAATAATATAAGGTGGTTGATTTTGATACTAGTGATCAAACCAACTCCTTTCAAATTGTCGATAGATGCATTAGACCAAAACACTCATCCTTGCCATGTCATGATCATGCATCATAGTGTTGATATTGCCATGTTGTTTTGATGAGTTTTGTCACATCCCTAGTCTGGTATGACTTAGACTAGCTAGCTATTTGTGCATCATATTTAAATTTCATTTAAATTTGAAATGAGGATTGGTGGAACCCTCAGAATCATTTTTGAAAATGACCTAAATAAAAATTTCTCCAAAAGGGTCCAAGAAAATGCTCATGATGCCCTCTAAAAATATTGGACACAGATAAAAATCAAAACAATATTTTTAGGAGCTCATGGATATTTATTTTGGCCATTTGGATTAATTCGATAAATATTTGCATTGGAAATATATTTCTATATATATGAAATATGGTCCAAAACTTATGCCAATTATAAAAGAGCTCTGGAATAATATATCTAGCTCCTGCAAAAATTGGCATAATAAAATTAAATGATTTAATATATTTGTTAAATCAAACAAATGTCAGAAAAAAATAGAAAACAGAAATAAAAGGAAGGAGGACTTACCTGGGCCTCCCCTCCCCTGTGCGGCCCAGCTGGCCGGCCCAGCCGACTGGCTAGCGCCAGTCGTCCTCCACCTCCCGCCAGGAGGCCAGAGGCGTGTGGCCGGCGCGTGCGCACCGCCGTGCCGCCACGGCACCTGCCTGCCTGTCCTCCCCTCGACGCCTGGACGTCCGGAACGTCGCCACGCGCTGCCCCGCACCGTTCTCACTCTCCCTCGCCCTCCTCCTCTTCCCCTGCTCTCTCTCCCTCTCACCCGAAGCACCGCCGCCGCCGCAGCTCGCCACCGACGCGCTCCCCGCCGTCCCCTCGCCCCTCCGTAGAGCCCCCGAGCTCCGCCGCGACCCCCTCTACTTCCTCGCCGAGCCACGCAAGCCGGAGAGCCCCGTGGATCCGTCGCCGTCGCCATCCTCGCCTCCGGCCGCCGTGGGTACTCGCCGTCAATTCGGGAGCTTCCGGGCATCCCCGACCTCGCCTTCGCGCTCGCTGGATCCGCGGTGAGCTCCTCCACCGTTCCCCTCTCTTCTCCCTCCCGTTCCCGTGCCGTAGCGCCGCTCCCCACCACGGCCGAAGCCCCTCGCCGCCGTCCACGTCGCCGCCGCCGTCTCGGCCCGCCTCCGCCCAAACCAAGCCTCCCTCCGCGTTCCTGGTGCCACGAGGGTGCCGCCGGGCCCCTCAGGTGGCCTCCCCGTGCCCCGCAGCCCATTCCCGCTCGCGCCCGAACTCCGGCCGCCGCCCCGAGCTCTGCTCCGGCGAGCTCCGGCCGTCCCCGCTCCTCCCACCTGTCCCACCAGATGCGCGAGAGCCCGGGCTACGCCCCGGTGCTCTCA
>NC_041392.1:258364912-258382227 GCF_002162155.2 Triticum dicoccoides
AGACATGTAATGCTTCCGCTTGTTGCTTGTATGCTCTGTATGATGGGTCTTGTGACCCCTGTTTGCAATATATGCTATGACGGCTCTTCTGAGCCTTTATCTATATGAGTTGATGAGTTATGCTGTGATGCCATGTTGTACAGCACATACTTGCATGTTATGCGTACGTGTAATGTGTATTGCTATGTGTGGGATCTGCCTATCTAGTTGTTTATTCTTAGTAGCCTCTCTTACCGGGAAATGTCTCCTAGTGCTTCCACTGAGCCCTGGTAGCTTGCTACTGCTCCGGAACACTTAGGCAGGCCGGCATGTGTCCTTCTTCGATCCTGTGTCTGTCCCTTCGGGGAAATGTCACGCGATGAATACCGGAGTCCTGCTAGCCCGCTACAGCCCGGTTCACCGGAGTCCTGTTAGCCCAGTGCTACAGCCTGGATTCACTCGCTAATGACCGACACGTTCGATGCTGGGTCATGGATGCCTGTCCCTGTAAGTTAGTGCCACTTTGGGTTTACGACTAGCCATGTCAGCCCGGGCTCTTTATCATATGGATGCTAGCGACACCATCATATACGTGTGCCAAAATGCGCAAACGGTCCCGGGCAAAGGTAAGGCGACACCCGTGGGGATACCGTGCGTGAGGCCGCAAAGCGATATGAGGTGTTACATGCTAGATCGATGTGGCATCGAGTCGGGGTCCTGACAGCTCTTGGTATCAGAGCCTGACTGCCTGTAGGATTACCAAGCCATACTGGTCGAAGTTGAGTCTAGAAATTCTTTAGTTATATAAGGAAATTGATTGTGGGTTGGAACGTAAGGCTCTTTTACTCCTTTACCTCATGGCCTTCTGATCGGAGTCATCCTATCTTTCCGACGGGGTTAAGGAACTAGGCTTCTCCTCCGTCTATCAGGATCACGTGTTACTACTCCGTAGTTCCATAGGATTGGTTGATCAGAGTCATACCCCAGTTTTCGAGTACTTCCGGTGTAGTCTGTTTAGTACTATCTCAGAACCTTGAGTGATGATGATAAGTATGTTACCACCCCATGTTTAGTAGGATGTCTCATTCTGAGCATTTTACTGCCGTTATGCTGCCAGATTTTCCCTAGGAGTTCGAGTGATATTAATTCCTTGTCCTACATTCTACAGTCCTTAGTTGCTGCTGATTCCGTCCTTGATTCATTTCTCAGGATGTCATCAGCCAAGCGAAGTTCCGTTGCTCGTAACCAGAATCACGGAGATGGTAGGGATGAGGATCCTTCCGACCAGCCTTCGTTGACTGAGTTCATGCTAGAGATGGAAAGGAACGAGCGTGAGTCCAACCACTTGTTGGCACGTATCGAGGAGAACACCGCACATCAGTCCAACAAGTCTGTGACCATTCATGACTTCATTCGTTTGCACCCACCTACCTTTCATCATTCCATCGAGCCACTCGATGCAGATGATTGGCTCCGTAGCATCACTCATAAGCTGCGTTCCGCGAACGTAGCTGAAGATGACAAGGTCACTTATGCCACATATCACCTGGAAGGTCCTGCTAGTCTTTGGTGGCAGAACTACGAGGTTATGCTTCCAGCTGGCCAGATTCCTACCTGGAAGGATTTCACTGAGGCTTTTCGCGAGCATCACATTCCCCAAGCCCTCCTTGATCGCAAGAGAGAAGAGTTCTGTAGTTTCACCCAGAGTAAGATGGCTGTTGATGCTTATAGCAGAGAGTTCGAGAACCTTGCCCGCTATGCCACAGAAGAAGTGTCCACGGACGCTAAGAAGCAGGCTATGTTCCGGAAGGGTCTCAACCCCAAGTTGCGTCGTGATCTCCACCTGCATCATTGCGATACATTCCAAGCCCTTGTGAACAAGGCCATCAATGCAGAGACAGCTCAACTCACTTACGAGGAGTCTCGTAAGCACACCCGTGATTTGGGATCTCCCTCTGGCTCTAGCTCCCAGAAACGCCGAATTTGGGTTCCAAACTCCGCTCTTCCTTCCGGTTATACACCGAGGTCATCTCATGTGGTGCCTCCTCCAGCTCAGTCGTATGTTCCACCCAGGCCTACTGGCAGACCGCTTGTTAGTGCGGGCCCCCGTCCAACCTCAGGGACTTGCTTCACATGCGGGAAGCCAGGACACTATGCACGTGATTGCTCTCAGACTAGTTATGCTCCACCCCAGCCCGAGAAGACTGTGGGCTGTATTAAGCCATCATGCAAGATGATCAGTGTTAAGTCAGCCCCCACTGAACGTGGATGTGTGCATCACGTCTCAGCTAAAGACGCTCATGATGATCCAGATGTCGTTCTTGGTACACTCCTTGTCAATTGTCACCCATCATCAGTTCTATTCGATACTGGAGCATCTCACTCCTTCATTTCTGAAGGCTATGCTCGTTTGCACGACATGTCATTTTGTGATATGCCAACTCCGCTTGAAATCCAAACCCCAGGGTCTAGATGGCAGACCACCAGAATCAGCCATGGTAACGAAATTCTTGTTGATAGACTTGTATTCCTTGCATCACTTGTAGCCCTCAAGTCTTCAGATATTACCATCATCTTGGGTATGGACTGGATGACAGCTCATCATGCCAAGATTGATTGTTACACAAGATCTGTTCAACTTACACACCCGTCTGGCAAGATAGTCACCGTCTCCACTAGAGTTGCAAAGCGTCAGCTCTATTCTCTTAATGCCAGCCCTCTTCCAGACCTTGAAGATATCCCGGTAGTCCGTGACTTTCCGGATGTCTTTCCAGAGGAACTGCCAGGTGTTCCACCTGACAGAGAAGTAGAGTTTGTCATAGATCTTATCCCAGGAATAGCTCCAATCTCCCGGAGACCTTACAAGATGGCACCCCTAGAACTAACCGAGCTTAAGAAACAACTCGATGAGTCCTTGCAAAAGGGTTTCATCCGTCCTAGTTCTTCTCCTTGGGCTTGCCCCGTCCTCTTTGTCAAGAAGAAAGACGGTACGGACCGGATGGTCGTTGATTATCGTCCCGTTAATTTGGTCACGATCAAGAACAAGTACCCGCTCCCCAGGATCAACGACCTATATGATCAGCTCGCTGGATCCTCAGTCTTCTCCAAGATGGATTTAAGGTTAGGCTACCATCAAATCAAGATCAGAAACGGGGACATTCCCAAGACAGCTTTTGTCACTCGTTATGGCCAGTACGAGTACACCGTCATGTCCTTCGGCCTAACCAACGCCCCAGCCACATTCTCCCGCTTGATGAACTCGATCTTCATGGAATACTTAGATAAGTTCGTCGTGGTTTACCTCGATGATATTCTTATTTACTCCAAGAACGAGGAAGAGCATGCCGAACATCTTAGACTTGTGTTAGAAAAACTCAGAGAGCACCGCCTTTATGCCAAGTTCTCCAAGTGTGAATTTTGGTTGCCAGAAGTGACCTACCTAGGCCACGTAATCTCTGGTAAGGGCATTGCTGTCAATCCCGAGAGAGTTCAAGCCGTTCTCGATTGGACTCCACCTGAAACAGTCAAACAAGTTAGAAGCTTCCTTGGCCTAGCCAGCTATTGTCGCCGCTTTGTTGAAAACTTCTCCAAAGTAGCCAAACCCCTCACGGAACTTCTCAAGAAAGATAAAAAGTTCGAGTGGTCCCCACAGTGTGAGTACAGTTTTCAGGAACTGAAAAGACGCCTGACTTCTGCTCCCATACTTGTGCCACCGGATTTCACTAAAGACTTTATTATCTACTGCGACGCCTCACGACAGGGACTAGGTTGCATTCTTATGCAGGATCGTCATGTGATTGCCTATGCATCTCGACAGTTGCATCCACATGAGGAGAATTATCCTACACATGATCTAGAGCTTGCAGCCGTAGTCTATGCACTCAAGACCTGGTGACATTACCTTCTTGGTAAACGTTGCGAGATCTACACCGATCACCAGAGTCTCAAGTATATCTTCACCCAACCAGACCTAAACCTTAGGCAAAGACGTTGGTTGGAGTTGATCACAGATTATGATCTAGGGATTACCTACACCCCAGGCAAAGCCAATGTCATGGCTGATGCGCTAAGCCGTAAATCCTATTGCAACAATCTCATGTTGCAGCAAGGCCAACCACTTCTCCATGAGGAATTCTGTAAGCTTAATCTTCACATTGCTCCTCACGGATTCCTTTCTACCTTGGTGGCGAAACCTACCCTTGTGGATCTTATCATAGAAGCCCAGAAGCATGATACAGGGATTACCCGGATCAAGAGAAACATTAAGAAGGGAGTTGGTGGATGTTTCTCTATGGATGATCGTGGTGTTGTTTTCTTTGAGAATCGCTTGGTGGTTCCCAAGAAGCAACATCTTCGTCAGTTGATTCTTAAGGAGGCGCATGAATCTCCTCTCACGATTCATCCCGGTAGTACTAAGATGTATCAGGACCTACGCCAGAGGTTCTGGTGGACTAGGATGAAGAGAGAAATCGCTGAGTTCATTGCTAAATGTGACGTTTGTCGTCGCGTTAAGGCAGAGCATCAGAGACCTGCTGGCACCCTTCAGCCTTTAGCTATTCCTGAATGGAAATGGGATAAAGTTGGTATGGACTTCATCACCGGCTTTCCCAGGACCAAGAGAGGGAATAACGCTATCTTCGTAGTCGTTGATCGTCTTTCCAAAGTGGCTCACTTCCTTCCTGTTCGAGAAAATATCACTGCTAGTCAGCTCGCTGACTTGTATATTTCTCGAATAGTATCACTTCATGGTGTTCCACTAGAGATCAATTCAGACCGTGGCAGTCTTTTCACTTCTCATTTCTGGGAGAGTTTCCAAACTGCCATGGGAACCCATCTTTCCTTCAGTACCGCTTTCCACCCTCAGTCGAGTGGTCAGGTGGAACGGGTCAATCAAATTCTCGAAGACATGCTCAGAGCTTGCGTTATCTCATTCGGTATGGATTGGGAGAAATGTCTTCCTTTTGCCGAGTTTGCTTATAACAATAGCTATCAATCCAGCCTCAAGAAAGCTCCTTTTGAGGTTCTCTATGGACGAAGATGTCGAACACCTTTGAACTGGTCAGAAACCGGTGAAAGACAATTCTTTGGACCGGATATGATCCAGGAGGCAGAAGAGCAAGTTCGCATCATTCGTGAGAATTTGAAAACAGCCCAGTCTCGTCAGAAGAGCCAGTACGATCGTCATCATAAGGATATGACTTATGAAATTGGCGACCAAGCTTACCTTTGGGTTACCCCTTTGAAGGGTACCCATCGTTTCGGTATCAAGGGCAAGTTGGCTCCTCGTTACATTGGTCCTTTTCGTATTCTCACTAAACGAGGAGAGGTTGCCTACCAATTGGAACTACCCCCACATCTTTCTCGAGTTCATGATGTCTTCCACGTCTCTCAACTCAGGCGTTGCTTCTCGGATCCTATCCGCGGAGTGGACCACGAAACGCTTGATCTCCAAGATAACCTCACATACCGAGAGTACCCGGTTCGCATTCTTGATCAAGCAGAGCGTGTCACTCGACGTCAGAACATCAAGTTTCTCAAAGTTCAGTGGTCTCATCATTCCGAGAGAGAAGCTACTTGGGAGCGAGAAGATCGTCTTCGACTGGAGTACCCCGCTTTCTTTCCGTCGACCCCTGAATCTCGAGACGAGATTCTTTCAAGTGGGGGCGAGTTGTCACATCCCTAGTCTGGTATGACCTAGACTAGCTAGTCATTTGTGCATCATATTTAAATTTCATTTAAATTTGAAATGAGGATTGGTGGAACCCTCAGAATCATTTTTGAAAATGACCCAAATAAAAATTTCTCCAAAAGGGTCCAAGAAAATGCTCATGTTGCCCTCTGAAAATATTGGACAGAGATAAAAATCAAAACAATATTTTTAGGAGCTCATGGACATTTATTTTGGCCATTTGGATTAATTCGATAAATATTTGCATTGGAAATATATTTCTATATATATGAAATATGGTCCAAAAATTATGCCAATTATACAAGAGCTCTGGAATAATACCATTAGCCCCTACAAAAATTGGCATAATAAAATTAAATGATTTGATATATTTATTAAATCAAACAAATGTCAGAAAAAAATAGAAAACAGAAATAAAAGGAAGGAGGACTTACCTGGGCCTCCCCTCCCCTGTGCGGCCCAGCTGGCCGGCCCAGCCGACTGGCTAGCGCCAGTCGTCCTCCACCTCCCGCCAGGAGGCCAGAGGCGTGTGGCCGGCGCGTGCGCACCGCCGTGCCGCCACGGCACCTGCCTGCCTGTCCTCCCCTCGACGCCTGGACGTCCGGAACGTCGCCACGCGCTGCCCCGCACCGTTCTCACTCTCCCTCGCCCTCCTCCTCTTCCCCTGCTCTCTCTCCCTCTCACCCGAAGCACCGCCGCCGCCGCAGCTCGCCACCGACGCGCTCCCCGCCGTCCCCTCGCCCCTCCGTAGAGCCCCCGAGCTCCGCCGCGACCCCCTCTACTTACTCGCCGAGCCACGCAAGCCGGAGAGCCCCGTGGAGCCGTCGCCGTCGCCATCCTCGCCTCCGGCCGCCGTGGGTACTCGCCGTCAATTCGGGAGCTTCCGGGCATCCCCGACCTCGCATTCGCGCTCGCTGGATCCGCGGTGAGCTCCTCCACCGTTCCCCTCTCTTCTCCCTCCCGTTCCCGTGCCGTAGCGCCGCTCCCCACCACGGCCGAAGCCCCTCGCCGCCGTCCACGTCGCCGCCGCCGTCTCGGCCCGCCTCCGCCCAAACCAAGCCTCCCTCCGCGTTCCTGGTGCCACGAGGGTGCCGCCGGGCCCCTCAGGTGGCCTCCCCGTGCCCCGCAGCCCATTCCCGCTCGCGCCCGAACTCCGGCCGCCGCCCCGAGCTCTGCTCCGGCGAGCTCCGGCCGTCCCCGCTCCTCCCACCTGTCCCACCAGATGCGCGAGAGCCCGGGCTACGCCCCGGTGCTCTCAAACGCCGTCCCCGTGGCCTGTGGCGCGGACTCCGCCGCGTCCAGAGGTCGCCGGCGATGAGCCCCCGTCGCCTGAGCCCTGCCAGGTGGGGCCGGCCCGTCAGGTGATTAGCTTAGTGCTAATCACCGTTGACTAACCCCCCCTGACGCTGACCAGTGGGCCCGACCCCCCTTAATCTTTTTATTAAATTAAATTAACCCTGTTAACCCCCCCTGTCACTGACGTGTGGGTCCCACACGTCAGGTTTGACCCTGGACAGCCGCGTTGACCCGCCGATGTAGTGATGACATCATGCTGGCGCAGTATATAAATTCTGGATTTAATTAAATCAGGAAAATTCCAGAAATTGATTTAAACTTCAAAAATTCATAGAAATTCAACCGTAGCTCAGATTGAAATAATTTATATATGAAAAATTATCAGAAAAATGCCATCTTTCCATCTGTACTAGTTTCATGCATGAAAAACAAACTTATACATGCTGAATATGGGAAAACACATTATGGCATATATAAGAGACTTAATTTAGAAATGCATTTGAACCTTTGGTTCAAATGGACTTCAAACCAAGTGAACATTAGTTGCATTAGCTCAGCAGCATCACATCTACATGCCATGTTCATGCATCATATTGCTGCATATGATTGTGTTTTGATTGCCGGCACCGTTCCTTCTCGATAGGTCCTGCTCCGGAGACGTTCCAGAGTACCTGTCCGTGAAGCAGTGCCTTCCTTGTTGTTTTACCAGGCAAGCAAACCCCCTTGTTCATCTCGATAAAACCCTACTCTCTCGCTCCTGCTCTCAGTTATTGCATTAGGACAACAACGATTCATCTGCTACTTTGTGCTGCGGTAGTTGAACCCCTTCCTCTGCATGACCTGTCATTGCCACAGTAAATAGTTGAAACCCACTAGCATGTGTAGGAGTTGATTGAAGCCACTGATGTGTTCCTACCATGCCATGCCTGCTATTGCTTAGAGTTGTGTCAGGTCTGATTCATTGGGAATGAATTGGAGTGTCACGATGTGTTCTGATGCTGAGAGTGAAGTGTGTGAACACGATTTGGTAAAGGTAGCGGTGAGAGGCCATGTAGGAGTACATGGTGGGTTGTCTCACTGGAACCGTCCTTAAGCCCTGAGTTCTGTGTATGTTGTCCAATGACTCGATACTACCACACATTGGGCTCCGGGCGCTCCAAGCCCTCTCGACTTATTAACCAACTTGATCTCTGTCCAGGAGTCGCAACTAGTTTCTGGTGTTTGTAGGTAGTGCTATTTTTCTACCAAGTGGCACCCGGCAGGGTGGGCTTGGGACAGACTAGGCACACGTGGCCTGGTGTACCGAGTGGCACCCGGTTGGTGGGCTCGGGAACCCTGTACACATCGTTTGGGGCCGTAAGCGACACCCCGGCCGGATCTCCTTGCGGATGGAACCCGAATAGGCGATAAACCTGGACTAGAGTCTTGTGTGGTTAGTCAGGTCGTGGCCGACACCCTCGCCAGGCTTCCGCTTGAAGGTTGCCGAGATACATGACGTGTACATGGCGGTAAGTGGCGAGAGCATGTGTGAAGAAGTACACCCCTACAGGGTTAACATGATCTATTCGAATAGTCGGGTCCGCGGTTATGGACTTCTTGGATGCTTACATGGTACATAGACAACTTGAAGTGGATACCCTAAAATGCTCAAGACATGTGTGAGTGCTATGGATGGCCTTCTCGTAGGGAGACGGGGATGAATCCATAGTAGTGTATTGTGTGGTGATTAGTGGACTCGTGTTCGTTGTTTCACCTTCAGAGTTTCTGGTAGTCGTAGAACAGGATAGCCACAGAGTCAAAGCTGGCTTGCTGCAACTAAACCCCACGTTACCCTCTTGATACAAGTGCATGTATGATAGGATCTGATGTAAGTCTTGCTGAGTACCTTTGTACTCATGTTGCTTTATTTATGTTTTGCAGCGGAGACTTCGGTCTTACTAGTGTTCTCGTGGACTTCGACTAGTAGCTAGTACCACAGCTACGATCTTGATCGGATGTTGTAGATAGTCAGGCTCTTCAGCCTTTTTCTTTTGTAGATGTCTGTACCCAGACATGTAATGCTTCCGCTTGTTGCTTGTATGCTCTGTATGATGGGTCTTGTGACCCCTGTTTGCAATATATGCTATGACGGCTCTTCTGAGCCTTTATCTATATGAGTTGATGAGTTATGCTGTGATGCCATGTTGTACAGCACATACTTGCATGTTATGCGTACGTGTAATGTGTATTGCTATGTGTGGGATCTGCCTATCTAGTTGTTTATTCTTAGTAGCCTCTCTTACCGGGAAATGTCTCCTAGTGCTTCCACTGAGCCCTGGTAGCTTGCTACTGCTCCGGAACACTTAGGCAGGCCGGCATGTGTCCTTCTTCGATCCTGTGTCTGTCCCTTCGGGGAAATGTCACGCGATGAATACCGGAGTCCTGCTAGCCCGCTACAGCCCGGTTCACCGGAGTCCTGTTAGCCCAGTGCTACAGCCTGGATTCACTCGCTGATGACCGACACGTTCGATGCTGGGTCATGGATGCCTGTCCCTGTAAGTTAGTGCCACTTTGGGTTTACGACTAGCCATGTCAGCCCGGGCTCTTTATCATATGGATGCTAGAGACACCATCATATACGTGTGCCAAAATGCGCAAACGGTCCCGGGCAAAGGTAAGGCGACACCCGTGGGGATACCGTGCGTGAGGCCGCAAAGAGATATGAGGTGTTACATGCTAGATCGATGTGGCATCGAGTCGGGGTCCTGACAAGTTTCGTCGTGATCTCCGTGGTAGGTTCTGCTCCCGAGGATATCTCCGAGTATCCAACTGAAGGGCAGTACCCTACTACCACTCCATCAGGCAAGCAGCCCCATTGATCATATCGATACTATCCCATGCTCTCGCCTCTGTTCTCGTTTACTGCATTAAGACAACAATGTTTCAAACTGCTGTGTCCTACGGTAGTTGAACCCTTATCCTCTGCATGACCTGTCATTGCCACAGTAACTAGATGAAACCCACTAGCATGTGTAGGAGTTGATTGAGCCATGTTTGTGTTTCCTACCTTGCTATGCCTGCTAAGCTTAGAGTTGTGTCAGGTCTGGTTCATCTGGGTGATGGGCTATAGTGAAATGATTATGTCGGTAATGTGAGTGTTGTGTTAAACATGATTTGGTAAAGGTATCGATGAGAGGCCATGTAGGAGTACATGGTGGGTTGTTTCATTGAGGCCGTCCCTAAGAACTGAGATCTGTATGTGTGATTTTAAGAATCAGCTACTACCATGCATTGGGATCCTTAATTGACCCTCTCGGCTTCTTAATCACCCTAGTACTCTATCTAGGAGTTGCAAATAGTTTCTGGTGTTTGTAGGTTATGTGTTGGCGGCCGTGCGTAGCGATGGCCCTAGGGGTGGGCTATGATGCGGTAGATACACCATGGCACGGTGTACCGAGTCACCCGTTTGGTGTCTCAGGACCCTGTTCACATCGTTCGGGGCCGTATGTGGAAACCTCGGCCGGACTCCCTGTGGATGGAACCTGGATAGGCGATAAACCTGGACTAGAGACTTGAGAGTTTAGGTAGGCCGTGGCCGACACCCTCATTGGGCTTCTGCTTGAAGGTTGCCGAGTACATCTCGTGTATACGGCGGTAAGTGGTGAGAGCGTGTAAGAAGAAGTACACCCCTGCAGGGTTAACATCATCTATTCGAATAGCCGCGTCCACGGTAAATGACTACTTGGTTTCCTATACAGTTCATAGACAAGTTAATGGTTACTACTAAAAAACTCAAGATAAGTGTGAGTACCAAGGATGATGAGGGAGGATCCCCGGTGGAGTATTGTGTTTGTGATTAGTGGACTCGTGTCCGAAAACTATTTTACTAGTTGTGTCTCGTAGGATAGCTTAGCCAAGAGTCAAAGCTGGCTTGCTACAATAACTCCACCACCTTCTTGAGAATGAGCATGTATAGTAGGTTCTGATGTAAGACTTGCTGAGTACCTTTGTACTCATGTTTGCTTAATTACTGTTTTCAGACGACAACACCGCCCCCTCCGATGTGTTTTATGTAGATCTCGACGTCGATGAGTGACTTGCCACCCAGGTGGTGATCCTGGCCATGGAGGGCCCTATGTAGATAGACAGGCTTCGAGAAGCCTTCTTTCTTTCTAGTGTGTGTACTTAGACTATTTGCTTCCACATGTGCTTGTATGCTTGTATGACTTGAGTGTCGGGTCATGTGACCCCTACCTGTATGAACATGTTATGTATGGCTCCCTTGAGCCTTTAAATAAAGTACTTGAGTTGTAGAGTTTTGTTGTGATGCCATGTTGTATTTACACATATCGAGCATATTGTGTGTATGATTGAAATGCTTGGTACGTGTGGGATCCAACAATCTAGTTGTTTATCCTTGGCAGCCTTTCTTATGGGGAAATGTAGTCTGGTACTCCTCGAGCCATAGTAGTCCGCTACAGCCTGGTTCACCGGAGTCCTGCTAGCCCAGTACTACTGCTCAGGACACTTGACTGGCCGGCATGTGTTTCACTTTGTTCCTATGTCTGTCCCTTCGGCGAAAGGTCACGCGGTGACTTCCGGAGTCCTACCTAGCCTGCTACAGCCCAGGTTCCCCGGAGTCCTGTTAGCCTAGTGCTACAGCCCAGAATCACTCGCCGATGACCGACATGCTCGATGTGATTCATGTATGCCTGTCTCCATAGGTCTGTGCTGCTTTCGGTTCACGACTAGCCATGTCGGCCCGGGTTCTCTATCATATGGATGCTAGCGACACTATCATATACGTGAGCCAAAAGGTGCAAACGGTCCCGGGCCATGGTAAGGCGACACCCATGGGGATACTATGCGTGAGGCCGCAATGTGATATGAGGTGTTACCGGCTAGATCGATGTGACTTGGAATCGGGGTCCTGACATTGTGAGTCTTGTGTCGAGTCTTGTTTCGCTTTGCTTTCGTTCTGTTGAACCTTCATTTGCTTTGGCTTGTTGGTTTGTGGCTGTGTTCGCGTGAGTCCAGGAGACTATCATATGGTGTAAGACATATGTCCTCAGCCTATCTTATTGTCTTATCTTATTGTCTAGTATGTTTAGTAGATTGTGAGATTATACTATCTTATGCCCTTTAGTTCATGCTCATTACTTTACCTTGCCTCCATGCTTAGTGTCATTCATATTGTTGCAAGGATTGCCTTGTTTATAAAATATAGGGGCAGTGTTGATCCTAGTATGTGTGTCATGCAGTCCAAAGCATTTCTATAGAGTGCACACATCTAGGGGAGCCTGTCTATATTTTACAGATGTTGGGTTTGCGTAGATTTCATTTTGTATCCCTATGTGCAAATCATGTATTGTCATCAATCCACCAAAAAGGGGGGGATTGTAAGGGCATACTTCTCCCTAAGTGGTTTTGGTGATTGATGACAATGCATCTGTGGACTAATTGTGTGCATTGAGCATTTCAGATATCTCATGTCTAGGCACAAGATGATTCAGTGCCCCTCGGAGCCTATCGAAGACGGTATTTCTCTATGTTTCTTTTTGGTGAATTTGAGTTGTAGGAAAGCCGTACTATTAAGAGGGGGTCCACTTCAAAAAGGTTAGGGTGGAATCAACACGTACACATCTGTTCCTTTGCACCACCTTTCCTTCGCTTCATTGGAGCACCGGTCGTTTAACCTTGTCGTTGCGAAGATGAAGGCCTCCAAGTGCTATTGTTCTGTGGCGTGCGGCAGTAGTACTCAAGGGACCAGTAGTACCGCAACAGCCCATGGTAGTACCGCCCTTGGCAGCGGTAGTACCGCATCCTGCGGTAGTACCGCTCCTAGTGTGTGGTAGTACCGTGCCCTCTAGCCCAGAACGGTGGCATGCGCGGAAGTAGGGGCGGAAGTAATTTTTTACTTCCGCACCCTACGCGGTAGTACTGCTCTCTGTGAGCTGTAGTATCGCGCTGGAATTTTGCATAGACTGAAACTCAGCGGAAGTAGCCACGAATGTAATTTTATTAGTTCGTGCCTTCCCAGCCCAGAGTGAATCCTGCCTTGCGGTAGTACCGCAAGGGTGCACGGTAGTACCGCTCCGGTGGTTCTACCGCTTGTTGCTATATGCAACAGGGCCTGGTCTGGCCCCTGCCGTGCGAGCAGTAGTACCACACTTCCTAGCGGTAGTACCGCATGACCTTGCGGTAGTACTACATGTCGCGGCTGAGTAAGTGGGTAACGGTTGGATTTTTCTCCCACTATATAAGGGGGGTCTTCTTCCCAAGTTGACCACCTCTTTCGTCCCCAAGCTCCATTGTTGCTCAAAGATCCATTTTCGCCCGATCTCTCTCCCTGGCCAATCAAACTTGTTAATTTTCTAGGGATTGGTTGAGAAGGCCCCGATCTACACTTCCACCAAGAGAAATTTGATTCCCCCCACTAATCCCTTGCGGATCTTGTTACTCTTGGGTGTTTGAGCACCCTAGCTAGACGGTTGAGGTCACAGTGGAGCCATATGCCATCCATTGTGGTGAAGCTTCATGGTGTCGTTGGGAGCCTCCAATTAAGTTGTGGAGATTGCCCCAACCTTGTTTGTAAAGGTTCGGTCGCCACCTCTAAGGGCACCAATAGTGGAATCACGGCATCTCACATTGTGTGAGGGCATGAGGAGAATACGGTAACCCTAGTGGCTTCTTGGGGAGCATTGTGGCTCCACACCACTCCAACGGAGATGTACTTCTCTCAAAGGGAAGGAACTTCGGTAACACACCCTCGTCTCCACCGGCTCCACTCTTGGTTATCTCTCACCTTTACTCGTGCAAGCTATATTGTGTTATATCCCCTGCATGCTCTTGTGCTTGTTGTTGTTGCATCATATAGGTTGCTCACTTAGTTGCATATCTAGACAACCTACTTTAATGCAAAGTTTAATTTGGTAAAGAAAAGCAAAAAATTGTTAGTTGCCTATTCACCCCCTCTAGTCAACTATATCGATCCTTTCACGTACGTTCTGTGCTTGATCGGTCGGAATGAGAAGAAGTTCAACTACATCAACCGCGTTGTCAAACACTTCCGCTTTCGGTCTACGAGGGTACATGGACAAACTCTCCCCCTCTCGTTGCTATGCATCTCCTAGATAGATCTTGCGTGAGCATTGGAATATTTTTGAAATTGCATGCTACCTTTCTGCCAGTATGACTGGCTCGAAGCCAAAGGTCCCTTCAGTAACTTCTGAGCAGAAGAAGACTAAGCTGGCTAAGGCCAAAGCCAAAAATAGTAAGCACCATGATACTTCTGATTCTTCTCCCTCCAAGAAGAAGCTGAAGGCAAAGTCTTCACGAAATGAACATGCTGCTCCCCAAGAACCATTGCTCGTTGAGCCTATTTCTGTTGCACTGCCAGCTTCCACCAATTGCGAGCGTCGTCTCATTGTGCATGAGCCTACTTCCACAGAGGCTCATGAGTCTGAAGATATTCCAGCTGCTGACTCCACCGCAGCTGAAGACATTGGTCATGAAGCCAATGTTGAAGATGATGTAGTCCTTCCTCAGATCATGCCCAACCCGGTATCATCGCCTGCTCCCACGCGCAGTGAACAAGTTGGCATTGGTGGTCCCATGACGCCAATCACACAAGATGCATTCTGGGAAGAGCAACACCCCAACTCCCTGTTGCATGAAGTGATTCCTCCCACTCCACCTGCTCATGTCACCACTCCAGTGCTTGAGACACCGCAAGAGACTCCCGAAGACATGGAGAAGACCACTCCTTCACCAAAGGCATCGCCATCTTTCCGAAGGCTTCGCAGAGGCCCTAGGCCCTTGGTCTCCATGTCGAGCATTCCTGAAGAGGATGTGCATACCACCAGCTCAGTAGCACGACAAGTGTTTCCTGAAGCCATCCCTTCAGTAACTACTCATGAATCTAAAGCCAAAGAGGCTGAAGATATTCCGGTTGCATCAGCCGATGACAAGGAAGAAGAAGACCATGAAGTTATTCCCCCTACTGTAGATCCAGTTGTTCAAGAAGAAGTGATTGTGCCAGACCCCCCAATCCCTGAAGCCACTTAAGTTGAGGCAAACGCGACTGCCACCACCACCACTGAAGCCAATGACATTGTCGGGGCTGAAGATAATGTGCAGCCCGAAGTCAATGATGCCACGGAAGACAATCCACAGCCATCCACCTCGGATGAGGTTGTTCCTCCCCCTATGCCTCACACCATGGAACGTGTGTTCTATCATGGTAAGCTTGTTACTGTAAAGTGGCCAATGTTGATGCCTCCAACTATTCCTGGTCCTCAATACGACTACCATGTGGAGCAAAGGCCTGAGACACAGAAGCCAAAGCCCAGGCTACCAAGGCTTCCAAGTGCTATTACTACACAAGGCTCATTCAGTGTGCTCAGCTTCAGAGAGCACAACACTTTTTTTGACAAGGCCAAGAACCCTTTTAAGAAGCCAAAGATTTCATCTGACAGGTTCTGGAGCCACCAGCAAAGGAGCTATTATTCTTGCATTCTCTAAAATCAAGACAGGATTTTTCCTCACAAGCGTTTTGATTGTGATGCCATTGCTGGGTTGTCATGCCTTGAAGAAGCCCTTGACTACTTTTTTGAAGTTGGTTTGCTCCCATTTATCACTAACAAGGAGCACTGGAATGAAGAGCTTCTTCTGCAATTCTATGCCACTCTACACATATCCGGCTACAACAAGGATCCGAAGACATGGGTCCTTGATTGGATGTCAGGGGATGTCCATCATGAAGCTAAAGCCCAAGATATCATCGAGCTCACTTCCCTGCCCACTCCTAGTGATCTGTATGAACCAGGTTGTCAGCGCCATGAGCAAGAATTGCATAGTGTCTTCCAGAAGCCTGATCCCTATATGAGTCAGATGCTCAGTATGATGAAGTCATTGCCCATTGATGCCGAATATCCCAAGGAGTTCTATGTCAAGGACCTTGAGTACCTGCCCCGCACCGTATATCACATTCTGAGGCGTACTCTGTGGTAGGAAAATGGAATGAAAACTTTGCGTTTTTCTGGCAAAAAACAGAAACAGAGAGGAAAACGAAAATGGAAACATATTTTTTTCAAAACGAAAACAAAAGTGGAAATTTTTTATGCGGAAACAGAAACAAAAACAAAACAATGTTTTTCGGCGGAACAAGTGCGGAAATGGAATTTCCCGTTTTCGTTAATATGGAACTTTCCCTTTTTAATACGAGCAAATGTCTATTTTATAGCCCAACACATAATAAGACCCTACAGAGAAGTACATAGCAGAATAATGGCCCATGGCCCAACTTCAACATAATAATACACCAAGCACCGTAGCAAGGCGAGCAGAATCCTTAATCACCGCTCAAAAATTCCACTTTCACGGATGCACCTGCAGTCCAGCACTACTGCACATACAGAGTAAGATCATCAAGCAAGATAGGTTATCAATGTTCATGCAGATCTTGCGAAAATCCATGATACACACTGTTGAATTGCTTATACATACAACAAGTCTATTAGAACTAATAATGGGATCCTTGTGCTTTCACCGTGCACTAGTGGGCTAGTGGTACAGTGGTATTTAGCTTGTTCATACATAATTAATTAATGTTGTTACAGGTCTGGTTGTAGAGTTAGTGCACTACCAACATGCAATGGATGATTTTTTTAGGGCAAGTACCAGTGCAAGTGTAAGCGCAACATCTCCAATTGTGCTTGAATCATCATCGGAGCAGCCTCCCAATGGTACTAATACAAATGCAACAGCTGCAAGTTCGGATACGGCCAATGGAACAGAAGATGCAGGCCCTGATGTGAAGAGATGAAAGAAGCTCACCTCTGATGTTTGGGAACATTTCACCAACACTACAAAAAAAAGACACATCCGTGACATTTTGGGCCAAACGAAAAAAACAATTGTCATACATATGACACTTCTATGACGATAATTGTGACAAAACCCGGTATCATCATAGATGTGGTGGGCTCCTACTTCTATGACAAAAAATCATGACAGAAAATGGGCTTTTCGTCCTGGGCGGGCCAGAGACGCAGCTGCATGACATTCTTTCGGCTGTCCATGATGGAAAAACCGTGGTAGAAGCGAGGGGGAGGAAAATTTCAGGGAGTTCCCGATTACGGTGGGAGCTCGGGGGCCGAGCGATGCGCGTTTCTCTCATACACGTACGCGCGTGTGTGCGAGGCGTTGGCTCTAACTGAACCCGAGCGAGGCATTGGGCTCTAACTGAACCCGAGCGATTGCACTGCAGGCTACGCGTTACTGAACCTGAGTGATCGATCGATGGCTGTTAACTGAACCCGATCGAGCGATTCCTTCGCTACTACTGCTAACTGAAGCCGATCGATGCTGC
>NC_041392.1:258382573-258411301 GCF_002162155.2 Triticum dicoccoides
ACAGGACCCCGTGGTGTTGCCTCTGGATGAACAGGACCCCGATCGATCGAGCCAGTTGGGGCTGGATGAACAGGACCGTGTGGAGGGCTGGATGAACAGGACCACCCCGTGGAGGGAAGGATGAACAGTAGACGGTGGAGGCCAGGATGAACATTAGCTCGTGGAGGGGTGGTTGAACAGGAGCCCGTGGAGAGGGGTGGTTGAACAGTAGCCGGTGGAGTAGCGCGCGGTGGAGGCTAGATGAATAGGAGCCCGTGGATGAACAGTCGCAGGTGGAGGCTGGAGGAGGTCGACGGTGGATGAACAGTAGCTCATGGAGGCTGGAGGGGGTCGAAGGTGGAGATGAACAGTATCTTGTGGAGTCCCGTTTTGCGGTACGCCACACCCCTCCCGATGAACAGGACCCCCGTTTCGACCGTCGCGCTCCAACACAAGTCTGTTTCATCCGTTTTGCGGTACGCCACACCCCTCCTGTTCAACAGGACCCCCGTTTCGACCGTAGGAGGTCCGTTTCCTCCGTTTTGCGGTATGCCAGACCCCTCCCGATGAACAGGATCCCGTTTCAAACGTCGTCGGTCGAACACAAGGCCGTTTCCTCCGTTCTGCGGTACACGAGGCCTCGTTTCCATCGCATGTTCCGTCCAAGCCCTCCCGATGAACACGACACATTCCGTTGCCTCCCCATGAACATGACGCATTCCGTTGCCTCCCCATGAACAGGACGCATTCCGTTGCCTCCCCATGAACACGGCGACGACGATGTTTCTCCGCTCCGACCCAGCCATGCGCGAGTAGGCGTTCGAGACCCCGCCCGTATGTACACATACGTGGCCGTATTTTCTTTCTTGCACCCTGGCCGCCTCTACTACGACACATGCGCGCCTCTACATCGACCAGTATATATGTACGAACACGTTCGTGACCAGAATGACAATGCTACGTACGCTTCGACCAGGTGGGTCCCGACTGTCAGGCACTTCCTTGCGTGCGAAGATGTAGCTGGTGGGTCCTAGCAGTCAGGGGGGCGAAATACGGTGGCCCATGCGGTGGGTCCCGCTGTCAGGTGGAGGAATAATTATTTTGCACGTAATAAGGAGGCACTTCCTTGCTGCGGTCGTGGACCCAGCTGTCAGCCTCTCCACATACACTCCACGTCCGATGGAAGCCGTTCCTTGACCATGTTGACCACGCCGCACCGAGAGCACCAGGGCGGTGGACGACGGTGAGGCCTAGGAAGGGGATGACGCGGAGCCAGGGAAGACGCGGCAGTGGATGCCCACGCGTAGAGGAGTACGAGGGTTCACTGGTTCGTTGCGGTGTGAGGCTGCCGTCGCCGCAGAATAACAGGGGGTGTGGGTGAGTAGAGGGATGGCCTGGCCAGCAGTGGGAGTAGTAGGGGGCAGTGAGGCCTCCGCCGCATCGCAGCCAGCCACGGGAGGCAGGAGCACAAGGCATGACCGGCGCTGGTTTGGGCGGCTGGAGCAAGAAGACCAGAGGTTGAAGAAGCACTACGGCCGTTGGATGGACATCGTACGGTCACTGGAGCTAGAATCGTGCATATTGACTAAGTTGACAAAGCCCTCCATCCCCGTCAACTTAGTAGGCCCACAAGTCAGCCTCCCACCAAGGTGGGTCCCAGCTAGCAGGGGGTATTCATTTTTTTCGAGCGTAATAAGGAGGCACTTCCTTGCGTGCGAAGATATAGCCGATGGGTCCGAGCTATCAGCGGCCGTAATGTTTTTTCGCGAAATACAAAGGCCCTTTCGGTGGGTCCCTGATGTCAGGTGGAGGAATCATTATTTTGCGCGTAATAAGGATGCATTTCCTTGTGTGCGGCCGTGGACCCAGCTGTCGGCCTCTCCACGTAAAGTCCACTTCAGATGCATGTCGGTCGTTGACCATGTTGACCAGGCTGCGCCGAGAGCACCAGGACGGTGGACGATGGCGAGACCTAGGAAGGGAACGACACGAAGGCAGGGAAGACTCGGTAGTTGTTTCCCACGCGGAGGGGAGTACGACTGTACGAGGGTTTACTGGTTCGTCTGCCGTTGTCGGATAATAACAGCAGGTGTGGGTGAGTAGAGGGATGGCTAGGCCAGCGATGGGAGTACGGTGGGGCGGTGATGCCTGTTTGAGCAGCTGGAGCAGGAAGAGCAGAGATTGAAGAAGCACGACGGTCGTTGGATGGCCATCCAACGGTCACTGCTTGTGCGTCAACCTTTTTTTAGGAAAGCCTCAAATCTGTGGAAAACAGCATACAGCCCATCTGCCATTATTTCTAATAATTTACAGCCCATTTTTTAATTATTAAGGTTTTTTTTAGCCCATATTCTTTTTGTTAGCATTACAGCCCATATTGTGGCCACGGTTAAAAAATTATACGAAATTTTGCATATTTCGGTGTGGTCTGAACTGTTTTTAATCCTGAAATTTCGACTCACATTCAAACTGATTTTAAAAATAAATGCATATCAATATAAAATCCAACAAATTCTCCATGCATAAAAATTAATGTAATTTCAAATCTCGAAATGAAGAAAAGATATTTGAAACTAATTGCTTGTTTGATGTGTTTTAAAAATGTACAACCCATTTCTCATTACTGATGGGCCATTTTCTCGGCCAGCCGAATGAAAGCTCTCCTCGTCTTGAAAGATTTGCAGCCCAACAGGCCTGACAAAGCGACTTACTTGGCAAATCACAAAAAAACTGGGTTGTGGCTGTGGACCCAGCTGTCAGCCTCTCCACGTACAGTACTCTTCCAATGGAATGTCATTGACCACGCTGACTACGCCGTGCCGAGAGGCCTAGGAAGGGGACGACGCGGAGCCGGGTAAGACGCGGCAGTGGATGCCCATGGGGAGAGGAGTACGAGGGTTCACTGGTTCGGCTGCCATCACCGCAGGGCCTGGCTAGCGGTGGGAGTAGTTGGGGGCGATGAGGCCTCATCGGCAGCACAGCCGGCCACTAGAGGCAGGAGCAGGCGGTCTCCCCGGCACTGGTTTGGGCGACTGGTGCAAGAAGAGCAGCGATTGAAGAAGCAGCAGGACCGTTCCATTCAAATCCAACGGTTACTGCTGCTAGAATCGTTTGTTGACTAAGTTGACAAGCCCTGCGTATGCGTCAACTTTGTAGGCCCACAGGTCAGCCTCCCAACCGGTGCGCCCCAGATGTCAGTGGGAGGAATCATTTTTTCGCGTAATAAGAAGGCAGTTGATTGCCTGCGGCCAGGCCAGCGGAGGGAGTAGGGTGGGCCGGGGAAGCCTGCGCGGCATCACAGCGGGCCACAAGAGGAGGGAGCAGGCAGTCCCGCCGGCGCTAGTTTAGGCGGCTGGAGCACGAAGATCAGAGATTGAAGAAGCACGTCGGCCGTTGGATGGACATCCAACAAAACTGCTGCTAGAATCATGTGTTCACTGACAAAGCCTTGCATAAACAAGCCAGTCTCGAAATGTGTGGTACAGCCCATTTGCTAGTATTTTTATAATTTTTACTCATTTTCTAATTCATATGGAATTTATTGCAGCCTGTTTTCCATTTTTAGAATTCCTGGCCATTTTCTAGTCAGTACCAGGGTCAAAAAATTAACTAAATATGTGGGAAATTTTGAAAATTAGCAAATTTTTGCCGGGGAACGAAATATTCTTAATCCAAAAATTAATAGCCATACTAAAACAAATTTAAAAATAAATTAGTACTATGTCATGTTAAATCCAATGAAATACGTATAAGATATCAGTGAAGAACAAAAACAAAAAAAAAGAAACTTATATCCCATTTGCTGTAATTTTTTTGGAATTTTCAACCCCTTTTGATATTACTTTTAACAGACATTGACCACACTCTTAAGACTGGCCGGAATGCATCCCTCCTCGTCTTGAAAGATTTGCAGCCCAGTAATTCGGAGAAAACAAATAGGCCTAGCTTGGGTATTCTTCAAAAAGAAATACTGGGCTACCTATTTTCCCAAAGAACTGGTGCATGAGCATTTAGCTTTATTTATTTATTTATTTACTTATTTATCTTTAGGGGACCATGAGCATGTACCTGGGCCGGATTCATGTGAGAGCCTCCCTTCCAATTAATTATGGGCTTCTCTATTGGGCCTTCATCAGTGGGCTGCATGTTATCAACAAGTGGAAATGTGTTCCGAGTTTCAAAAAAATGTGTTCCGTACGATATATAGTATGCGCTATGTACGGTACGGGGCACTAAAGGATCGAATCATGCAACGACTTCCAAAACATTGTGTTTGTCGTTCTAACAACACATTTATTCAACCAATAGACGAAATATACTACTGATTGTACATTGAAAACAGCAGCAGCAGCAACCAGGGCTGGGGGTGCAACAGAAGCAGTAAGCAGGCCAGAAGAGTGAAGACGCAGCTCTCTCTTCCAAACCAAACATCAACCATCATTACAAAAGGGATACCAAAAAAGAACAAGTGTATGCATCAAACTAAATAAAGATCCTACTACACCAAGTGTATGCATCTAACTAACTGGCTCAGTTAGACGTTACTAAAAAAAATTCGAAACGGAGGAAAAAGAATTGCCTCGTCGATTAATTAAGAAGAAGAGAATTTCCTGGTTAATCTACGGAAAAACCGAAGACGTTACTATTTATTAAGCTGCAGTGGAGTCGCAGATGGAGAGGAGTGGGAAGCTTCACTGGTTCGGGTGTGCGGCAGCATAGTCGCGGTGGTTAGAAGGGAAAACATAAATTGGACACGACATTACTTTTATAAGAGACCTGCGTTTTATAACCCACAGTAGGCATACTAACAAGTTCACACACAAATACAACAGAAAAGGTAAACATTCATATCAAACTCAGGTTCACAGGACACGTTCATATCCATAGCCAATATTCAGAATCAACAACTCAAAAGATTCATATATACACAAGCTCAACATATCTATGCATCCAAATGATTGATAGATCACACGACAATATTCATACATAATTTACAAAAAGATTCAGATATACACATGTTCAGTATGTTTATGCATCCAAATGATTGAGATCACAGCCAATATGATCCACGGACGAACTTTAATTACCTAGGGTACAGACTGGTAAATGGTGTTCAATCGGAGGTACTTCTTGCTAAAATTATTTCTTGTATGAGTAAACTTTCGAGTACATAAGAGGCAGCACAGACAATCTGGACTTTGCTTGTAGGTTTATCCTCAAATAGTGGCCTCGTTCCCAGGAAGGTTTGAGCAACTTGGCCACTACTTTCATCCAACCAGTTTACTGGGTCATCTTGGTCTTGTATCTCGCCAAAATTCTACATTGAAGACGAGAAAGGAGGCGGTTGAGAAAATGAACCACCCAAATTTTTTGTGCAATTCAACTGAAATGGAGCATCCTTGGCGTGCAGACTGATTAAGTGCCAGATGAATATAATCATGAACCAACTTGTCTGGAATCTTTAGACTCCATGCCATATAGTTCGCTACCATATGTGCCGATAACCAAAAGGCACAAGTTGGGACCAAAGACTGGACTGCGTTTTTCTGGGCTATGCACCAAGCAATATTTTTGGCATTCACTCCCCTAACACTTGGAGTTTGACAATTGGTTGACGCCGGTTGATAGTCGAATGAATATAGGCACTTCTTGTCAACATCGATGCTTGTCTGAGTGAACTTTGGAGTACATAGCAGCAGCATAAGTACCTGTCCATCTGATCATTTTGTGCAGTTCTACTGAAATCACCCGATGTAATGATTTGCCTGCAAGTTCAGGCTCCAAATTACTCCTTTATGAAATCGGCAAATAGTAGCACAATACCAAATTACCAATACATATGACAGGCACAATAATCAGGATAAAGACCAGTACCAACCTGTGTGAGGTAGCATATCAATTACTATTTCCTTTGACTGGAAGCCGAGATAATCCAAGCGACTGACAGCAAAGGAAGAAAGCATGCAGAGTTTAGCAACTGACAGGAAAGGACGGAAGCTGTCGAGGCAATGAAGCACCCAAAGTTTTTGTGCAGTTCCACCAAAATTGAGCATCCCTGTTGGCACATATATTGAGAGAGTGAGATTACTGTAATAGTGGGACTAGTTTATGAAACATACACTAACAAATAGAAGCACCCTCATTATCTTAATGGGTAAAGTTAGCAACATAGTAGTCTTGCTTAAAGAGAGGTATTAGTTTATTTAATCAGTGCCAATTAGCTCAACTCAACACTCAAAGCATTGCCATTTATCATAGGTTTCAAAACTTTAACGTGCAAAGATAAAGGAGTTTCTCATGACAGTAGCACGATACAAATAGAGATGACAGCAAACTAATATGGATGAAGGCCTTAGGACCGTACCAACCTGAGAAAAAAAGCTTATTCATGTAGTCCCATAAGAGATGATAAAGCACTCACTGGAATCACACAATAGTATATATTTTTGTGCACTTCAAATGTATGGTTGAAACCACTCTTGTTTACCAGTGCTGAGATTATATCGAAAGATTATCAAGAACTTCCAGCAGAGTTAAAGCACTGGCTGGGATATAGTGCATTGTATTGTCTTATGTAGTTCCATTTAATGTATGATTGGCACAACATGATCCCTGTTTGCACAAGTAGGAACAAGGCGAAACCTTCATTAGCTTAGTGAGAAAGGATATGAAGACATTAGCATATTACTCAACCAGTAGCATCAAATTCATGATGGACAATACGCAAAACATTGCCTCATTGAACCAATGGCAATAAATTGACATGCAAAAAATAGCACTATTATGTCATGACACTAATAATATTCCCTCCCTGCTCCACCACATGATTCACCTCCATAAACAAACATACACACGTACATGATTCAACATAGGGTCCTACTAAAGATTTGTTTAACTCTAACAGGAAAATTAGGCAGTAATAAATTAGTGGTACTTAAGTACTCCTAATTAATTAAGTGAGACAGCAGAAGTGGAAGGGCTCCCTGGAGGATCGTCTCACATGTAAGGTAGTCATTGCCGGAGCCCTTGAATGGCCTCGACTGAGGCCTCTGGCTTCAGAAAGATCGCCTTGGCACTGTTTATTCTTCTTCTTCTTCCTCTTCATGTTATGTTTCTCTTTCTCCTCACCAGTTGGTGAAACCAAGTACATGATTGGCCATCTAATTCAGAATTGGTTTTGTCAGTGAGGGAGTACAAGTGTACTAGTAAAAAACAGCATTATTTTCTCATGGAAGTCAGAAAATAGAGATGAACACATGCATTAAATATCATCTTACCTAAAGGAAGGTTATGGCGCCAATATGGATGATGAGGATTGGAACACAGATCTCCCTTTGTGCAGTTCCACCAAAATGAACCAACTATTCCATTCTGACATTCCAGTTAAACAGCACAAAAGTCACTTCTTTTAAGAAGAGTTTTGTGCAGTGCACCAAAAGGTCACAACAGCAACCGGGTGAATTGGATATCCCTGTTTGCACAAAAAGGCATAGAGGAAACAGTCAGAGTCTCAAACAATTACAGGCAAAAACATTTGGCTAAACTTGTCATGGCTTATAACAGTGGGTGCACCAGCAGTCTAGCACCATGTACGTAAACAGGTGCATAAAGTGGTGATTCATAGTTTGTTGCCCCGAGAAACAAACATCCAAGAAACATATCTGGGTTGGTCCCATTTTTGTTCACTCTAGCCACCTACTCCTATGTGTGGATAGCAAATCTAGTCCTGGTCATACCACTGTGTACAGCGTTACCCCTATATTTCCCTTTTCGACCAAGAGACCGGTTGGATGACCAGTCTGTACTACTTTCACCCGCTTTCCTTCCTGTTTGTACCAAGTCCGATATACATACTAAATTCCCCCACCCCCACTTTATTTCTTGTTTGAACCAAGTACTCCCTCCGTCCGGAATTACTTGTTATCAAAATGGATGTGTCTAGAACTAAAATACATCTAGATACATCCATTTCAATGACAAGTATTTTCGGACGGAGGGAGTACAAGATTGGACTCCATGAAGTAGATTTACCTCTAACAATAGAAGAAGAAAATATGTGACGTTGGACCATTCGATTGAGAGGGGCTGAGAGGTACAAAATGATGCACATGCAGCGGCGTAGCGAGTTGGGGAAGTAGAGCTAAGGCGGTTTCCAACGAAGATATACCTAAAGGTCATCGGGATGTGGATAGGTGGGCGGCGGGAGGCCGGATCCGCCCACAGGCAACAACGAAGGGATCGGAGGACCTCCCGCGCCGGCGCTCAGCCAGAGATAACGGTGCGGCCGGCAGTGGGTCTCCTCCCTCGCTGTTGACGACAGCCTAAACGCTGCCCCTCCTCCCCTTCATCGACGGAGGGGGATACGTCTGGATTTGTAACCAGCGGTGAGGATAGAAAGCCAATGTTGTTTGAAGGGAGAAAGACAGTGTTACTACCCCTATCTTGTTTAAATCTAGAGAGGATGAGAGTGTGTGAATAGAGCAACCCTAGCAAGCAAGCGTGGAGGCTCCGGCCTATATATACGTAGTGAGCAACCCTAGCAAGCAAGCAACCCCTATCTTTGTCAACTCGTACAAGACCGAGAAATTTCATTGCTACAACACCCTCTCCCTCGCGGACTGAGCTCCGGTGCCTTAACTGCACTTGCCTTTGGCTGCATGACAGGAGGGCCAACCACCTGTTGGGCCCACCTGTCATGGACGCAAAGGCAGGAGCAGTAAGTTGAAGCTTTCGCTATCCCTCCCGCACGAGGTGGACGGACATGCAACAGTGGATTCGATACTGTAGAAGTAGGAGTAATCATTATTGTTCATGTTCTCGAAGAGGCGAAGAGCCAAGCACAACCCGAAAATGGCAGTTGCGAATGCTCACGTGGTGCGGTTCCTTGGAGTACTAGCCAGGCTCTTGCATGAGACAAAATTGGTATTGTTTAACAATTAAACTCCATTATCCATTGGTTGATACTCATTCTGCATAGGTCCACGCTCTTAGCACCGTTTCCACCTGGGGTCACCAATGTTTATTTGCCAATTAATAGCATTGCATGCAATGAACTAGCCATTGCAAGTCATTAAAAGCATGCACACCTCTCATCTCTTATTGGTTGATATGTCAAGAAACAAGAAACAAGGTAGAAGTTAATGCACCGTGCCTAAGTGTTTTGGGACAATTTGGTTTTCGTAAGGCTGGTCATAGTGGGGAGTAACTTAGACTAGTGTCATGCATATGACACTATCCTAAATTACTACCTTCATAATGCAAAGTAACATAATAGTAGTATTTTAGATGGCTTCATTTATTAGCTTGTAGACTCATCTTATCTTGAAAAGCGCTATATTACAGTAACATATTATGTTACCACCTCTCATTAATTACTTGCCACATAAGAAAAAAATTCTTGGAGTGCGCTATGTTACTAGCTAAGTTACTCCCACTATGGCTAGCCTAAGATGACTTACACACCTAGACAGAAGGAGTAGTATAGCCCTGTAAACCGGAAAGGAGTATTTGCCTTTCTAGAGATTTCAACAAGTGACTAGACTACACCGTGTGGAGTACTCCCTCCCTTCCGGTTTATAGGGCTCAAATCTCAAATCTCATGAACCAAGGCATTTTGCGGTTGGAGGAATGTATCTCGTACTTTACAAAACTACCCTAATTAAACTCATGCATTAATTACATAGTTCTCTCGTTTTCCTCTCCGCCTTGGGCGCGGTGCAGGATATTGAGCACTCCTATATGACTAGCCGCTCTATCTACATGCGGTACATTTCAAAGCATCCAGGCCCGTGTGCCATCCACCAAATCACAGCGAGGTGCTACAGTCGAGACTCACCTGTAACCCCGGTGTGGCCGTCATGACCCGTCATATCACAAAACCCACACCTTTACCAGCAGTGGTAAGGTGGCCTCCAAGTTCGACTGGACGAAGCAACCATCATTTCACCGGAATGCTCGTTCAAGCCCTTTCTTCCCTTTCTTGAAGAAAACCTCACTCCAAGCTACTCACTTCTGCCATTTTTCTTCTGTACCGACGAAGGAAAGGTGGGCGAATCAGTTATGTTGCTATATTTTCATTCCAAGAATCTTCTTTTTGCGAAGCACCGAACGATTCTCACATCCTATTTTTTTCCCATTTTCATTGCGATTGTGGTTTCCTTTCGATTGCTTTTTTGTTTGTCAGTTCATTGATGGATCCTGGAGCACTAGGCAAAGAGTTGTCGGCGGACAACCCACTGGAGACAGTGATCTCCAGGAAGCGAGCACCGACCAACGAGTTGACCATGTTGGCGCGCCAACCCATGGAGACGAAGAACTCCAAGAAACAAGCATTGGCCAAAGAGTTGAGGACGTTGGCGGACGAACTCCTCAAAGGAAGTTGGAAGAATGGCAAGGGCCCCACCGTGCCTACCCCAGGAACACTGATTGCCACCTATGTGAGGCTCAAGGCCGAGTTTGAAGAGATAGTCACTGTTGAGAAGCAATATTCCCCTGGCAAGGTGATGGCCCCCATCGAGGACAAGGAGATGGCCCCCGGAGGGATGAGATCCCCCGGTGAGCTGCACAAGGTAAAAAAATGGCTTATTACCATAGTTGTGGTTTTTGATTATTTGCAATGTGCTTGCTAATATGTTAGGGTTGTGCAGGTGCCGGTGGACGTCCTTGATGATTCCGATGTCGTGGCCCGTCCTGTTGGCATCGCCCCCGAGATCGATTCCAATGCCGTTGTCCATCCTGCGGACATCGCCCCAGAGATCGATTCTGATGTCGCGGTCAGTCCTGCGGACATCTCCCCAGAAATCGATTCCCATGCCGTTGTCCGTGCTGTGGTCATTGCCTGAGAGATCGATGATAAGAAATAGTTGGTCGGGCTAATCCTTCAGGGTAGTTTGCATTGCCCTGTGTTTAATTACCAGAACGATGTGTGTTATCAAACCATCTTACGGCTAGTGCACAGTCTTGTGTGGGCGGATCTTGCTACTTTTGTTTGATAGTGAATCATGCGATGAATCATGCGAACCCTCTCCGAGTTATGGAAACAGATGTATCCTCACCAGCTTTTGATGTAATATATGGCATGATTAGATGTAAGTTTGAACTGTTTATCATATCAGCAGGGCTTGTTTGATGATTCTTGGTGTTAGTAGGCTAGCTACTGTGCGAGCTATAGTACTTGCAAAACACTCACCGAAGAGAAACGTTGGGGCTGATGAGCTCGTGGTACGCTTATACTTATCCCTCGTTGATCGACCAATAGCCCTAGCTCCTAAAATTGTAGGCTTAGCAATCGATGACCTAGGTGGGCTAGTTTGGCCTAGTGGGTTTGAGTGATATGACATGCAACACAAAATCATAGCAATGCAGAGACGTACTCCCTCCGTTCCAAAATAGATGACCTAGGCAGGCTAGTTTGCCCTAGCGGGTTTCAGTGATATGACGTGGTACAGTGTCGTCCAGTCTTTGCGTGTGGTAGCAGTATTGCGGGTACAGAAGTTTTCTTGAAGAAGCGGAATTCAATGAAGTCATGATGGTTCCTTCGTCCGAACAACTTACAGTGGGAAAGGTTGGGCCTGCGATACGACCGGGGTAGACCAGGATAATTTTGTGCATGGCAGGTGGACCAGGATGGTCGACGTCCCACATGTCAGCGAATGAAAGTATTCTTTCCGATATAGAGGACGAGCAACGAGTATTCATTGTTTATTTTTGATGAAAGCTATTGTCTCCACTGTTACGACGGAGGAGTGTGAAACACGGTAGCCCAGTGAACTTGGCATGTGCACCACTCCCTCCTTCCTCATGTAATGCCCAGGTTACAGCTTTTTCTCGCTTTCTCTCTATCTATTTCCTCTCAAATGTTTTTTACCTTTCTTTTTTAAGACACAATTGTTTTATGCCTTTTTTTAGAATTATTTTTTTATACCTAGGAGCACGTGTAGAGACGGGCTCTTGCAGAGCCCACTCCTTGACTTTGCAATGCCTCTCTCTCCTCCACATAAGGAGTACTACTTGCTATGCATGCATGCGGCGGGCAGCTGGCGTCTTGAGGGGCCAGGGCGGTGAGAGCGGGCTCCGGAAGCGGTCCGGACTCTAGCATAATTTTGGTTTTTATAGTATTTCTTTCTCCATTGACAGGTAGGCCCGCGTAGATAGATAGAGAACACGAGCTGATGAGGCGCATGCGGACTGTTTTACTGGTCAACCATACAAATACGGAGCTATACGCTGAGCCAGTGACCGTATAATCACCATATCTCGTATACAATGATCAAAGTGAGCTATCAAGACAAGTTCGATGACCGCCAATGAGTTTTACTCGGTAATAAATGACCAAGATTGAAGGGAAATCCAAATTTGCTTCGTCTTTTGTCCTTGAGCTCTTGACAAACCAATGCACTATACGGTTGTCCGGCCACTCCACCCCAGAGCTCTCACCAAGCGCCATTCATGCCACCGCGCCGCACACTAACCGGTAAGACAGCAATGGCATCCCGCCGCGCCGAGTTCCTCGCCGCCCACGACCGCACACAAAATGGTAGGGAAGCGATGGCATCCCACTGTGCCGAGTTCATCGCCGCTCGCGACCTCACAACTATGTGGGAGGAATTTGAAGATGCCAAGCCCAAATGGGCGGTAGAGCAAGAGGCGGCCAAAGCCGCACAGAGGGAGTGGAAAAGTCAGAAAGCACTCAAGAAAAGAGAGGCCTGCCGCCGCAAGAAGAAAAGGACACACGTGCTGCTGCGGAGAGGTCGGCGGAGATCCAAGCACGGTGGGGTGTCGCCGACAAAGCCAGGAAGGAGAACGACAGCGTCTCGCCAGCATGTGAGAAGTAGTAGTACTAGTAGTTAGTGTGTGTGTGAGTACGAGCATGTACCAGTACTACTAGTTACTACTGTAGTTTTTAGAGCAAATTACCAGTACATTAGCCTAGACTAAATGGAAAAATTCCTATCCTAAGCATCAAATGGCATCTCTTTCTCTATAGGAATTGAGATGCACGTCATCTCACTTCCTATGATTTTCATATTCCTATCCTATGAACGAAAGGAGGCCTCTGTTGGAGTAACTACTGTAGCTAGCAGTACTGCTGGTACAGTAGTTTTCTTCAAGAAGCGGAATTCGACGAAGTCATGATGGTTCCTTCATCGAAGCAACTTCAAAGTGGGAAGTCGGCCTGTGATTTGACGGCTCATTAGTCATTGTTACTGCGGCGCGACAACCTGGATGACTCCCTTGGAGTTCTGCGTGCATGGCAAGTGGACCAGGATGGTCGACGTCCCACATCGAACGGAAGTATTCTTTCCGATATCGAGGAGCAAGGAAACTGTGTGGTATAGTATCACTGCTGATTGGTTCGCAAAAAAATAGTATCACTGTCGATTTATAATTATTATTTTTCCTGATGAATGCTAGCGTTTCAACTCTTACGATGAAGGGTGCCAAACACGGCACGTGCTGGATGTCCCACACATCAGTGAAAGGAGTGGGACATGAACAGCGTGGTAGAGCCCAGCGTAAAAAAACAGCGTGGTAGAGCGTCTCCACTTCTTCCACTTCTGGGTCGGAGACCACACGTAGTAGTACTTAGTGGTATGAACGATACAAAGTGCGACCTGGAGACAAAGACACGTCTAGTTGGAAGGTCTCGGGGCATACACGTAAACAAATATAAAAGTTAATATGTGCCTCCAACTAATATAGTAGTAGTAGAGTACTTAGGCACGTACTCCATAACATCACCGTGCATTGCACATACAACATTTAGTGGTAGTACGTAGTAAGAGACAAATGCCGCCCAAGAGTTCCCTTCTCGACCTACTTTTGGGTGTTTGGTAGAGTGTAAGGAGGGTGCATGAGTCCACACTAGTTTAGCACAAATACACTAGAAGCATGCATGAAGAGAGCATGCATGAAGAGGGGTGTTGAGTTGAGCATGCATGAAGAGGGAACAACTATGCTGAGAAGAGAACGCAACCAAACACACCCTATATGCCACGCATGTTCATACCATTTGTGCCTTTCTACTTCACTTACTGCGCTATATTACTCAGGTTCATACGTCCACTCCTGGGTACATGTTCGTCTCGTAGTTCCAGTCCCACGTGTTCTTCATATAGATGGAACGATCCTTGCATAACACGTGCACCTTGATGCTAGATGTCTCGCGTGTTGGCAAAAGGATGAACAAAGCTCACGTAAACAAATAGAGTGGAAGAACATAGATTCCGGACGACCGATAAGGAGCAAGGAACCTCGTGGTGGAGTGTCTGCACTCATAATATTTAATATTACTCAGTGATATAAAATTAACCAATCATCTCCACAGTTGACTGGAAGAGTACGAAACACGGCAGCCCAGTGTAGTATCATACTAGTACATGGCTAACCCATGCTATCACCATATTCTTGGCTTCCGTGCGACACCTATCTCTAGTAATCCAGCAGCCTGTATCGCTTCTCCCTCCTCGTCTCTATCAAAGTGCGGCGGGCTGGTGTTTCTGTCGTCTATTGAGGTCGGTTAACTATCACATGTTAGCGACATGCCAAGAGCATTCTAAAAAAATTCCATTCACGTTCTGTTTCAAAAATAAAAAAATCCTTTCACGTACGAATTTGCCTGTATGCTTTGAGCAACTTGCATGTCCTATACTGCTCCTGTTTGATACTCTAACTTAGCTAGAGGTTAGACTAACTCATGACTAACCCTGAACTAACTGTAGCCAAAGAGGTGTTTGGGTGACAGGGTTAGATTGACAATAAATGCACTTCATGGAGAGAGAAAAGTGATTTTTCACTGGTCCCAATGAGAACTATCTCTAGTTAGCACCTCTTGGGTGGGATAGTTTTTTTGGTGGGTTCGGTGCAACTTGCTCCAATTTAAACCCTCATGCTTGGATAGTTTAGGGCTATTTGAGCCCCAACTAGCTCAAACTAACTCTAACCCATGGATCCAAATAGGGCCTATGGCCAGTCTCGACGCGGAGCAGTCGCGTCCACCGGGAAGCGGCGCTCTCTCGGCCGTCGCGCCACTTCAAAGCCGGCGCCAGTGAGAGGTCGCCTCCGCTCTGGCCGGGCATTAATGCGGCACTAACGCTCCAGGGGGACGCTGACCGTTTCACACGAGAAGCGCGCGCTGGCAAGGGAGTATAGGTTTTGAACCGTTTCAGGTGTAGTACAGGTAGTTTGCAAAACTACACAATTATTGCACTCAGTTTCCTAAGAAATTGTGGTAAAAATGTTACTCCACAGCCCGCTTCCCTTCTCCTTCCTCTTCCACCACCCACGCACGTCCGCGGGAAGCGACCGGTCAACCCTTATATAGGAGTGCTAGCACAAAAAGATGCATGCATGACCACTAAAATTTCCATATTAAAGCGCCACTCCGGTGGGAGTATGGCGTATGTTGTTACCTTCGGCCAGCCCATGGCTACCGGGCGACGGCAATCAGAGAAGAGGCGACGGGAGGGGAATGAATGCAGCTACTGTTTGGGTTCGCCTTCCGGCTTAAATAAATGCGCAGCATCACGTGTACCCGCTGGTGCACAAATTGTAACATACGTGTCTACTTAAGTGGGCGTCACGTAACTGGTGTGTGTGTGAGAGAGATTCTGAGAAACAAAGTGCGTGTGATCGACTCTACTCTTCAGACATGTACTCAACCTTTTGCATCGGGATATAACTATAATGGTATTTACTTTAGCTAGTGATTTATGTGGCCATGTTAACGTGGTTGTGTCAAAAAAATGTCACTTCCTGCTTGTGATTTGCGTTATATAATTACAAGCAAGATTCTCGTGCATTGCACGGAACATCAATATGCATTTTTTTTACAGAACACCTGTTGTGATTGACCCATGCAGGAGTAATCCCATGTGTAAAAACTAGTGATATCTCAAGAATTTTATCTGAAAACTAGTATCTCGAGAATGTCATCGAAAAAATGAAAGATGAGAGATAAGGCAAGGAGGAGTGGAGCGTGGTGGTGACTGGTGGTCGGAATGGGAGGAGGCATGGGGATGGACGGCGCCGGCAGGCGGCAGCGGCCACCATGCATGCTAGATTGTTCCAGAGACTTATTCCTTTTTTAATTGCTGAGCAATGAGGTTGCGAGAGATAATGATGTGGAGAGAGGTGCCGGTATCTTTTGTAAAATTATCATAGTTTGCTTTCTATCCTCAGATATAGATCATATGGTCTGTATTACAAGATGGCAGGCACACCATCACCACCAACTCATTTTTTTATAAGGGTACAGATGATAAGTTTGCTGACTACTAAAGTAAAGTGGAATTTGTCCATGTTATGCAAGTAAATAAAGGTGATTGTTTATCTGTCAGGACCCCGACTCGATGCCACATCGATCCAGCATGTAACACCTCATATCACTTTGCGGCCTCACGCACGGTATCCCCACGGGTGTCGCCTTACCTTTGCCCGGGACCGTCTGCGCCTTTTGGCACACGTATATGATGGTGTCGCTAGCATCCATATGATAAAGAGCCCGGGCTGACATGGCTAGTTGTAAACCCAAAGTGGCACTAACCTACAGGGACAGGCATCCATGACCCAGCATCGAACGTGTCGGTCATCAGCGAGTGAATCCAGGCTGTAGCACTGGGCTAACAGGACTCTGGTGAACCGGGCTATAGCAGGCTAACAGGACTCCGGTATACATCGCGTGACATTTCCCCGAAGGGACAGACACAGGATCGAAGAAGGACACATGCCGGCCAGCCTAAGTGTTCCGGAGCAGTAGCAAGCTACCAGGGCTCAGTGGAAGCACTAGGAGACATTTCCCGGTAAGAGAGGCTACTAAGGATAAACAACTAGATAGTCAGATCCCACACATAGCAATACACATTACACGTACGCATAACATGCAAGTATGTGCTGTACAACATGGCATCACAGCATAACTCAACAACTTATATAGATAAAGGCTCAGAAGAGCCATCACAGCATTATTACAAACAGGGGTCACATGACCCAACAGTCAGAGCAATCAAGCAACAAGCGGAAGCATTACATGTCTGAGTACAGACATTTATAAATGAAAAAGGCTGAAAGCCTAACTATCTACAACGTCCGCTCAAGATCGTAGCTGAGGTACTAGCTACTAGTCGAAGTCCACGAGAACACTAGTAAGACCGAAGTCTCCGCTGCAAAAACATAAATAAAGCAACATGAGTACAAAGGTACTCAGCAAGACTTACATCAGATCCTATCATACATGCATTTGTATCAAGAGGGTAACGTGGGGTTTAGTTGCAGCAAGCCAGCTTTGACTCTGTGGCTATCCTGTTTTACGACTACCAGAAACTCTTGAGGTGAAACAACGTACACGAGTCCACTAATCACCATACAATACACTACTATGGGTTCATCCCCGTCTCCCTACGAGAAGGCCATCCATAGCACTCACACTTGTCTTGAGCATTTTATAGTATCCACTTCAAGTTGTCTATGTACCATGTAAGCATCCAAGAAGTCCATAACCGCGGACCCGGCTATTCGAATAGATCATGTTAACCCTGCAGGGGTGTACTTCTTCACACACGCTCTCGCCACTTACCGCCATGTACACGTCATGTATCTCGGCAACCTTCAAGCGGAAGCCTGGCGAGGGTGTCGGCCATGACCTGACTAACCACACAAGACTCTAATCCAGGTTTATCGCCTATTCGGGTTCCATCCGCA
This sequence comes from Triticum dicoccoides, assembly GCF_002162155.2. Lineage (NCBI taxonomy): Eukaryota > Viridiplantae > Streptophyta > Magnoliopsida > Poales > Poaceae > Triticum > Triticum dicoccoides. The sequence continues at coordinate 258,400,250 of NC_041392.1, forward strand.
AGGAGATCCGGCCGGGGTGTCGCTTACGGCCCCAAACGATGTGTACAGGGTTCCCGAGCCCACCATCCGGGTGCCACTCGGTACACCAGGCCACGTGTGCCTAGTCTGTCCCAAGCCCACCCTGCCGGGTGCCACTTGGTAGAAAAATAGCACTACCTACAAACACCAGAAACTAGTTGCGATTCCTGGACAGAGATCAAGTCGGTTAATAAGTCGAGAGGGCTTGGAGCGCCCGGAGCCCAATGTGTGGTAGTATCGAGTCATTGGACAACATACATAGAACTCGGTGCTTAAGGACGGTTCCAGTGAGACAACCCACCATGTACTCCTACATGGCCTCTCACCACTACCTTTACCAAATCGTGTTCACACACTTAACTCTCGGCATCAGAACATATCATAACACTCCAATTCATTCACAATGAATCAGACCTGACACAACTCTAAGCAATGGCAGGCATAGCATGGTAGGAACACAACAATGGCTTCAATCAACTCCTACACATGCTAGTGGGTTTCAACTATTTACTGTGGCAATGACAGGTCATGCAGAGGAATGGGTTCAACTACCGCAGCACAAAGTAGCAGACGAATCGTTGTTGTCCTAATGCAATAACTGAGAGCAGGAGCGAGAGAGTAGGGTTTTATCGAGATGAACAAGGGGGTTTGCTTGCCTGGTAAAACAACAGAGGAGGCACTGCTTCACAGACAGGTACTCTGGAACGGTCTCCGGAGCAAGACCTATCGAGAAGGAACGGTGCCGGCAATCAATACACAAACATATGCAACAATATGATGCATGAACATGGCATGAAGATGTGATGTTGTTTGAGCTAATGCAACTAGTATTCATTTGGTTTGAAGTCCATTTGAACCAAAGGTTCAAATGCATCTCCAAATTAAGCTCCTATATATGCCATAATGTGTTTTCTTATATTCAGCATGTATAAGTTGGTTTGTCATGCATGAAACTAGTACAGATGGAAAGATTGCATTTTTCTGATAATTTTTCATATATAAATTATTTTAATCTGAGCTACGGTTGAATTGTTATGAATTTTTGAAGTTTAAAACAATTTCTGGAATTTTCTGATTTAATTTAAATCCAGAAATCATATTATTGCGCCAGCATGACGTCAGCACGACGTCAGCGGTCAACTGGGCTGGTCCGGGTCAAACCTGACGTGTGGGGCCCACACGTCAGTGACAGGGGGGTTAAACAGGGGTTAATTTAGTTCTAATTAAAAGTTAGTGGCGCTGGGGCCCACTGTCAGTGTCAGGGGGGGTTAGCTAACGGTGATTAGCACTAAGCTAATCACCTGCCGACGGGGCCCACTCGTCAGGCCGGCGAGGTCGTCGGCGGCGACCTCTGGACGTGGCGGCGTCCGCGAAACAGACCACGGGGGCGGCGTCGGAGAGCACCGGGGCGTAGCCCGGGCTCTCGCGCATCTGGTAGGGCAGGTGGAAGTAGCGGGGGAGGCCGGAGCTCGCCGGAGCAAAGCTCGCGGCGGCGGCCGGAGTTTGGGCGCGAGCGGGATCGGCCTGCGGGGCACGGGGAGGCCACCTGAGGGGCTCGGCGGCACCCTCGTGGCACCGGGAGCGCAATGGAAGGCTCGGTTTGGGCGGAGGCGGGCCGAGACGGCGACGGCGACATGGACGGCGGCGAGAGGCTTCGGCCGTGGTGGTCGCGACGGCTGCGACACGGGAACGAGGGGGAGAAGAGAGGGGAAACAGGGAGATGCTCACGGCGATCATGCAGACCAGCACAGCGGGGTCGGGGGAGACCTGGTGACGGCGAATCGACGGCGGCGGACGGCGGAGCCCGAGGAGGAAGACGATGGCGATGGCGGCGATGGAGGCCGTCCGGAGGTGCGTGGCTCGACGAGGAGGTAGCCGGCGACGTGGCGGAGCTCGTGGACTGCTCAGAAGCTCTCGAGGGGCGCGGTGGCTACGACTACGGCGAGCGGTGGCGACGGGCGCGTTCGGGCGGTCGGGAGAGAGAGAACCAGGGGAGGGGGAGGAATGAGAGAGTGGGAGAGAGGTGCGGGGCGTCGCGTGGCGTCGTCCGGTCCATCCAGAGCGACGAGGGGAGGACAGGCAGGCAGGGAGGGAGGAGGTGGCGCGGCGCGGCGGTGCGCGCGCGTCGGGCACGCGCCGTCCCCCTGTCGGGGAGGAAGACGACAGAGGAGGGGGGGCCAGGTGGGCTGGGCCAGCTGCTGGGCTGCGCCGGGGGGGGAGCCCCAGGTAGGCTTCTCCTCCTTTTATTTTTTTTGTTTTCTAATTTTCTGACATTAGTTTTGAATTAATAAAATACTAAATCAATTTATTACCTTATGCCAATTTTTGCAGGAGCTAGATATATTATTCCAGAGCTCCTTTATAAATGGCATAATTTTTGGACCATATTTCATAAATATAGCAATATATTTCCAATGCAAATATTTATCGAATTAATCCAAATGGCCAAAATAAATATCCATGAGCTCCTCAAAATATTGTTTTGATTTTTATCTCTGTCCAATATTTTCAGAGAGCAACATGAGCATTTTCTTGGACCCTTTTGGAGAAATTTTTATTTGGGTCATTTTCAAAAATGATTCTGAGGGTTCCACCAATCCTCATTTCAAATTTAAATGAAATTTAAACATGATGCACGAATGACTAGCTAGTCTAGGTCATACCAGACTAGGGATGTGACAACTCGCCCCCACTTGAAAGAATCTCGTCTCGAGATTCAGGGGTCGACGGAAAAAGAGTGGGGTACTCCACTCGAAGACGATCTTCTCGCTCCCAAGTAGCTTCTCTCTCGGAATGATGAGACCACTGAACTTTGAGAAACTTGATGTTCTGACGTCGAGTGACACGCTCTGCTTGATCAAGAATGCGAACCGGGTACTCTCGGTATGTGAGGTTATCTTGGAGATCAAGCGTTTCATGGTCCACTCCGCGGATGGGATCCGAGAAGCAACGCCTGAGTTGAGATACGTGGAAGACATCATGAATTCGAGAAAGATGTGGGGGTAGTTCCAATTGGTAGGCAACCTCTCCTCGTTTAGCGAGAATACGAAAAGGACCAATGTAACGAGGAGCCAACTTGCCCTTGATACCGAAACGATGGGTACCCTTCAAAGGAGTAACCCGAAGGTAAGCCCTTTCGCCAACTTCATAAGTCATATCCTTATGATGACGATCGTACTGGCTCTTCTGACGAGACTGGGCTGTTTTCAAATTCTCACGAATGATGCGAACTTGCTCTTCTGCCTCCTGGATCATGTCCGGTCTAAAGAATTGTCTTTCACCGGTTTCTGACCAGTTCAAAGGTGTTCGACATCTTCGTCCATAGAGAACCTCAAAAGGAGCTTTCTTGAGGCTGGATTGGTAGCTATTGTTATAAGCAAACTCGGCGAAAGGAAGACATTTCTCCCAATCCATACCGAATGAGATAACGCAAGCTCTGAGCATGTCTTCGAGAATTTGATTGACCCGTTCCACCTGACCACTCGACTCAGGGTGGAAAGTGGTACTGAAGGAGAGATGGGTTCCCATGGCAGTTTGGAAACTCTCCCAGAAATGAGAAGTGAAAAGACTGCCACGGTCTGAATTGATCTCTAGTGGAACACCATGAAGTGACACTATTCGAGAAATATATAAGTCGACAAGCTGACTAGCAGTGATATTTTCTCGAACAGGAAGGAAGTGAGCCACTTTGGAAAGACGATCAACGACTACGAGGATAGCGTTATTCCCTCTCTTGGTCCTGGGAAAGCCGGTGATGAAGTCCATACCAACTTTATCCCATTTCCATTCAGGAATAGCTAAAGGCTGAAGGGTGCCAGCAGGTCTCTGATGCTCTGCCTTAATGCGACGACAAACGTCACATTTAGCAATGAACTCTGCGATTTCTCTCTTCATCCTGGTCCACCAGAACCTCTGGCATAGGTCCTGATACATCTTAGTACTACCGGGATGAATCGTGAGAGGAGATTCATGCGCCTCCTTAAGAATCAATTGTCGCAGATGTTGATTCTTGGGAACCACCAAGCGATTCCCAAAGAAAACAACACCACGATCATCCATAGAGAAACATCCACCAACTCCCTTCTTAATGTTTCTCTTGATCCGAGAAATTCCTGTGTCTTGCTTTTGAGCAGCGATAATCCGATCCTCAAGATCAGGTTTCGCCACCAAGGTAGAGAGAAATCCGCGAGAAGCTATGTGAAGATTAAGCTTACAGAATTCCTCATGGAGAAGTGGTTGGCCTTGCTGCAACATGAGATTGTTGCAATAGGATTTACGGCTTAGCGCATCAGCCATGACATTGGCTTTGCCTGGGGTCTAGGTAATCCCTAGATCATAATCTGTGATTAACTCCAACCAATGTCTTTGCCTAAGGTTCAAATCTGGTTGGGTGAAGATATACTTGAGACTCTGGTGATCGGTGTAGATCTCGCAACGTTTACCAAGAAGGTAATGTCGCCAGGTCTTGAGTGCATAGACTACGGCTGCAAGCTCTAGATCATGTGTAGGATAATTCTCCTCATGTGGATTCAACTGTCGAGATGCATAGGCAATCACATGACGATCCTGCATAAGAATGCAACCTAGTCCCTGTTGTGAGGCGTCACAATAGATAACAAAGTCCTTTGTGAAATCTGGTGGCACAAGTATGGGAGCAGAAGTCAGGCGTCTTTTCAGTTCCTGAAAACTGTACTCACACTGTGGGGACCACTCGAACCTTTTATCTTTCTTGAGAAGTTCCGTGAGGGGTTTGGCTACTTTGGAGAAGTTTTCAACAAAGCGGCGACAATAACTGGCTAGCCCAAGGAAACTCCTAACTTGTTTAACGGTCTCAGGTGGAGTCCAATCGAGAACAGCCTGAACTCTCTCGGGGTTGACAGCAATGCCCTTACCAGAGATTACGTGGCCTAGGTAGGTCACTTCTGGCAACCAAAATTCACACTTGGAGAACTTGGCATAAAGGCGGTGCTCTCTGAGTTTTTCTAGCACAAGTCTAAGATGTTCGGCATGCTCTTCCTCGTTCTTCGAGTAGATAAGAATATCATCGAGGTAAACCACGACGAACTTATCTAAGTACTCCATGAAGATCGAGTTCATCAAGCGGGAGAATGTGGCTGGGGCGTTGGTTAGGCCGAAGGACATGACGGTGTACTCGTACTGACCATAACGAGTGACAAAGGCTGTCTTGGGAATGTCCCCGTTTCTGATCTTAATTTGGTGGTATCCTAACCTCAAATCCATCTTGGAGGAGACTGAGGATCCAGCGAGCTGATCATACAGGTCGTTGATCCTGGGGAGCGGATACTTGTTCTTTATCGTGACCAAATTAATGGGACGATAATCAACAACCATCCGGTCCGTACCGTCTTTCTTCTTGACAAAGAGGACGGGGCAAGCCCAAGGAGAAGAACTAGGATGGATGAAACCCTTTTGCAAGGACTCATCGAGTTGTTTCTTAAGCTCGGCTAGTTCTAGGGGTGCCATCTTGTAAGGTCTCCGGGAGATTGGAACTGTTCCTGGGATAAGATCTATGACGAACTCTACATCTCTATCAGGTGGAACACCTGGCAGTTCCTCTAGAAAGACATCCGGAAAGTCACGGACTACCGGGATATCTTCAAGGTCTGGAAGAGGGCTGGCATTAAGAGAATAGAGCTGACGCTTTGCAACTCTAGTGGAGACGGTGACTATCTTGCCAGACGGGTGTGTAAGCTGAACAGATCTTGTGTAACAATCAATCTTGGCATGATGAGCTGTCATCCAGTCCATACCCAAGATGATGTTAATATCTGAGGACTTGAGGGCTACAAGTGATGCAAGTAATACAAGTCTATCAACAAGGATTTCGTTACCATGGCTGATTCTGGTGGTCTGCCATCTAGACCCTGGGGTTTGGATTTCAAGCGGAGTTGGCATATCACAAAATGACATGTCGTGCAAACGAGCATAGCCTTCAGATATGAAGGAGTGAGATGCCCCAGTATCGAATAGAACTGATGCTGGGTGACAATTGACAAGGAGTGTACCAAGAACGACATATGGATCATCATGAGCATCTTTAGCTGAGACGTGATGCACACGTCCACGTTCAGTGGGAACTGACTTGACACTGATCACCTTGCGTGATGGCTTAATACAGCCAACAGTCTTCTCGGGCTGGGGTGGAGCATAACTAGTCTGAGAGCAATCACGTGCATAGTGTCCTGGCTTCCTGCATGTGAAGCAAGTTCCCGAGGTTAGACGTGGACCCGCACTAACAAACGGTCTACCAGTAGGCCTGGGTGGAACATACGACTGAGCTGGGGGAGGCACCACATGAGATGACCTCGGTGTATAACCGGAAGGAAGAGCGGAGTTTGGAACCCAAATCCGGCGCTTCTGGGAACTAGAGCCAGAGGAGGGTCCCAAATCACGGTTGTGCTTACGAGACTCCTCGTAAGTGAGCTGAGCTGTCTCTGCATTAATGGCTTTGTTCACAAGAGCTTGGAATGTATCACAATGATGCAGGTGGAGATCACGACGCAACTTGGGGTTGAGACCCTTTCGGAACCTAGCCTGCTTCTTAGCGTCCGTGGACACTTCTTCTGTGGCATAGCGGGCGAGGTTCTCAAACTCTCGGCTGTAAGCATCAACAGCCATCTTATTCTGGGTGAGGCTACAGAACTCTTCTCTCTTGCGATCAAGGAGGGCCTGGGGAATGTGATGCTCGCGAAAAGCCTCAGTGAAATCCTTCCAGGTAGGAATCTGGCCAGCTGGAAGCAAAGCCTCATAGTTCTGCCACCAAAGACTAGCAGGACCTTCCAGGTGATATGTGGCATAAGTGACCTTGTCATCTTCGGCTACGCTCGCGGAAAGCAGCTTATGAGTGATGCTACGGAGCCAGTCATCTGCATCGAGTGGCTCGATGGAATGATGAAAGGTAGGTGGGTGCAAGCGAATGAGATCATGAATGGTAGCAGACCCTTTGAACTGATGTGCAGTGTTCTCCTCGATACGTGCCAACAAACGGTTAGACTCACGCTTGTTCCTCTCCATCTCTAGCATGAACTCGGTCAACGAAGGCTGGTCGGGAGGATCCTCATCCCTACCATCTCCGTGGTTCTGGCTACGAGCAACGGAACTTTGCTTAGCTGATGACATCCTGAGAAACGAAACCAAGGACGGAATCAGCATCAACTATAGACTGTAGAATGTAGGACAAGGAATTAGTATCTCTCGAACTCCTAGGAAAATTCCGGCAGCATAACGGCAGTAAAATGCTCAGAATGAGACATCCTACTAAAAATGGGGTAGTACAACAACTCAACATCACCACTCAAGGTTCTGGGATAGTACTAAACAGACTACACCGGAAGTACTCGAAACTGGGTATGACTCTCATCAACCAATCCTATGGGACTACGGAGTAGTAACACGTGATCCTGATAGACGGAAGAGAAGCCTAGTTCCTTAATCCCGTCGGAAGGATAGGATGACTCAGATCAGAAGGTCATGAGGTATAAGGAGTAAAAGAGCCTTACGTTCCAATCCACAATCAATTCCCTTACATAGCTAAGGATTTTCTAGACTCAACTTCGACCAGTTTGGCTTGGTAATCCTACAGGCAGTCAACTTCTCATACCAGCGCTGTCAGGACCCCGACTCGATGCCACATCGATCCAGCATGTAACACCTCATATCACTTTGCGGCCTCACGCACGGTATCCCCACGGGTGTCGCCTTACCTTTGCCCGGGACCGTTTGCGCCTTTTGGCACACGTATATGATGGTGTCGCTAGCATCCATATGATAAAGAGCCCGGGCTGACATGGCTAGTTGTAAACCCAAAGTGGCACTAACCTACAGGGACAGGCATCCATGACCCAGCATCGAACGTGTCGGTCATCAGCGAGTGAATCCAGGCTGTAGCACTGGGCTAACAGGACTCCGGTGAACCGGGCTGTAGCAGGCTAACAGGACTCCGGTATTCACTGCGTGACATTTCCCCGAAGGGACAGACACAGGATCGAAGAAGGACACATGCCGGCCAGCCTAAGTGTTCCGGAGCAGTAGCAAGCTACCAGGGCTCAGTGGAAGCACTAGGAGACATTTCCCGGTAAGAGAGGCTACTAAGGATAAACAACTAGATAGTCAGATCCCACACATAGCAATACACATTACACGTACGCATAACATGCAAGTATGTGTTGTACAACATGGCATCACAGCATAACTCAACAACTTATATAGATAAAGGCTCAGAAGAGCCATCACAGCATTATTACAAACAGGGGTCACATGACCCAACAGTCAGAGCAATCAAGCAACAAGCGGAAGCATTACATGTCTGAGTACAGACATCTATAAATGAAAAAGGATGAAAGCCTGACTATCTACAACGTCCGCTCAAGATCGTAGCTGAGGTACTAGCTACTAGTCGAAGTCCACGAGAACACTAGTAAGACCGAAGTCTCCGCTGCAAAAACATAAATAAAGCAACATGAGTACAAAGGTACTCAGCAAGACTTACATCAGATCCTATCATACATGCATTTGTATCAAGAGGGTAACGTGGGGTTTAGTTGCAGCAAGCCAGCTTTGACTCTGTGGCTATCCTGTTTTACGACTACCAGAAACTCTTGAGGTGAAACAACGTACACGAGTCCACTAATCACCATACAATACACTACTATGGGTGCATCCCCGTCTCCCTACGAGAAGGCCATCCATAGCACTCACACTTGTCTTGAGCATTTTATAGTATCCACTTCAAGTTGTCTATGTACCATGTAAGCATCCAAGAAGTCCATAACCGCGGACCCGGCTATTCGAATAGATCATGTTAACCCTGCAGGGGTGTACTTCTTCACACACGCTCTCGCCACTTACCGCCATGTACACGTCATGTATCTCGGCAACCTTCAAGCGGAAGCCTGGCGAGGGTGTCGGCCACGACCTGACTAACCACACAAGACTCTAATCCAGGTTTATCGCCTATTCGGGTTCCATCCGCAAGGAGATCCGGCCGGGGTGTCGCTTACGGCCCCAAACGATGTGTACAGGGTTCCCGAGCCCACCATCCGGGTGCCACTCGGTACACCAGGCCACGTGTGCCTAGTCTATCCCAAGCCCACCCTGCCGGGTGCCACTTGGTAGAAAAATAGCACTACCTACAAACGCCAGAAACTAGTTGCGATTCCTGGACAGAGATCAAGTCGGTTAATAAGTCGAGAGGGCTTGGAGCGCCCGGAGCCCAATGTGTGGTAGTATCGGGTCATTGGACAACATACATAGAACTCGGTGCTTAAGGACGGTTCCAGTGAGACAACCCACCATGTACTCCTACATGGCCTCTCACCACTACCTTTACCAAATCGTGTTCACACACTTAACTCTCAGCATCAGAACATATCGTAACACTCCAATTCATTCACAATGAATCAGACCTGACACAACTCTAAGCAATAGCAGGCATAGCATGGTAGGAACACAACAATGGCTTCAATCAACTCCTACACATGCTAGTGGGTTTCAACTATTTACTGTGGCAATGACAGGTCATGCAGAGGAATGGGTTCAACTACCGCAGCACAAAGTAGCAGACGAATCGTTGTTGTCCTAATGCAATAACTGAGAGCAGGAGCGAGAGAGTAGGGTTTTATCGAGATGAACAAGGGGGTTTGCTTGCCTGGTAAAACAACAGAGGAGGCACTGCTTCACAGACAGGTACTCTGGAACGGTCTCCGGAGCAAGACCTATCGAGAAGGAACGGTGCCGGCAATCAATACACAAACATATGCAACAATATGATGCATGAACATGGCATGAAGATGTGATGTTGTTTGAGCTAATGCAACTAGTATTCATTTGGTTTGAAGTCCATTTGAACCAAAGGTTCAAATGCATCTCCAAATTAAGCTCCTATATATGCCATAATGTGTTTTCTTATATTCAGCATGTATAAGTTGGTTTGTCATGCATGAAACTAGTACATATGGAAAGATTGCATTTTTCTGATAATTTTTCATATATAAATTATTTTAATCTGAGCTACGGTTGAATTGTTATGAATTTTTGAAGTTTAAAACAATTTCTGGAATTTTCTGATTTAATTTAAATCCAGAAATCATATTATTGCGCCAGCACGACGTCAGCACGACGTCAGCGGTCAACTGGGCTGGTCGTCAAACCTGACGTGTGGGGCCCACACGTCAGTGACAGGGGGGTTAAACAGGGGTTAATTTAGTTCTAATTAAAAGTTAGTGGCGCGGGAGCCCACTGTCAGTGTCAGGGGGGTTAGCTAACGGTGATTAGCACTAAGCTAATCACCTGCCAACGGGGCCCACTCGTCAGGCCGGCGAGGTCGTCGGCGGCGACCTCTGGACGCGGCGGCGTCCGCGAAACAGACCACGGGGGCGGCGTCGGAGAGCACCGGGGCGTAGCCCGGGCTCTCGCGCATCTGGTAGGGCAGGTGGAAGTAGCGGGGGAGGCCGGAGCTCGCCGGAGCAAAGCTCGCGGCGGCGGCCGGAGTTCGGGCGCGAGCGGGATCGGCCTGCGGGGCACGGGGAGGCCACCTGAGGGGCTCGGTGGCACCCTCGTGGCACCGGGAGCGCAATGGAAGGCTCGGTTTGGGCGGAGGCGGGCCGAGACGGCGACGGCGACATGGACGGCGGCGAGAGGCTTCGGCCGTGGTGGTAGCGACGGCTGCGACACGGGAACAAGGGGGAGAAGAGAGGGGAAACAGGGAGATGCTCACGGCGATCACGCAGAGCAGCACAGCGGGGTCGGGGGAGACCTGGTGACGGCGAATCGACGGCGGCGGACGGCGGAGCCCGAGGAGGAAGACGATGGCGATGGCGGCGATGGAGGCCGTCCGGAGGTGCGTGGCTCGACGAGGAGGTAGCCGGCGACGTGGCGGAGCTCGTGGACTGCTCAGAAGCTCTCGAGGGGCGCGGTGGCTACGACTACGGCGAGCGGTGGCGACGGGCGCGTTCGGGCGGTCGGGAGAGAGAGAACCAGGGGAGGGGGAGGAATGAGAGAGTGGGAGAGAGGTGC
>NC_041392.1:258411660-258431934 GCF_002162155.2 Triticum dicoccoides
GAGAACCAGGGGAGGGGGAGGAATGAGAGAGTGGGACAGAGGTGCGGGGCGTCGCGTGGCGTCCTCCGGTCCATCCAGAGCGACGAGGGGAGGACAGGCAGGCAGGGAGGGAGGAGGTGGCGCGGCGCGGCGGTGCGCGCGCGTCGGGCACGCGCCGTCCCCCTGTCGGGGAGGAAGACGACAGAGGAGGGGGGGCCAGGTGGGCTGGGCCAGCTGCTGGGCTGCGCCGGGGGGGGGAGCCCCAGGTAGGCTTCTCCTCCTTTTATTTTTTTTGTTTTCTAATTTTCTGACATTAGTTTTGAATTAATAAAATACTAAATCAATTTATTACCTTATGCCAATTTTTGCAGGAGCTAGATATATTATTCCAGAGCTCCTTTATAAATGGCATAATTTTTGGACCATATTTCATAAATATAGCAATATATTTCCAATGCAAATATTTATCGAATTAATCCAAATGGCCAAAATAAATATCCATGAGCTCCTCAAAATATTGTTTTGATTTTTATCTCTGTCCAATATTTTCAGAGAGCAACATGAGCATTTTCTTGGACCCTTTTGGAGAAATTTTTATTTGGGTCATTTTCAAAAATGATTCTGAGGGTTCCACCAATCCTCATTTCAAATTTAAATGAAATTTAAACATGATGCACGAATGACTAGCTAGTCTAGGTCATACCAGACTAGGGATGTGACATTATCATACGGGTAAGGTTAGATGAAGGGTGGTAGGAACAAATGCTCCGCCTGGAGCATGTGTGTGTGAGATGGAGTCTTAGTGTGTGTGTGTGTGTGTGAGATAGAGAGAGAGAGAGGAGAGAGAGGGATGGAGTCTTCGTTTGTGTGTGTGAGAGAGAGGGAGAGAGATGGAGTCTTAGTGTGTGGGGGGGGGCGGGCGTGCGTGCTTGCGTGTGTGTGTGTTTGTGTGTGTGAGAGAGAGAGAGATGGAGTCTTATTGTGTGCGTTGGGGGTGCGTGCATGTGTGTGTGTGTCGCGGGGTCCTCTGTGGCGGATATAATTTAAGTGTGCATGGCTTTCATCATAGAGAGGTGATGTGTATGGCAGAGGCCACCAACGATGGGGTGCGAGAGAGAAAATGCCCGTAGAGAGGGAAGAGAAGGTGTGTGCGCGTGAGAGGAGTCGACTTCGAGAGAACGTGTTTGTTCGAGAGACACCGAGGAAGACTACTATATATCGATGGTGCATGTAGGCGGGAATTAAACTAAGGGATGGTCTTATTGGTGTCGGGGATATAGGGGAAGAGTGAGAGGCGGGGGATAGCTAGAAGGAGATTGTTAAGTGTGAGTGTGTGTTTTACCCATCCAGGTGGAAGTTATGTGCACAAAAGAGGAGAACGATTCGATGTGGCGTTAGGATTGAGGGTAATTAACTATGTATGGAGACATAGAGACCATGAACGTGCATGTGTGAGAGGTATACATGTATACGTGGGATGTGTGTGTGTGCGCGCGCGCATGATCGAGATAAAAGAAAGAAGACATAAGTCATAAGATCAACGACATGGGAGAGACGGATCGGTATGACAATATGCATGCATGTGAGAATGCATGGAAGAAGTCCCGACAATTGAGCATGTGTTTTTGTCTTTAAGAGATAGTGGCGTGGGCTGGAGCATGCATCTATGGCGAGCAGAGGGAGTGAGGCGCAACGATTGTGCAAAAGAGACCAACCTATAAATGCATATGTATGGAGAGACATATATAGTGTGGGTGATAGGAAGCAAGACTCCGTGCGAGAAAGAAATGTTGACGGAGAAACTACAAATAGATACAGAGATGGAGATGCTAGCTAGAGGGACATCCGCTAGTTTGGGTGTTGTTGATGACCGTCGGGTGGTTCAAAGGGTGAAGTTATATATGTGTGTGAGAGGGCACTTGACTGCATGTAGAGAGAAACATATGTAGTGTGCGTGATAGGAATCAAGAGTGAGGGCGAGAAAGAAGGTTGATGGAGAAACAGATAAATAGAAAGATAAATATGCTAGCTAGTGTGCGTTAGAGATAGGAGTCGAGTGGATCAGAAGGCTGGGTTATGTGTGTGGGTGTGAGACAGATAGAGAGAGGGTGCGTGTGAGTCACATACAAACAGATATCAGAGAGAAATGAGATCCAGAGAGACGGAGTTTTGTGTCTGCGGGAGAGAAAGATATTTCACAACGAGAGTGATAGCTAGAGAGACATATGAGGGAACGCAAGATATCTCTAGGGAGAGAGGGTGTGTGTGAGTGACATACAAGAGAACAATGGAGAAATATGAGACCCTAGGAGACAGAGTTTGTGTTTGTGTGTGAGAAAGAGATATTGATGAGGAAGAGTCGTAGGTTCTCATATCTAAGGAGCGAAAGACATCTCTGTATGAGGGGTGTGCGAGTGGCACACATGGGAATAGTAGAGAGAAATGAGACCCCGGGAGACAAAGTTTTGTGTTTGTGTGAGAGAAAGAGATTCCACATGGAGAATCATAGTTAGAGACACATAGCAGGGAGCGAGATATACTTAGAGAGAGATAGAGTGATGAAGGTCGAGGGAGAGAGTACCGTCAGTGTGTTACGAAGATAAAAGATCATTGTCGACATACAGGTAGCACGAGAGATACCTGAGAGACGATGAACGCGTATAGGTCCAGAGAGATAGTCCTATATAAGCATGAGTGATAGCTATATGAGACGAATATATGGATTAAAGGGCATTCAAATATTTAAACTAGAGATCATGACATCGATAATATCATAACGCAAATTGGTGTATCAAACATGCATATTCATTTGAATTTGGGCATACGTGTAATGTTATATAATTTATCAATATTGGTGATCCATAGATTCTTAAATTACAAACAATGCATGGTTTATATGCAATTAATGTCTAAACGGGATTACACTATATGTTGCGTGTGTGAAACACATTATACATGTTTGAGAAGTAAAAAAAACCCGCATAAAACACACATTAATTGGAGACGGTTAGTGAGGAATGCATACATTGGATTTCAACATAAAGTGGTTTCAAATATTTGAAAATCCAAATTGATGGATACAACCTTATGAATCTGAGATCATGCCATTTGTAAACCATATTTATGTATAAATGGTGTTGTGCTTTTGAAAGTATATATAAAAATGATGTATATAGAATGTAATTCCAATTGAAAATGGATCTCGCCCGAAAAAAATAGAATACAAACGGGATTCGAATTGAGTTGGCACAGTAAATGTGCACTCTGCAAAATTTGAACGAAGCGGGGAAAGTCGCAGTAACTGCCCGGAACCAAAATCTATGAGATGGAAATCACTGCCGCCTATCCCTGCCACGCAAAGCCTATATGCTGGATTTCTATAGGTTTTGATAGGGGTAGGTTTGTAATTTCACCCAAACGTGACATAACCACCTCTCACCCGGATTCATACACGGTGGGCGCCAAAACACAGTGTGTCCTCGGCCGAAATTGACTCCCTCCCCGATTCATATTCATACACGGTGGGCGCCAAAAACAAACTCTTGTCGGCAAATATTCGGTGTATGCGAGATTACCGTCCTATCCCCAACCGACTAGTGTTGTTGTGATGTAGTAGAAAATTGAAATGGGGGCTAAGTTTGTAAATTTCCTCGCATTTGAGACAAGCGTGCCCTGAATACATGGTTCCCCCTTCCTCTCTACCTCCCTTTTCCCCATTCGTACTCCGTGGGCGCCAAAACACCCTCTCCACCCCACCCTCCTCCGTCCGCCACCGTCCTCCTCCACCATGCCGGAGTTGATACCCCGACGTCGCCGTCCATTACAAGAGATCGACCTCTCTCATCCACGGCTTCGGACCGGGATCCTTGCATCCCGTCCTCTCGCTTCATCCCCACCATCGTCCACCTTGCCAGCGCCGCTCCTACGACCGTCTCGTCCACCGTGCCCCACCGCCACCGTCTACCCTCCTAGATCTGCTTCCACGCCGCCGACAGCCATCGCTACCGCAGCACCGTCAAATTCTTAGCAGATGCATACACGGCACCGCACCAGAGGCGGTACTCTTTCGTATCTGCTCAACTTATTTATCGCAGCAAAAAAATAGATCGCCACTGCTTTACTCTGATTTCTTGTCTTGGTTGCGAAGTTGCCTTTGTCCGGTTTGCACCTTCAGATCCGCCATGGCACGCTCAACACCATACTGGTAATGCTTATGGTTTTCCCCTTTTATATTCCACACTAGTTAAATCACAGTAGACTAAATTTCAAAATTGGGTCAGTCGATTTTTCAGAGCTCGCCGGAGTTCGCCGGTGCGATCGAAGGGGCTCGGGTGATTGTGGGGCCTCGCCGAACGAAGAAAACTCAACGCGGGTGGGGGTTGGGGTGGGGGTGGTGGAGGAACACAGGCAGTGGGGGCCGGTGGTCTGGCCCGCGGCCCGTGCGGTGTTCTGTATGGGAAGAATCAGAGACGAGGAAGAAGAAGGGTTAGGAGATGTAGGATCCTCATCCAACCGCCTGAAATGGTCGAGAGACAGCTAGGAATTGCATTCTTAATGCGCTCTGGTTCATCATGTGTGGGCACTGCGCAACCAACATTTTATTATCCAAAATCTGCTTGCTCTTCTTTACCATGTTCCTCTTCCGTTCTTCTTTAATATGTACTCTCTCCGTTCCTAAATACAAGTCTTTGTATAGATTACACCATGGACTACATATGGAGCAAAATGAGTGAATCTACACTCTAAAATGTACCTGGATACATCTGTATGTGATCCATAGTGGAAATCTCTAGCAAGACTTATATTTTGGAATGGAGGGAGTATGATAGTAGTACAGTATGTTCCTTGTACTGAAGATGAGCAGGGACATTTGCAGTGTAGAGGTCTAAACGGTCGGTTGTGATGGACACTTTGAGCCTCTTTGATTCGTAGGATCTTGTAAACATAGGAATAGGATTTGTAGTGGCCTGCCCACTTGAATCCTATAAGAATAGCAAGGAAATGCGGGGAGCTGTGTCACCTTTGAGAGTTACATTGATATTAACAGTACCGCACCTTCACTTGAAGAGAGCTGGTATCCGAAGCCTTTCTAACCGTACCGGCAATACTAGCACATATATTCCAACAAGTTCCACTTTGCTGATTTTACTCTGATTCTTAAGGTTTTCCCGTTATATCTACACTATGATCTATGTAGCTGCTTTGTGTCGCACTAGCAGCAGTCCACTCTTGAAGCTAAACACTGCAATGACTTACAAAATTGGCACCAAGGCATTGAGTGCCATTCTGGATGCAATGAAACTCATACGCTCTCCACCTATTGATTCTTGTTCAAAATATGATCCTAATGACTATTCTAACCTCGAGGAGTCAAAGGCAGATGGCATGTCCTGTTCACCCATTAAGGTGCTGTTCTAATTTGGCAATGTTTTATTGATTGCGGGTATCTTGCATATGTTGTCTTGCATTTCTTCTACTTTGTTGCACCGCCATCTGCTTAGTTTACTCATCATATATGTCGAGATGCCATGCCCATCCATTATCAATACATATTACATCTGTCATCATACCATGTTTTCCACTCAAATGTTGTTCTTGTGCATCAGACATCAAAAAGGAAGAGGGTGATTGCCGAACCTGAAGGAGCACCAGCAAAGTCCTTGAAAAATGTGGTGGTGCCGGAGAAATCAGACAGCACCCCACTTATATTGGCTATACAACCAGTGACACAAAACGTAGGACCGACTCCAGCAGACTGTACCCATACTTCACTGGCCACACCACTAGCCCCACCACACCACTAGCAAAAGGTATACCGATTTCATTTGCCATAGCACCAGTTGTACCACAGAAAAATCCCACTCCAGCAAAAAGTACAACAAGTCCACTGGCTGAAGACCTATCCCAACCGCAGAGACGGCCAATTCCTGCAGATTGGAACCCCATTCCATTTATTACCAGTTTAAAATACAATGCTTTCAATGTTGTTAGGGACTACGTTCATATATTCCCATCATGGGAAGATTATTGTGAAGACAAGCACCATTTTTACATCTTCCTGTCCAACTTACGTGTAAGTGCTATTATTCATGGCTATTATTTTCCTGTTTTCTGCAGATTGAACACATCAATGATTTACATTACATTGTTGTAACTAGGCGAGGGTCCATCTGGATAGTCATGACAAGCAAAGCTTGCTTGTGCTTTTCAAGGAAGCATTGCAACAGTATCGGTGTTACCTGAGGAAATCACACTTTAATGGCAAGTCTATAAACGAATTTCTGGTGAAGTCTCCTGTGCTAAATTTAGAAACATTGAATGGAAAAACCTTGTTATGCACTGGTCTCGTTCCTAGGATGAGGTACTGTCTATGAAATCACATGACAATTTGAACTTCTACTTTTCCGCATGTGCCTTACAGATCTTTTTTGCAGGAAATCTGCTCGAAGAAGAATTCCGGTTTGACAAGAACGACAGGATATCGCAAATATGTTGCCCGCTGCTTTGCTCTTGCTAGTACCTGTTGTCCTATATCACTGTACTTGCATACATACCTGGTTCATTATGTGACAGCAGTATGCATGATAGCTTGCTTACCAATTGTTCGCTCCAAATTATCTGATCTGTATGAATGGTTACATTAGTGTAGAATATATCCCATGCCAATGTTTTTTTAGCTCTACATTGTTCTTGTAAGTACATGATGTCCTTTATCAGTGTACTTATAATGACAGGTACTTGTTCATGTACCATCACTCTGCAGCTTATTTTCCTTTGCCCTCCATTTTCTACACATCAGATCTATATTTACTCTTACCATAAGGTTGGTACTGAAGAAGTTTAGCTGTGCATTGCTCTTGGTTGTACCTTTTTCCTGTATCGCTGCACTTACATTTATAGCTACTTGGTTATGTAGCATCACTCTTCATCTTATCTTAAATATTCTCCATTTTTTCGTATATTATCACATCTATATTTACTCTTAACAAAATGTAGAATAAAGGCAATGCTTTTGAAGAAGATTATGTGGTAAACTTCTTGAATTCCCCCCCCCCATCAGCATGGACAAGGCCTTTATAGAGCCTGTCTTCACCAATAATGTAAGTTTGTCCATCTCAAGCCTTCAAACTTTGTTGTATATATTTGGTTAGGCATGACTGCAATAGCTGTTTATTTTTGGTGTTTGCATCAAATTGCTTGTTTAAAGTTTATTATATGTAGTTCATAAACAGAAGTTCGTCCTTTCTCAATTTAAATTTTCAGTTGTACAACCAAGTTCCTTCTTCATACCATGTAAATTAAACTATACAGAGCAAGTGATCTTCTTTTGCATTGCATGTATGCTTCTATTCTTCATCTGTAATCCAGTGGTGTGGTGAACCTACCCACTCTAGCACAATGTCATATTCTGCAATGTCTTAACTATGAAAAATGTCATATCATTCTACTATTATTTAAACCGTCTCTTTATTTGCCAATCTGAAATGGTATAAATTGATAGCACGCTAACCATTGATACTTATGAGTTCTTGATCTGTAATCCAGTGGTGCCGTGAAGCTGCCAACTCCTTCACAATGTCATTTCCTGCCATGTCTTGACCTGAACAATACCATATTGTGTTAATGCAAATTTAAACTGTGTCACTTTATTCGTCAGTAAGAAATGTGATGAATTGTCAGCACTGATACTTTTATGTGCAAAACCTGTCATCTATCTGCTTGTTTATCTTTCTTAGTGAGGAAGATATAAGTGTTGAACAAGCGTAGTCTCATCATCTTGCTCAGCTGCTTGCGCTGCAGCTCCCCAACAGGGCTAACCTTTCTTGAACTCTATTGAAGTGTTGTCGGTTTTGTATATTATTTTGTCGGCGTGTTTATTTGCACTGGTGGCGATCTTTGATGCCCAGTGTATGTAATCTGCTGTCTGCTTGTGCTTTATTATCATAGTGGCGAACTTTGATTCCCAGTGGATGTAATATGCCATAATTTCTTTATTGTATAGTATAGGTTTTTTCTTATTCATGATGCTGCAGTTATTTTACTGTATATATATCCTATCTTCGCAGTAAACCAGCCAAACCGTAAAATTACGGTACATAATCGGGCCGTCATGCAATCACGATGTAGGTTGAGCCTGAAACATGTCGATCAGCTCACGGGTCGGCAGCAGCCCAAAATGAACCCCGGCCCATGATTGTTCGAATCAAATCACGGGCTTTTAACAGGCCGAAAAATTGTCTCGGTCCTTGTTTGGCCCAATTAGATATCGGCTGCGAGCATGCCGGATGCAAACCGGGCCGTAGTTAGGCCCAACTATATGACGGGCTTTTAACATGCTGAAATTAATATAGGGCCGAAATGTTAAACGGGCCCTTAAAAGGCCAAAACTAATATCAAGGTGAATTACTAAGTGGGCCTTTAGCAAGTGGGCCCAAAAGCATAGTGTCCAGTTGACGGGCCGAATCTAATATGGGCCATAATTAGGCCCAAAACCTCCTAAAGGGCCGGACCTGATCTGGGCCGTAATTTGGCCCAGAACATGGTAGGCTTTTAACGGGCCGGATCTCATATGGGCCACTATTAGGCCCGGAGCGTGGCAGGCCATTAATAGACCGTATCAAATATGGGTCGGCATTTGGCCTAAAACATGGCAGCCGGTTAACGGGCCGGCCTACTAGGGTCCTCAAAATCTTGTGGGCCCACAGCTGGGCCGGCCCATTAATGTTGGCGAAATCTCGTGGGCCTTTAGCTGGGCCGGCCCATTATGATCCGCAAGAATTTTGTGGGCCTTTACCTGGGTCGGCCTATTATGGCACACAAAAATCTTGTGGGCCTTTACCTAGGCCGGCCCATTATGGCCCGTGAAATCTTGTGGGCCTTTAGCTAGGCCAGCCCATTATGGTCTGCAAAATCTCGTGGGCCTTTAGCTGGGCCAGCCCATTATGGTCCGCAAAATCTTGTGGGCCTTTAGTTGGGCCGGCCCATTTTAACTTGTTGGGTCGTGCCACGTGTCGACATATCATAGGCGCCTTCTGTCCAGTGAGTGGATGACATCTGTCCTGATGATGAGCCGACACGTGTTTCCTCTAGCCAATGATGATTTTACACATGGAAAATCCCCATTGGTCGGGGCTGTTAACGGGTTATCGGATCCAAAACCTGACCCGATAGCTTAACAGCGTTCCGTTACGGTGGATGCCACGTGTCGGTCACCCTTGACGAAAGCACTTCTGTGACGCGCGATTTATCGTCATGGAAGTGGACACTTCCGTCATGATAATTTTGGTAATGTCATGGAACACTTCTACGAAAGCATAGGTATGACTATCTTGATTCTATCTTTAATTTGTCATGGATGTACATGCATGACAAAAAAAGCGACCTACTGTGACAAACACGTATCATCACGAAAGTGTATTTTTTTGTAGTGCAAGTATGAGATAACGATGATGGGTAAGGATGGTAACAAGGTTGCGGAGAAATGGGCTAGTTGCAATAGCAAAGGGTGCACTTACAGGGGCCCTCGTACTAATGCTCAAGGCAATCAAGGCACAACAGTTTTCAAGTCTCATTTGCAAAACAAGCATCAGATCATTACTGGACAGCAAAGACGTGTATTGAATAAAGTTGAAGGCAATGAGTCCATGGCAGCACCTGTGACCTTTAGGTATGATGAGGCAACTAGTTTGAAAAAGTTTTGTCTCTCAATTATAATGCATGAGTACCCTTCAATATTGTTGAGCACTAGTACTTGGTGGACTTTATCCATTCTTTGCGTCCAACTTTTCCAATTAAAAGTCGCCCTACCACTGGTACATCGACGTGCTATACAAACGGTTTTTAACCCCTTTCCGCGACGGCAGTTGGGACCATCGCCAAGTGAGTGTGGGCGATAGGGGGGTCCTTCCCAGACGACCCAGAAATCGTCGGGGATAGGCCCTCCTGGGACACAGGCTGGGGCCGTGTGCGATCGGGCGAGGCATCGAAACCCAATCATTTCCGTAGGTATGTACATCCCACACAGTAATCCGAGAAAAACATTTCCGTAGGTATCTACATACCACACGGTGAATCCCAGAAAAACATTTCCATAGGTATGTACATCCCACATGGTGAATCCTAGAAAATCATTTCTGTAGGTATATACATCCCACACGGTGAATCCTAGAAAAACATTTCCATAGGTATGTATATCACACACAGTTCTTTGTGTGGAAACGTTTGTGCAAGGTGGCCTAACACAAACAGTTTGCTGCCGGAAGCCGTGTGTGATTGATAGTTGATCGAACACGCCTACTTTCTAGAAACCATGCGGGTTGGTTGAGTTCATCGCCCACGGTGCTGTCTGAGTAACCGTTTGTAATAGAAAACCCCAATAAGCAGGGTAATTAGCCTATTATTGATAATCCATGTACTAATCAAACTGATATTTCTTATAATACATGCCAGATATTTCATATCTGTATAAAAGCAACTATTATTTCATAATCAAATTACATCAGATAGCTTTGGCACTCAGTTACGCCATTACACAACAGCACCAAGTTTCACATGCAGCATGAAAAACCTTTGGAAAGTAGCATCACACACGGTAAATAGACAAATGAATCTCATCTGGGAAACTGCAAAAGCGGAAGGCAAATATTGAGCCTTCAGTGATGTTGAATGTCCTTGCAACTTTAGGCCAGTGGCTATGGATAATTGCCCGCCCAACCTTCGTCCTCTTCAGCACGACTTCAATATTGTACCATGGGTGTTGAATGAATACCTTCCTCGCCTCTTAACCATGCAGGTGGTTTGAGATTTAATCATTGGTGAACTTCTTTGAAAAGTACTGAAAACAAAGCTATGCATAAATCGCTGTTGTAAATTTTGAAATGCCGCAAGGGGTAAAAAGAAGGTAAAAGAGTTGGTACCATCCTATAGTTGACTGATGTCTTCTTCATTGTGCAAACAAAGGTATTGCTATTATTCATCGCAGGTTTCTTCATCCTAACAATCTTTCTGAGTTTCTTGACTTGACTGATATTCATGGACATCTCATTTCCCCATATGCAAAATGGGTCGAACAGTGGGTCTAATCCTCTGACAGCAGGACCTACATGTGCAAGACCAAATTGTAAGAAACCTAAATATTAGAATGATTCCTGAACTGCACAATAATGTGCTATTAGCCAAAGGACCCTACTTGAAAAAACCTCGATGGTAAACCGCAGTGTCTCCCATTGTTTCCCTGCAACACACATAAGGAAGATCTTGATCAGGTTAATTGAGAGTTGCCATACTATCAGTAGAATATGTATTGAATACAGCCAAATTCGATTGGTGTCACATGCATAACAATACAAAATTGTACCCACAGCAAATGAAAATCAAATTGTAGAACTGAACCAAATAGTTAAATGGACAGCATACCAAATGAACCAAAATAGTTAACTGGGTACGACATTGCAGAATAGAAACATGTACTAGAAGATAAGACAGTTAACAAAACAAAGAATGCTTCAGAATAGTACTATGAAATGTAGCAACTTTTGGACCAAAGTGTTAATGGAACATTACATTTCAGAGGACCAAACTGTTAACTGAACATCAGATTGCATATTAACATTACAAAGGACAAATCACTAGAAGGCACTGGCGGTGGCCTCGAGAAAACAACACGAACTATATTTTAAAGTAGACAACTGTGTGGCGGTGTCGACAGTGGCCTCGAAGACGAGGTGCTCCTCCAAGATATGGCGGTCGACACGCATGGCAGCCATAGCGACCTCGTGCGCGCATGCGGCCGCATGCTACTGAGCTCCATGTTATACTGCGTGCAAAATGGTTGTGGGCAGTGCTTAATTGGAGGAGGGGGCGGTGATTTTGGTGGAAGGTGTCGCGCTGTCGATCAGGGCATGTGGGACGGGAAAGGAGGAGGATGGTGTGGGTGGGGTGTGGATTACCTGACCATATCAACGAGGCCGCGCAGCAAGAGGAAGGGTCGGGGATGAGGAGGTCGCGCAGCAAGAAGAAGGGTCGGTGACGAGGAGGCCGCGCAGCAAGAAGAAGGGTCGCCGACGAGGAGGCGGCGCTGCAAGAAGAAGGGCAGCCGGCGAGGAGGCGGCGCTACAAGAAGAAGGGTCGCCGGTGAGGAGGCTGAGCTGCCAGTAAGCAGCAGTGAAGGTTCGAACTTGGAAAGCAAGGAGAAACAGTGGAAATGTGGATTTTGGTAGGAGGGAGGGGCGGGGAGATAGATATTTCCGTGGTGGAAAATTTTTTTTGCTCAGTGCCGCGAGAAACGGGCGCGCAAGTGGAGTTCAAGCGGGGGTGGTGGACTGTAGACGATGAAGCTTCTTATGTAAGCCAGGCAAGACGGTGCGCCAAGATATTTTATATCGCATCCCACACGATTCTTTCTACTAAACTGTTTGTGGTATACCTGATTTTTTTGATTATGTTTTGAAAGACAAAATGGTGTTATGGAGGGAAATGATGGTGTTTGAATTGCTAGAACATTTACGTACAGTGAACATCCAACTAGTACATGAGTGTCGTGTTTAAATTTGGAATTATTCCGGGTTCATTTGGCATTTTTATGCATTAATTGAGTTTCTGGGCATTTAATGTGCATAATTCAAATCTGAACTAGAAGCACATGCTCCAATGCACCAAAGTTTGTTGAAAAATCACATGTGTGTCTTTGGGTGAATTTATAGGTCCCATGCAAGAAATGAGAATGAAATTCAAACATCTGGGCGTCGTGGCTCGGCCGGAAAGATTGAGAAACTTGGTTTTTAAATTTTTGTAAATCCAAAACACGCCTGAAAATCATAAAACTTGGCATGGTGTCATGACAAGGCACCAACATGTTGTGGATTTTTTTGGCCGGATTGGGACAAGCTTTGGTGTAAGCTTCTTGCAAACCGGAGCTTCCCTCAAGAAGGCTCGTGCTTCCGAGAGGGAACGTGTCACCTCCGTGTGCGAAACAAGATTTGTACACTGCCTTCTCCCGCCTTAATTTTTTTACACAGGCAGATTAGAACAAATAGAAGTATCATGCTAAATTTTGGAATTATTCCGGGTTTGTTTGGCCTTTTTTTATACATTAATTGAGTTTCCGCGCATTTATTATGCATAATTCAAATTTTAACTACAAGCACATGCTCTAGTGCACCAAAGTTGGTTCAAAAATCACATGTGTGTCCTTGGGTGTATTTATAGGTCCCATGCAAGAAATGAGAATGAAATTCAAACATCTGGGCGTCATGGCTCGGTTGGAAAGATTGAGAAACTTGGTTTTTTAATTCCTGTAAATCTAAAACATGCCTGAAAATCATGAAACTTGGCATAGTGTCATGGCATGGCACCAACATGTTGCGGTAATTTTTTAGGCCGAATTGGGACAAGCTTTGGTGTAAGCTTCTTGCAAACCGGAACTTCCCTCAAGAAGGCTCATGGTTCCGAGAGGGAACGTGTCACCTCCGTGTGCGAAACGAGATATGTACACTGCCTTCTCCCGCCTTAATTTTTTTACACAGGCAGATTAGACCAAATAAAAGTATTGTGCTAAATTTTCGAATTATTCCGGGTTCGTTTGGCCTTTTTTATACATTAATTGTGTTTCTGCGCATTTAATGTGCATAATTAAAATTTGAACTACAAACACATGCTCCAGTGCACCAAAGTTGGTTGAAAAATCACATGTGTGTCCTTGGGTGTATTTATAGGTCCCATGCAAGAAATAAGAATGAAATTCAAACATCTGGGCGTCGTGGCTCGGCCGGAAAGATTGAGAAACTTGGTTTTTTTAATTCCTGTAAATCCAAAACACGTTTGAAAATCATGAAACTTGGCATGGTGTCATGACATGGCACCAACATGCTGCAGTAATTTTTTAGGCCAAATTGGGACAAGCTTTGGTGTAAGCTTCTAGCAAACCGGAGCTTCGCTCAAGAAGGCTCGTGGTTCTGAGAGGGAACTTTTCACCTCCGTGTGCGAAATGACATACGTACACTGTCTTCTCCTGCCTTAATTTTTTTACACGGGCAGATTAGACCAAATAGAAGTATCGTGCTAAATTTTGGAATTATTCCGGGTTCGTTTGGCCTTTTCATACTTAATTGAGTTTCTTTGCATTTAATGTGCATAATTCAAATTTGAACTACATGCACATGCTCCAGTGCACCAAAGTTGGTTGAAAAATCACATGTGTATCCTTAGGTGAATTTATAGGTCCCATGCAAGAAATGAGAATGAAATTCAAATATCTGGATGTCGTGGCTTGGCCCGAAAGATTGAGAAACTTGGTTTTTTAATTCCTATAAATCGAAAAAACGCCTGAAAATCATGAAACATGGCATGGTGTCATGACATGGCACCAACATGATACGGTAAATTTTTTGACCGAATTGGGACAAGCTTTGGTGTAAGCTTCTTGCAAACCGGAGCTTCCCTCAAGAAGGCTCGTGGTTTCGAGAGGGAACGTGTCACCTCCGTGTGTGAAACGAGATACGTACACTGCCTTCTCCCGCCTTAATTTTTTTACACAGGCAGATTAGACCAAATAGAAGTATCGTGCTGAATTTTGGAATTATTCTGGGTCCCTTTGGCCTTTTTATACATTAATTGAGTTTCTACGCATTTAGTGTGCATAATTCAAATTTGAACTGCATGCACATGCTCCAGTGCACCAAAGTTGTTTGAAAAATCACATGTGTGTCCTTGGGTGAATTTCTAGGTCCCATGCAAGAAATGAGAATGAAATTCAAACATCTAGGCGTCGTGGCTCGGCCGGAAAGATTGAGAAACTTGGTTTTTTAAATCCTGTAAATCTAAAACATGCCTGAAAATCATGAAACTTCGCATGGTGTCATGACATGGCACCAACATGCTGTGGTGATTTTTCTGTCCTATTTGCGAAGGCGCACACATTAACAATCAACAAAGTCATTTTGGAACAAGTGTTGTCACGTTACAAATCGGAAACACCAGTATTATTGAAACCATGGGCATTCTACTTACCATTTACGTGCCACCACGCGTCCCTTTTCTTATTGGCTAGGAGGTGCCGTGCGGGGTAGCTATTTGAGTACAGGAGGCGTGCGATCTGACCCCTGCGTGTGCTCATCGGGAGGAGAGCCTTTTGACTGATACCCGCCGCGCACCTCCCTCCCAACGTCTCCATTAATGGTGCCCGAGCCCTTGTTCTACGGTGTGGCTATGTGTCTCACTGGACTGAGATTTAAGAGAAAAAATGAAAATCTGAAAAGAAAGTTCTGCATGGATCTTGATGTAAGATCTGGCGGACCTATATAGCATCGATTGCAACTTATAGCAAGCATGATTAATATAAGGACGATGATAGTGGATAATAATTGTCTTACATATTTAGGAACATAATTAAAAAAAGCCACATGTGGCAACGCCCGAAATACACAAGGGTAAAAGAAGAAGGAAGACAACAATCTGGCCCGCTGATCTCTATGTTGCTGCATGCCGCGGGAACTATTCTCCGCGGCGAGCGGTGATGAGCTCTTTCTTGTCCTCAAGATGTTGCTTGAGAGCATCCACAGATTCCCCCACCAGCCTTTTGCGCTCGATGCGCAACATGGCATTCTTATCCATAAGTTTCTCGACGATGACGCCGGTCCTCTAAAACAAGGCATCGGTCTCCTCTTGCTTCTCCGCACTTCCGATGATCTTCGCCCTCAACAGGTCGCGCTCGGCCCGGAGCTTCGCATTGCTCTCATTTGGTTGCCGAATGATGCCGGCAAAAGAGGCTTTCATGTCGTCCTGCAACCTCGCCCAGCTGGAGATCTGATCCATCTGGCTATGGATGATCACATGCATGCGCCTGTAAGAGTCCTCGCCTGCACACGAGACATTTTCCCTGGCTGCCGCGGCGCGGGAGGACATCTCTGCTGCATTCGCGGCGTGGCGGGAGATCTCTTCTACTTCCGTGGCGCAGCCGGACCAGTCTGCCGCATCGACGGTGCGGCGGGACCTGCATGCTACTTCGGCGGCACGGCGGGACCTCTATGCTGCTACGACCACGCGGCGGGACATGCTGTGACGCCCCGAGACCGATGTGCCAGGTGTCTTCCAGTTATTCGCTGTCGTTGCCTTGTCATTGCTTGCGTGTTGTGCATCCCATACCATGTCATCATGTGCATTTCATTTGCATACATGTTCGTCTCATGCATCTGAGCATTTTCCCCGTTGTCCGTTTTGCAATCCGGCGTTCCTATGTCACCCGTTGTCCCTTTCTACCTCTTTTCGTGTGCGGGTATTAAACGTTTTCGGCTTGGACCGAGACTTGTCATGTCGCCTTGGTTTACTACCGGTAGACCGCCTGTCAAGTTTTGTGCCCTTTGGACTTCGTTTGATACTCCAACGGTTAACCGAGGGACCGGAAAGGCCTCGTGTGTGTTGCAGCCCAACACCCTTCCAATTTGGCCCAAAACCAACCTAAACCTCCTGCATCATCTCGGTTGTTCGATCACGATCGTGTGGCCGTAAATTGCACCTTATTTGGACTCTCCTAGCTCCCTCTACCTATAAATATGTGGCCTCCCCCGAAATTTCCGCGCAGTCTAACCCTAGCGTCTTCCTCCTCGCGCCACCGGACATGTTCGCGCCGCACCGGACGCGTCCACCGCCGCCGGCCACCTCGCCCCAACCAATCACAGTCCGCCACATCGCCCTCCCCGCCGCCGCAGCCAACCGGCCGTCGCCACCTCAGTGCCTCCTCCCTCTCTCTCCTCCCGCGGCCCGCCAGGCCCATCGCGGGCCCGCGGGGCCCAACCGCCGCCGCCCGAGCGTCTGCTCCCCCGCGCGCCGCCCGCTGCCTGCGTTCCTCCGTGCCGCCGCCCTACGCCTCGTCCCCACCTCCTGGGAAGCCGCCGCCCGGCTCCGCGCCTCGTCGCGCCACCTCTCCCTCCGCCGTGCCGCCACCCGCGCCGACCGGAGTTGCTCACTAGCCGAGACGCTTCGCCGCCTTAGTCCGGCGACCGCGTGCCGCTGCCCTTCGCCGCCGGCGCGCCATCTCCTCCGTCCGAACTCCTCGGCCCCAACTCCGGCCACCATGTTTTCTTCTCGCCGGCGAACCTCGAGCGCTGTGCTGCTACAGTAACTCCGGATCTGGATCTGGAGATTTTGAATTGGGTTGACTTTTCCCTCCGAACCCTAATCTTTTGCATTTTTTATCGCATCGTAACTCTACACCCGTAGCTCCGATTCGCGCGTGTAGCATATAAAAATGTTTGTCTCGGCGAGTACATCATTTCATCTCATTGCATCATTTTCATTTGAGCTCATCTTGATGCCCGAAATGCTGTTGGAAGAGGGCTATGTGAGGATTTTGTCAGTTCTATTTCAGCAAATGGCATTTTGTCATTTTTGCCATGATTAATGTGTGCATGCTATGATCCTGAGCTCTACATGTGTTTTGTTAATGCCATGCCATCTTTACAGGGGTGTATGCCATGTATTTTTGTGATATTTGTGGTGACTAGCACAAGCTTGCAAAGTAGCGTAATCGGTAATGCTGATTTCAGGGACTTAGAATTTCACTAAGTCCTTGTCCTGTTTTTGCTTTTATGCCATATGTTCATGTTGTTTCCTAGTGATCCGTGCCTCTTTTGAGGATGATCAGTAAGGATGTTTTGTTAACATTGTGGTGTTCTATCCATCCATGTCTTTGTTGGCATTTATGGAGCACCCTAGCTTGAGTCAATCGAGCTCTACTTTTGCTATAAATTAATCCTGGCAGATTGTTGACATGATTAGTGATTTTGCCAAGGATGTTGCTATTGATCCGTTCATGCTATGTTGTTGTTCTTGCCATGTCTAGCTTCTATGCCATGTCTTCTTGATGAGTGTATGCTTAGTTTGTCATGCCATGCTTTGTAGTGAGTGCATCGAGCTCGTAAACATGCCTACTCGTTAACTGATTTGCATGCTCCAGTTTTTCACCAAGTCTGAGATCTGTTTATGTTTTTGCCATGTTCACATGCTTACCATTGTATTTTCTGATCCCTTTTGGCTCAAGGTCACTAAGGGACTTTTGTTAAGTGCTTTGAGTAGCTTCATTTCATGCCTTGCTTTGCCATGTTAAGTTCCTGTAGCATGTAGTTTTCATGCTCTAAAGTGTGCTTCCTGATGATAAATTCCAGACTGGTGTTAATTTCACTAAGTCTGAAACCTGTTATCATTTGCACATTTGCCATGCTTGTTTGAACCTATTAATGGATGAATTAGCCGTAGCTCAGTGTTCATCTTTTGTCAAGTATCATGAGTGGATCCCTGCCATGTATTTTGTTGTTGTGTTCGAGCGCTGTAGCATATTTATCTTGATGCATTTAGTTGGTCACTTGCTGATTATCGCAGACCGGTGCCATATTTGTTTTGCTTGCTATTTCCAAACCGCGCATCCGATTCCGGTGATCTTTATATCAATTTCAACTGAAATCATCTCACGTTTCTAGTGGCACTCTTGAATTTCCAAGTTGAGGCCAGGTTCAATCATTCATGTCCAAATCATGCATATGCATCGCATACAACATCCCGCATATCATACCATGTTCATGTGTTGGTTGTTTACTATGTTGTGTGCTTCTTTCTGGTGTTTGCTTCTTCAGGTTGGTTCTGATAACGTCGCGTTTGTGAGGACCCGTTCGGCTATGTCTGTTTGTCTTCTACATGGACTCGTTCTTCTTCCTTGCGGGATTTCAGGCAAGATGACCATACCCTCGAAATCACTTCTATCTTTGCTTGCTAGTTGCTCGCTCTTTTGCTATGCCTATGCTGCGATACCTGCCACTTGCTGATCATGCCTCCTATATTGTTAAGTCAAGCCTCTAACCCACCTTGTCCTAGCAAACCGTTGTTTGGCTATATTACCGCTTTGCTCAGCCCATCTTATAGCGTTGTTAGTTGCAGGTGAAGATTGGAGCTTGTTCCATGTTGGAACATGGATATTTTGTTGGGATATCACAATATCTCTTATTTAATTAATGCATCTATATACTTGGTAAAGGATGGAAGGCTCAGCCTTATGCCTGGTGTTTTGTTCCACTCTTGCCGCCCTAGTTTCTGTCATATCGGTGTTATGTTCCTGGATTTTGCGTTTCTTACGCGGTTGGGTTATAATGGGAACCCCTTGACAGTTCGCCTTGAATAAAACTCCTCCAGCAAGGCCCAACATTGGTTTTACCATTCGCCACCTAGCCTTTTCTTTCCCTTGGGTTCTGCAGACTCAAGGGTCATCTTTATTTAAACCCCCGGGCCAGTGCTCCTGTGAGTGTTGGTCCAACCTGTCAGCTGCCGGTGTCCACCAGGGGCAACTCTGGGCTGGCATACCGGAACATTGGACAATCCGGTGTGCCTTGAGAAAGAGATATGTGCAGCTCCTATCGGAATTTGTGGGCACATTCGGGCGGCTTTGCTGGTCTGGTTTTACCATTGTCGAAATGTCTTGTAACCGGGATTCCGAGTCTGATCGGGTCTTCCTGCTAGAAGGAATATCCTTCGTTGACCGTGAGAGCTTGTGATGGGCTAATTTGGGACACCCCTGTAGGGATTTGAACTTCCGAAAGTCGTGCCCGCGGTCATGGGCAGATGGGAGTTTGTTAATGTTCGGTTGTAGAAAACCTGAAGTTGACCTTAATTAAAATACATCAACCGCGTGTGTAACCGTGATGGTCTCTTCTCGGCAGAGTCGGGAAGTGAACACGGTGTTGGAGTTATGTTTGACGTAGGTTGTTTTAGGATCACTTCTTGATCATAGTTTCTCGACCGTGCTTTTTGTTGGGGATCGTTGCAGAAATTTAAAATTTCTACGCATCACCAAGATCAATCTATGGATAATCTAGCAACGAGGGGAAGGGGAGTGCATCTACATACCCTTGTAGATCGCTAAGCGGAAGCGTTGCAAGAAAGCGGATGAAGGAGTCATACTCGCAGTGATTCAGATCGCGGTTGATTCCGATCTAAGCGCCGAACAACGGCGCCTCCGCGTTCAACACACGTGCAGCCCGGTGACGTCTCCCACGCCTTGATCCAGCAAGGGGAGAAGGAGAGGTTGGGGAAGAATCCGTCCAGCAGTAGCACGACAGCGTGGTGGTGGTGGGGGAGCGCGGGACTCCAGCAGGGCTTCGCCAAGCACTACGAGAGACGAGGAGGGAGAGGGGTAGGGCTGCGCCAACAGAGGAAGAACTTCGTTTGTTGGGTTGCCCCTTTGCCTCCACTATATATAAGGGGAGAGGGAGGGCTGCACCCCCAGCTAGGGTTTCCACCCTAGGGGTGGCGGCA
>NC_041392.1:258432395-258452882 GCF_002162155.2 Triticum dicoccoides
CACCAGGCATGGGCCTTAGGGCCATCTGCCCTTAGGGTTTGCCCCCTCTTCTCTCTAGGCGCATGGGCCTTGGTGGGGAGGCGCACCAGCCCACCTAGGGGCTGGTCCCTTCTCACACTTGGCCCATGTATGCCTTCGGGGCCCGTGGCCCCTCCCGGTGGACCCCCGGACCCCTCCGATGGTCCCGGTACACTAACGGTGATGCCTGGAACACTTCCGGTGGCCAAAACCATACTTCCTATATATCAATCTTTACCTCCGGACCATTCCGGAACTCCTTGTGACGTCCGGGGTCTCATTCGGGACTCCAAACAACATTCGGTAACCGCGTACATACTTTCCCTATAACCCTAGCGTCATCGAACCTTAAGTGTGTAGACCCTACGGGTTCGGGAGTCATGCAGACATGGCCGAGACAACTCTCCGGTCAATAACCAACAGCGGGATATGGATATCCATGTTGGCTCCCACATGCTCCACGATGATCTCATCGGATGAACCACGATGTCAAGGATTCAATCAATCACGTATACAATTCCCTTTGTCTATCGGTATGATACTTGCCCGAGATTTGATCGTCGGTATCCCGATACCTTGTCCAATCTCGTTACCGGCAAGTCTATTTACTCGTTCCGTAACACATCATCCCGTGATCAACTCCTTGGTCACATTGTGCACATTATGATGATGTCCTACCGAGTGGGCCTAGAGATACCTCTCCGTTACACGGAGTGACAAATCCCAGTCTCGATTCGTGCCAACCCAACAGACACTTTCGGAGATACCCGTAGTGCACCTTTATAGCCACCCAGTTACGTTGTGGCGTTTGGCACACCCAAAGCACTCCTACGGTATCCGGGAGTTGCACAATCTCATGGTCTAAGGAAATGATACTTCACATTAGAAAAGCTTTAGCATACGAACTACACGATCTTTGTGCTAGGCTTAGGATTGGGTCTTGTCCATCACATCATTCTCCTAATGATGTGATCCCGTTATCAACGACATCCAATGTCCATGGTTAGGAAACCGTAACCATCCATTGATCAACGAGCTAGTCAACTAGAGGCTTACTAGGGACATGGTGTTGTCTATGTATCCACACATGTATCTGAGTTTCCTATCAATACAATTCTAGCATGGATAATAAATGATTATCATGAACAATGAAATATAATATAATAATAACTAATTTATTATTGCCTCTAGGGCATATTTCCAACAGTCTCCCACTTGCACTAGAGTCAATAATCTAGTTCACATCGCCATGTGATTAACACTCACAGGTCACATCGCCATGTGACCAATATCCAAAGAGTTTACTAGACTCAATGATCTAGTTCACATCACTATGTGATTAACACTCAATGAGTTCTGGGTTTGATCATGTTATGCTTGTGAGAGAGATTGTAGTCAACGGGTCTGCAATATTCAGATCCCTATGTATTTCGCAAAACTTTATGTCATAGCGTAGATGCTGCTACCACGTTCCACTTGGAGCTATTCCAAATTGTTGCTCCATTATACGTATCCGGTATCTCTACTCAGAGCTATCCGGATAGGTGTTAAGCTTGCATCGACGTAACTCTTTACGTCGAACTCTTTATCACCTCCATAACCGAGAAACATTTCCTTATTCCTCTAAGGATAATTTTGACCGCTATCTGGTAATCCACTCCTAGATCACCTTTGTACCCTCTTGCCAGACACGTGGCAAGGCACACATCTGGTGCGGTACATGGCATACCGTATAGAGCCTATGACAAAAGCATAGGGGACGACCTTCGTCCTTCCTCTTTCTTCTGTCGTGGTCAATCTTTGAGTCTTACTCAACTTCACACCTTACAACTCAGTTAAGAATCCCTTCTTTGACTGATCTATTTTGAACTCCTTCAAAATCATGTCAAGGTGTGCATTCTTTGAAAGTATCATCAGGCGTCTTGATCTATCTCTATAGGTCTTGATGCCCAATATGTAAGCAGCTTTATCCAGGTCTTCCTTTGAAAATCACTCTTCAAACAACCGTTTATGCTTTCCAGAAATTCTACATTATTTCGGATCAACAATATGTCATACACATATACTTATCAGAAATGTTGTAGTACTCCCACTCACTTTATTGTAAATACAAGTTTCTAGCAAACATTGTATAAACCTAAAAGCTTTGATCACTCCATCAAAGCATATATTCTGACTCCGAGATGCTTGCTCTAGTCCATAGAAGGATCGCTGGAGCCAGCATACCTTTTAGCATCCTTAGGATCAACAAAACTTTCATTGTATCACATACAACTCTTTCTTACGAAAACTGGTAAGAAAACTTGTTTTGGACATCCATCTGTCAGATTTCATAATCGAAAAATACAGCTAATGCTAACATGATTCTGACGGACTTAAGCATCGCTATGGGTGAGAAATTCTCATCGTAGTCAACTCCGTGAACTTGTGAAAAGACCCTTTCCCACAAGTCGAGCTTCATAGACGGTAACATTACCGCCCACATCTGTCTTCTTCTTAAAGATCCATTTATCTCAATGGTTTGCCGATCATTGGGCAAGTCCACCAAAGTCCATACTTTTTTCTGATACATGGATCCTATCTCGGATTTCATGGCTTCTAACCATTTGTCAGAATATGGGCCCACCATCGCTTCTCCATAGCTCGTAGGTTCATTGTTGTCTAACAACATGATATCTAAGACAGGATTACCGTACCACTCAGGAGTAGTACATATCCTTGTCGACCTACGAGGTTCGATAGCAACTTGATCCGAAGCTTCATGATCACTATCATTAACTTCCTATTCAACAGATGTAGGCGCCACAGAAAACATCTTTCTGTGTTGCATCATTTTCTGGTTGAAGTAAAGGTTCGACAACCTCATCAAGTTCTATCTTCCTCCCACTCAATTCTTTCGAGAGAAACTCCTTCTCGAGAAAGGACCCATTCTTAGCGACAAACAATTTGCCCTCGGATCTGAGATAGAAGGTATACCCAACTGTCACCTTTGGGTATCCTATGAAGATGTGTTTGTCCGCTTTTGGGTTCGAGCTTCTCCGGCTGAAGCCTTAAGCATCGCAGCCCCAAACATTAAGAAACGACAACTTTGGTTTCTTGGCAAACCATATTCATACGACGTCATCTCAACGGACTTAGATGGTGTCCTATCTAAAGTGAATGCAACTGTCTCTAATGCATATCCTCAAAATAAAAACGGTAGCTCGGTAAGAGACATCATAGATCGCACCATATCTCATAGGGTTCGATTACGATGTCCGGACACACCATTACACTATGGTCTTCCAGGTGGCTTCAACTGTGAAACAATTTCACAATGACTTAAGTGATTGCCAAACTCATAACTCAGAAATTCTCATCGATCAGATCGTAGGAATTTGATCTTCTTGTTATGATGGTTCTTAACTTCACTCTGAAATCGCTTGAACTTTTCAAATGTTTCAGACGTGTGCTTCATTAAGTAAATATACCTATATCTACTCAAATCGTTAGTGAAGATGAGAAAATAGTGATATCCACCGCACGCTTCAATTCTCATTGGATCACACGCATCAGCATGTATGATTTCCAACAAGTCACTTGCCCGTTTCATTGTACCTAGAAACGGGGTCTTAGTCATCCTGCCCATGAGGCATGGCTCGCATGTGTCAAGTGATTCAAAATCAAGTGACTCCAAACATCCATCGATATGGAGTTTCTTCATGCATCTTACGCCAATATGACCTAAGCGGCAGTGCCACAAGAAAGTGGTACTATCATTATTAACTCTACATCTTTTGGCGTGAACATGTGTATTACCATGACCGAGATTCACTGAACCATTCACATAGGGTGCATGACCATGAAAGGTATTATTCATGTAAACAGAATAACCATTATTCTCTAACTTAAATGAATAACCGTATTGCAATGAACATGATCTAATCATATTCATGCTCAACGTAGACACCTGATAACATTTATCTAGGTTCAATACTGATCCCGAAGGCAGATGGAGCATGCGATGGTGATCTCATCAACTTTGGAAACACTTCCAACACACATCGTCACCTCGCCCTTAGCCAGTCTCCGTTTAGTCCGTAGCTTTGGCTTCAAGTCACCAATAATAGCAACTGAACCGGTATTCAATACCCAGGTGCTACCAGGAGTACTAGTGAGGTACACATTAATAACACGTATATACTTTGTTAAAGTTGCCAGCCTTCTTATTTACCATGCATTTGGGGTAATTCCGCTACCAGTGACCGTCCCCCTTACAATAGAAGCACTTAGTCTCGGGTTTGGGTTCAACCTTGGGTTCCTTCACTGGAGCGGCAACTGGTTTGCCATCCATGAAGTTTCCCTTCTAGCCCTTGCCCTTCGTCTTGTTAAACCATCAACACTTGATGCTCCTTCTTGATTTCTACCTTTTGCGGTCTTAAGCACCGCGAACAGCTCCGGGATCATCTCCATCCCTTGCATGTCATAGTTCATCACGAAGATCTAGTAGCTTAGTGATAGTGACTAGAGAACTCTATCAATCACTATCTTATCTAGAAGTTTAACTCCCACTTGATTCAAGTGATTGTTGCACCCAGACATTCTGAGCATATGCTCACTAGCTGAGCTATTTTCCTCCATCTTGTAGGCAAAGAACTTGTCGGAGGTCTCATACCTCTCAATACGGGCATGAGCCTGAAATCCCAATTTCAGCTCTTGGAACATCTCATATGTTCTATGGCGTTCAAAACGTCATTGGAATCCCGATTCTAAGTCATAAAGTATGGTGCACTTAACTATCAAGTAGTCATTAGGACGTATCTGTCAGATGTTCATAACATCCACAGACGACGCTGGAGGGGTTGGCACACCGAGCAGTGCATCAAAGACATAAGCCTTCTGTGTAGCCGTGAGGACACTCCTCAAGCAACGGACCTAGTCCGCGTCAATTCTTACAATATCTTCCAACTTAGTCTTTTCTCTAGGAACGTATTAAATAGGGAGCTAAAGCGTGAGCTATTTATCCACAACATATTTGCAAAGACAATTTAGACTATGTTCATGATGATTGAGTTCATCTAATCAAATTATTTAATGAACTCCCACTCAGATAGACATCCCTCTAGTCATCTAAGTGAAACATGATCCGAGTCAACTAGGCCGTGTCCGATCATCACGTGAGACGGACTAGTCAACATCGGTGAACATCTTCATGTTGATCGTATCTTCTATATGACTCATGCTTGACCTTTCGGTCTTCCGTGTTCTGAGGCCATGTCTGTACATGCTAGGCTCGTCAAGTCAACCTAAGTGTATTGCATGTGTAAATCTGGCTTACACCCGTTGTATTCGAACGTTAGAATCTATCACACCCAATCATCACGTGGTGCTTCGAAACAACGAACCTTCGCAACGGTGAACAGTTAGGGGGAACACTTTCTTGAAATTATTGTGAGGGATCATCTTATTTAAGCTACCGTCGTTCTAAGCAAATAAGATGTAAAACATGATAAACATCACATGCAATCAAATAGTGACATGATATGGCCAATATCATTTGCTCCTTTTGATCTCCATCTTCGGGGCTCCATGATCATCGTTGTCACCGGCTTGACACCATGATCTCCATCATCGTGTCTTCTTGAAGTTGTCTCGTCATCTATTACTTCTACTACTATGGCTAACGCTTTAGCAATAAAGTAAAGTAATTACATGATGTTTATGTTGACACGCAGGTCATAAATAAATTAAGACAACTCCTATGGCTCCTGTCGGTTGTCATACTCATCGACATGCAAGTCGTGATTCCTATTACAAGAACATGATCAATCTCATACATCACATATATCATTCATCACATCCTTTTGGCCATATCACATCACAAAGCATATGCTGCAAAAACAAGTTAGACGTCCTCTAATTGTTGTTTCAAATTTTTACGTGGCTGCTATAGGTTTCTAGCAAGAACGTTTCTTACCTACGCCAAAACCACAACGTGATATGCCAATTTCTATTTACCCTTCATAAGGACCCTTTTCATCGAATCCGATCTGACTAAAGTGGGAGAGACAGACACCCGCTAGCCACCTTATGCAACTAGTGCATGTCAGTCGGTGGAACCTGTCTCACGTAAGAGTACGTGTAAGGCCGGTCTGGGCCGCTTCATCCCACGATGCCGCCGAATCAAGATAAGACTAGTAACGGCAAGTAAATTGACAAAATCGACGCCCACAACAACTTGTGTTCTACTCGTGCATAGAAACTACGCATAAACCTAGCTCATGATGCCACTGTTGGGGATCGTTGCAGAAATTTAAAATTTTCTACGCATCACCAAGATCAATCTATGAAGTAATCTAGCAACGAGGGGAAGGGGAGTGCATCTACATACCCTTGTAGATCACTAAGCGGAAGCGTTGCAAGAACGTGGATGAAGGAGTCATACTCGCAACGATTCAGATCGTGGTTGATTCCAATCTAAGCGCCGAACAATGGCGCCTCTACGTTCAACAGACGTGCAGCCCGGTGACATCTCCCATGCCTTGATCCAGCAAGGGGAGAAGGAGAGGTTGGGGAAGACTCCGTCCAGCAGAAGCACGACGGCGTGGTGGTGGTGGAGGAGCGCGGGACTCCAGCATGGCTTCGCCAAGCACTACGAGAGACGAGGAGGGAGAGGGGTAGTGATGCGCCAATAGAGGAAGAACTTCGTGTGTTGGGCTGCCCCTTTGCCTCCACTATATATAGGGGGAGAGGGAGGGCTGCGCCCCCACCTAGGGTTTCCACCCTAGGGGTGGCGGCATCCCCAATCCCCATCTGGGGTGGCGGCCAAGTGGGGGTCGGGAGAGGGAGGCGCACTAGGCATGGGCCTTAGGGCCCATCTGCCCTTAGGGTTTGCCCCCTCTTCTATCTAGGCGCATGGGCCTTGGTGGGGAGGCGCCCCAGCCCACCTAGGGGCTGGTCCCTTCTCACACTTGGCCCATGTATGCCTCCGGGGCCCGTGGCCCCTCCCGGTGGACCCCCGGGCCCCTCCGATGGTCCCGGTACACTACTGGTGATGCCCGGAACAATTCCGGTGGCCAAAACCATACTTACTATATATCAATATTTACCTCCGGACCATTCCGGAACTCCTCGTGATGTCCGGGATCTCATCCGGGACTCCGAACAACATTCGGTAACCGCATACATACTTTCCCTATAACCCTAGCGTCATCGAACCTTAAGTGTGTAGACCCTACG
Source organism: Triticum dicoccoides (assembly GCF_002162155.2). NCBI lineage: Eukaryota > Viridiplantae > Streptophyta > Magnoliopsida > Poales > Poaceae > Triticum > Triticum dicoccoides. The sequence goes on from NC_041392.1 coordinate 258,439,632, forward strand.
GGTTCGGGAGTCATGCAGACATGGCCGAGACAACTCTCCGGTCAATAACCAACAGCGGGATCTGGATACCCATGTTGGCTCCCACATGCTCCACGATGATCTAATCAGATGAACCACGATATCAAGGATTCAATCAATCCTGTATACAATTCCCTTTGTCTATCGGTACGATACTTGCCCGAGATTCGATTGTCGGTATCCCTATACCTTGTTCAATCTCGTTACCGGCAAGTCTCTTTACTCGTTCCGTAACACATCATCCCGTGATCAACTCCTTGGTCACATTGTGCACATTATGATGATGTCCTACCGAGTGGGCCTAGAGATACCTCTTCGTTACACGGAGTGACAAATCCCAGTCTCGATTTGTGCCAACCCAACAGACACTTTTGGAGATACCCGTAGTGCACCTTTATAGCCACCCAGTTACGTTGTGACGTTTGGCACACCCAAAGCACTCCTACGGTATCCGGGAGTTGCACAATCTCATGGTCTAAGGAAATGATACTTCACATTAGAAAAGCTTTAGCATATGAACTACACGATCTTTGTGCTAGGCTTAGGATTGGGTCTTGTCCATCACATCATTCTCCTAATGATGTGATCCCGTTATCAACGACATCCAATGTCCATGGTCAGGAAACCGTAATCATCCATTGATCAACGAGCTAGTCAACTAGAGGCTTACTAGGGACATGGTGTTGTCTATGTATCCACACATGTATCTGAGTTTCCTATCAATACAATTCTAGCATGGATAATAAACGATTATCATGAACAATGAAATATAATATAATAATAACTAATTTATTATTGCCTCTAGGGCATATTTCCAACACTTTTGCCTTCTCTTCTCGCTCCACCATATATGCTAGTCGCTTGCTGCAGCTCCACCTCATACCTTTTACCCTTCCTATAAGCTTAAATAGTCTTGATCGCGAGGGTGTGAGATTGTTGAGTCCCCGTGACTCACAGATACTTCCAAAACTAGTTTGCAGGTGCCGATGTTACCGAGCAGGTGACGCAACCAAGCTCAAGGAGGAGCTCGTTGAAGATCTTGTCCTTTGTGTTGTTTCATTCTAGTTGATCAGTAGTGGAGCCTAGTTGGGGTCAATCGGGGATCTGTGTAGCTTTTGGGGTAGTCTTCTTTTATTTTGGCTCCGTAGTCGGGCCTTGATTGTATTTGGATGATGTAATGATTTATTCCAGTAATTGTGTGAAGTGGTGATTGTAAGCCAGCTATGTATCCCTTTCCCTTATTTATTACATGGGTTGTGTGAAGATTACCTCACTTGCGACATTGCTTTCAATGCGGTTATGCCTCTAAGTCGTGCTTTGACATGTGGGAGACATAGCCGCATCGAGGGCGTTGCACATGCCGGCTGCGTTCGCGGCGAGGTGGGACATCTCTCGTGCTTCCACTTCCATGCTCGCATCTCTCTGGTGGCAATCTCTCGACCCAGAACTTACGCTGGCCATGGCAGACGCAAAGGGAACGATGATGAATGACTTTGTTTTTGTGGATGAGGAGTTGAGAAGGAATGTGTAGTCATCTTTGAGTAGTAGTATTTATAACCGAGTAGTAATACGCTCCTAAGTGGGAAACCATTTAGGTTTTGATCAGTGTGAACAGGTTTGCAATTTGGAATGTGACGGGACGCATGCTCAAAATTTACTGACGGTTATAAGTGCGGCACTATTCCCGAAAGGCGTAACGTGGGCACGTATGCCTTCTCGGCCGCGTACGTGGCGTTTGCACCATAGGGTGCACCGCAATAGGCAATGTCAGCACACGTCTTGTTCCAACAACCATGCACGCTCGTTATTACCATCGTGCACGCTTCTTTTAATTAGAATGTGTGTGCCCGTCTAGTGCACACACGTTGATCTATCCAACCGTTTCAGTTTGTTGTGGCTAATCGCAAATAGTTCATCCATGTGAAGTGTATGCCATCAATCGCAGACACTTTGATCTGGCTGACCCGTTTCTGTTCTGTTGCCTACTCACAAACGGTTAATCCTTCTGAAGCATATGCCCTCAATCACACACACCTTGATCTGGCACACCGTTTCTTTTGTGTTGCCTAATCACAAATAGTTCATCCGAGTGAACCCTATGTTGTATATCGCACACGCCTTCATCAGGTTGCCCGTTTCTTTTGTTCTACCTCATCGCAAACAGTTCATTGGACTGAACCGTATGCCCTGCATCGCACACGCAACTAAAATTTTAATCGTGTTTGATGGCTCTGCCATCGCAAACGTTTTGCACCTTTTTTGACGGTTCTTTTACACCACCGTTTGTGATTACTGCATCGCACACAGTTTCGTCGAAGGGTCTCTAATCGTAGTGTCATGTTAGCAGCATCCTCCAATAGTGTACTGTGAAGAAAGACATAATCAATATATTTTTGGGGGAAAAGAAGAAATTGTATGAGTACTTCAAAACAATGCAGTGCCAATTTAGTGCCACCATGGACATCTAGATATCTGGACAAATCAAAGGATACATGTGCATCACTGTTCATTGGATAGATGAAAATTGGTGCATGCAAAAGAGGATTATAAAGTCTAATCATGTACCGGGAAACCATTCAGGAAAAAATCTTGGCTTACATTTTTATGATTGCGTAGTGGATTGGAATCTTGACAGGAAATTGCTTTCACTCAGTTTGGACAATGCTTCAGCCAATGATAAGTGTGTTGATGGGCTAGTAACCAAATTTAGTAAGAATAGTCTAATATGTGATGGCATATTTTTTCATGTAAGATGTTTCAATCACATCCTAAACCTAGTCGCTCAAGATGGTTTGAAGACAATTGCAGCATCTATTGCAAATATTAGAAATACAATATCAATTGTGAGGAGTTCTCCACAGCAGAAGGAAGAGTTTGAGAAGTGTGCTTCAGAATGTGACTTGAATCCAAAATCTGAACTGATCTTAGATATTCCTACCCGTTGGAATTCCACGTATGATATGCTGCAGAAGGCACTTTACTTTAGAGCTGCTTTTGATAGGCTTTTTCTTCGACATAAAAATAAGTATAAGAAGTGTGCTCCAACTTCGAAGAATTGGATTATGGCATTGAAGATATGTGATCACCTAAAGATTTTCAAGGATGCTACTGTGTTATTCTCTGGAACTACATATCCAACTGCAAATAAGTTTTTTTATCACCTTTTGCAAGTTTAGGATTGCAATTCACGGATGGTGTGCTACCTCTGGTAAAGTAATTAAGTCTATGGCACATTCCATGAAACTTAAATATGATAAGTATTGGGAGAAGTCCAACATGGAACTTTCATTGGCGGTCTTCTTTGATCCTAGATACAAGAGAAACGTGGTAGAATACTATGCACTTACCATTTACCCCCACCACCCATGACCAACAGATTGAGAAGTTTACTAAACTGATTACCCGGTTTTTTGAAGCTTGTGTCTCTACATCAAAGAAGACAACCTGTAATAGTAGTGATACTAATACGTGTGAAACACCTTCTGTTGATCTTGATCTAGATGATTGTTTAGACTCGTTCTTGAGTAGCAGAAGTCAAAAATCAGACCGTGTTCTCAAAACTGAGTTGGAAGTATACATGGAGCAAGAGTTACAATCTAGAAAAGATATGAATTTTGATATACTATTATGGTGGAAGGTCAATCAAGTTGAGTTCCCTATTCTGTCACGGCTTGCTCGAGATATCTTATCTATGTAAGTGTCGACGGTTGCCTCAGAGTCGACATTCAATGCTGGTGGGCGGGTTGTTGACCCATTTCGTGGTCGTCTTAATCCTGAAATCGTCCAAGCATTAATTTGTACTAAAAATTGGATTGGGGCATCTAAAGGTAACCTTTTAAATTTTATCTCAATTTCATGTGCACCCTGTGACATAATAATAATAATAATAATAATAATAATTATTATTATTATTATTATTATCAACCATTCAGGTAGTGACATTGCATCTGTTGTCAAAGACATGGACATACCAAGCTTGGAGGAACTTTTTACAACTTTGGTGCACATGGTTTGCATTTTATCTAATTTCTAACTTTTATTGTGTCTAATACTCATATTACAGAACTTGAAATATATTTTTATGCTTGCCTATGTAGTTAGAGGAGCCACAAGAGGATGATAGTGATGATGACCTGGAGGACTTCACGTATGAGGAAATGGAGGATTGAATGATGCAGTGCTAGAATGGAACCGTTAGTAACCATATTTAATGTTTCAAACATTTGCATCATGGATACTTTTCTTGTTGAGTTGAAGTGTGTACTACAGTACTAGTACTATTATTCAAGTTGAGCACTATTGTGATTTGAGCTTCAATGTTTGGTTGTTGGATGGATTCCAAGTTTTTGTGTTGCGAAAGTTGAATATTTATGCACAAATGAATATCTAATTATATATCCACAACATATCTTAATATTTCATAATCATCTTATCCATTTGACAACTTTGTTCATTTCATTGTGTTTTTTCTACGGTTCAAGGGTTCTTTGTTTCGGTGAATATCCGCTTCTGTCTTTGCATCTGTGTTGTATTCGCTCTGTTTTTTCTGGTAGTATCTATTTCCGTATTTTTTTCCAGGTTTCCGTATTCGTTTCCGTTTCCGGAAAAAAATATGGAAACAAATATGGTAGCACCTAGTTCTGTCCGTTTCCGCTCCGTTTTCATCCTATCAAAGGGCATTCTCCTAACGCCAAGCTTGAAGGCACCATGAAGACATCGATATTCTACATCATCAATGGCATCAGGTTCAACACTCAAGAATTCTTCATTCTCCAGTTGGCTACTTTTGGCATTGATCTATTTGGCCTCAAGCTCTATGCTCCATGGATCATGCGGCTCATTAAGCTTCACTCCTCCATCAACTATCAAGCTTCAACACACAACCATGTTGTATTTCTGCCTGAAGTTCAGATGTCATATGAAGCCACATACCCTGAGCATGTCAAGAAGCCACTCCATGAATACAATGTCGCCTTTCAAAGATTCACTCAGTGTAGGATCGAAAGTATGTCTAGAGGGGGTGATTAGACTACTTGACCAAATAAAAATCTAGCCTTTTCCCAATTTTTAGTCTTGGCGGATTTTAGCAACTTAGCACAATTCAAGTAATCAACCTACACATGCAATTCTAAGAGTATAGCAACAGAATGTAAAACAATTGCATATGAAGGTAAAGGGGGAGTTTGGAGGGAGCAAACTCAATGTAGACACGGAGATTTTTGGCGTGGTTCTGATAGGTGGTGCTATCGTACAACCACGTTGATGGAGACTTCAACCCACGAAGGATAACGGTTGCGCGAGTCCACGGAGGGCTCCACCCATGAAGGGTCCACGAAGTAGCAACCTTGTCTATCCCACCATGGCCATCGCCCATGAAGGACTTGCCTCACTAGGGTAGATCTTCACGAAGTAGGCGATCTCCTTGCCCGTACAAACTCCTTGGTTCAACTCCACAATCTTGATGGAGGCTCCCAAGTGACACCTAACCAATCTAGGAGACACCACTCTCCAAAAGGTAATAGATGGTGTGTTGATGATGAACTCCTTGCTCTTGTGCTTCAAATGATAGTCTCCCCAACACTCAACTCTCTCTCATAGGATTGGATTTGGTAGAAAGATGATTTGAGTGGAAAGCAACTTGGGGAAGGCTAGAGATCAAGATTTATGGTTGGAATGGAATATCTTGACCTTAACACAAGTGTAGGTGGTTCTCTCTCAGAAAATGTATGTTGGAAGTGTAGTCATGTTCTGATGGCTCTCTCCACGAATGAAGAGAGGGTGTAGGGGTATATATAGCCTCCACACAAAATCTAACCGTTACACACAAATCACCAAATTCGGTGGGACCGAATTATAGAACTCGGTCAGATCGATTTAGTTCAAAATGTGAACGTTAGGATTTTCGGTGGGACCGACATGTAAACTCGGTGGGACCGATTCCATTAGGGTTAGGGCATAACATAATATCGGTGAGACCGATTACACAAACTCGGTGGGACCAATTTTGGTAATAGACAAACAAAGAGTTGGTCAGGCAAACTTGGTGGGACCGATTCGCTCATCTCGGTTAGACCGAAACGTTACGAAGGGAGAACAGAGAGTTTGCATTGAAATCTCGATGGGACCGATCGCTCATCTCGGTTGGACCGAAACGTTACGAAGGGAAACAGAGAGGTTGCAATCCCATCTCGGTGAGACCGAGATCCCTATCGGTGAGACTAGGGTTTCTGGCAGTGGCTATGTCAAGTGAACTCGGTGGCGCCGAATAGAAGATTTCGGTGGGGCCGAGTTTGACTTTTGTTTTGGGACATATGTCGATATGAGAAAGTAGTTAAGGGTTTTTGCAGCATATCACTAAGCATTTTGAGCAAGTAACTCATTAAGCAACACCTCACCCCCTTTTAATAGTATTGGATTTTCCTATGGACTCAATGTGATCTTGGATCACTAAAAGTAAAATGTAGAGTCTTGTGCTTTGAGCTTGAGCCAATCTTTTATCCTTAGCATTTTGAGGGGTCCACTTCCTAATCCATGCCATGCCAATCATTGAGCTTTCCTGAAATATTTATCTTAAAATAGCATTAGCCCAATGAGCTGTATGTTGTTAGGAATTACCAAAACCACCCAGGGATAGCTGCACTTTCAATCTCCCCATTTTTGGTAATTGATGACAACATATAGATCAAAGTTTCGACAAATGATCATAAGATTGAAAAACCTCGTCGCTTTGAGAAGTATGTGATAAGCAAGAGCTCCCCCTAAATTTGTGCATTATTTAAGATTTGCCTTTGAATGCAAATGCACAATCGATTAGGATCATGGGTTACTCTTCCATGTCACATACATCTTGGTGGAGCACTCAAAAAGATAGAAATCAAAAGCATGCACTCATCACCAAGCAAGTGAATGATCATATATGAGATATAAAAGATAGTATCATCCAAACAAGCATTAAGGTAGCAAATGATCAACCACATGATCAAATAGGTATCTCACAAGGACATAAAGTATCTCACACAATAAAAAGTTCAACCGAAGGCAAAGAAGCAAAACACTCTCTCGAAGCCTATGTTCTATAGATATTTCTCCCCCTTTGGTAACAAGTTACCAAAAAGTTCAAATATGCATAGTGCTATGCGTATCTCAGGCTTGGTATTCGGGAGGTGGTGTAGAGAGAACTCCAATGACGAAGGCATCTGTCGATGTAGTTTGAGCTGGTGGAGTCGGTGCTGGAGGTGGCACTGGAGCTGTAGCTGCTGGTGCTGACAAAGTAGCTCTAGCATCTAAAACTAGCACTACAGCAGACCTCAGACCTTGTGGCACACGCTGAAAAGCATAAGTAGTTGCCTTCCCTCTCCTCTCTTCTGCTTCCTCCTGAAGCTGCTCAACTGCAATCTGAATCTCATCTACCTTCAGGTCAAGATCATAAAATTTTGTCTCAACAACCCTCTCCAGGCTCTCCTGATTCTGAGTCAGGGTGGTCAAGCCCTTCTCAATCCTCAATGTAGCTTGAATCAGATAGCCCAATTGATCTTGTTTTGACTTGAGGAAAACTTGAGATGCTTCTTCAACACTTGGCATCTTGGCAGCTTTCTCAGCCTTTGCTTTGGCTCTCTTCTCATGTACTTGCACTGATGATGGTTCCTCCTCATTCATCACAACAGTGTTGTCTTCAAAATCAGGATATACAGGTAGATTCTCCTTGTCCAGCAAATATGTTCATGTGCCCATCTTAGAATTGATGAGCTCCTGAATATGTGGAGCATGCCCACAACTTCTCTTTTGGTCAGCAGCAGTCCTCTTGATTGTCTCTACAATCAGACTAATGACCTTGAACTTCTGAGGGACATCAAAGATTTGCAGCATGTTGATGGAGTGTCCTCTGATCATCTTGTGATCTCCTGACTTGGGTAGCAGAGTGTGCCTTAGGATCCAGTTAATAGTAGGCAGACCAGACAACAAGAAGTGTACTGATCCAAGCTTGTGAGTCTCCAAAGCTTTATCAAGGATCTCTTTGTACATGTTTGCCATGGAGTTATGGCCTTTCTTTTTCTTGGCATACACATCCAAGTCATCCTCATGTTCCTCTGGGGCATTGATTAGTTTTGCCCATTCTTCAACAGTGGACTGGTACCTTGTACCCTCAGACATCCATACTATACTCCCATCTGGATAGAAATGAGAAGTGGAGTAAAAATGCATGATCAGCTCATCATTCCATTTTGTGAGCTTTTGTCCAACAAACTCATCTACTCCACATGCTTTGAAGTTGTCATATACTCCTGGAAAGTGATCTTCATTCTCCTTGATGAATTCTCAATCAACCCATCTCATGTCACACACAATGGGCTTCTTGTCAAGCAAAATAGTTTCATAGAAGTCTTGTTGTTCCTTAGTGTGAAACCTGTAATCAACTGCAGTCCTCCTCCTAACAGCATAGGGATCAGACTCTCTCCACAATTTCAGTCCTGCATCTTTCCTGATGTGCATGTCCTCAGCGACTGGATGAGCATCATTATGGTCAGGAATCTTGGGCTTCAACTTCCTCAAAACAAGTGAATCATCTTCCTCTTCTTCAGCTTGAGGCACTGGGGCCTTGTTCTTCTCTATTGCAGGAATACTTCTAGTGTTTCTCTTGGGCTTTGGAGGTTTCTGATCTTGAGCTTTGGGAGTAGACTCGGGCTTTGATGGAGCAGTGGCCCCTGATTTGATAGCATCTCCCATGAGCTTCTGAGACTTGGGAGCTAGAGTAGCATCCTCTTCCTCTTCCTCTTCTTCTGGATCTCCCATAATGGAGGATCTACCAAGCACTCTGGCAGTGGTATTCTTGACCCTTTCCTTCCTCTTCTTTCCTTCTCCAATAGCCTCTCTAGTTGGCATGGAGGTTTCAGCAGTTGAGGCTCTAACCTTTAAGGTTGGCACCCTCTTGGCAGGGGCCTTCTTGTGCAAGCCAGGCGTAGTTGTAGCAGCTGACCCATATTCTTTCTTCAGCACCTTCTTCTTGGAGCTAACTTCCTCCTCAACAGCCACATAGTCCTCATCTTCAGAATCTGAGGTTTTCTTCTTCCTTGACCTGGTGGCTGCTTTGGGCAAGTTACTTGGTGTGCTCCTGCTGCCCTCATCATAACTTCTTGAGGGACTAGTGCCCTCACTCAATTGCACTTGTTCTCCAGACCTGTTCTGGCTCTCGCTTTAATCAGACATTTCTGCAATCTTACTGACAGTAGACCTTGTGAATAGATATAGATGAGGTAGAGTGTATGAGCATCACAAAGTGCAAAGTTTTTGCAAAACAGATGACTTAAAAATTTAGTTTTAGTTCTCCAAAGAAAGCATTTCAGAGCTACTGATTTGTAAACTCGGTGATACCGAAGCAGCTTTTGGAACCTAAACTAGTGAACTCAGTCAGACCGAGTCACAGTTTGGTGGCACCGAGACTGCTAGCGTTTCACAAAGAATCGAACTCGGTCACACCGATTTGTAGTTTTCGATCAGACCGAAAGTGCAAGTGCAATGGCATAAGCCAAATCGGTGAGACCGATTTCTACAATTCGGTCGATCCGAGATGAGTTCGGCGGAGACCTAACCCTAAATCTTCAAATCAAATCTAACCTAAAGGATGTTTTCAGTGGATATAGTGTTTGCATACATGGTGATGATCATGGCAGAGCAATGTGCTACGAATCAGAGTTAAAAGAATAGCACAAAGGATCGAACTCGTACCCTAGTTCGGTAGAGTTTGCTACGGCGGCAATAGAGGGGCAGAATTCCGTTGACGGCGATGGAAACCAGCGGAGGGAGGTCGCGGGCGATGAGAAGACGATCCGGAGACCTGAGGCGGCAGAGCAGGATACGTGCGGGCTGAGAGGTTTCGAAGAAATTTCCAAAATCTCACCCGTGGGTTTATATATCCCGACCCTGTCAGTGTGACCGAGTGGAACAACTCGGTGGCAACGAGATGCAGAATCGCAAGCGGTTACTGCAACTCGGTGTGACTGAAAAGTTCAAACCGGTTGCACCGAGATTGAAAACCTAGATCAACTTAGTGATCTCGGTGTGACCGAAATGGATGACTCGGTCATACCGAAATACGCAAAGAGGTTTTTGAAGTTTAAGTCTATGACGAATCGGGGACTCCAAGTGCTCCTCACACAGAGTGGTTCGAATCTGACTTGATCAAACTTTGTGATGTAGCATGAATGGAGTTTGAGACAAGAAAAGCATAGATAGCTAGAGGGATTTCTTAGGCATTCTTGTCCATCCATTTGGCAAAAGAGAAAAAGCCAAACAATCAAAGCAACAAATGGATGTCCTCGAATGAGTAAAATATGCATCTAACATGCTCACACAATAAAATGACAACTGAAATATGTGACAAAGCATGCACAATCACTCTAGCATCTATCAAGCAATTTGGCGATGACTAGGTCATCTATATATGAGTATATTGACTTAGGAGTCAAATGAGAACATTTGATCATAGGTCATACTCATCGTTTAAGCACAAGTGGGGTTGCCACTTTTACATAAAGCATTGTTGTGCTCACATCATTAGAGTTGCTTTCGCTCAATTGATTAGAGTAAAGCTCCCCCTAGATGTGATATCCCCCCTAAGAGGGATGAACTAACCTTGGGTTTTGTCAATGATGACTTCATGTAGGTGTTGGAGATGTAGATGCTCAATGTTGATGTAGATCATTCGGAGCAATCTTTTGGAGTGAGTTGCACTTTCAATGCCTACACGGGTTAGTCCCACAAGGAACAAACAAGGATATCCATAGACATAGAGTGATATTCACATGAGATGATGTCCATGAATGCATTAGGTTACCTTGTCCCTTGTCTTACCAACAAGAGGGTTTGCGACTCCTTGAACTAGTGCAAGATATGGAAGTTGTTTGCACTTGTCCTTGCCAAGATGATAAGAGTGAAGTATGTTGGCGGAGTCACCCTCAAGAACTCTCTAGTTCTTCTTCTTAGGGATCCACACCATATTGATGGGAATCCTTGGAGTTGTAGTCGTACTTGATGAAGTGGAACTTGATGTAGTCTTGGGAACCCACTTGACCAAGGCCTTAGGTGCTTCTTCAAATGCATCAATCTCCTCTTGAAGATTGTCCTTGCCTTTTAGCTTGTGTTATTATGGTGGAAGATCATCTTGTGCTTGTGTTCCTTGGAAATAAGTAGGATCATACTTCTCTTGTTGAGGAACAAACTTCATCTTGGGGTATTGATCTTCTTCCCACTCAACTCCATTGGCGTTGAACTTCTGTTCAAAACCAACACCTTGATTCTTTCGGTGTCTTCCTTGCTTGCATACAATTTCCTCAAATTGCTTGCTTCCGGCAAGACTCTTGTAAACACCTTTCTCTATAATTCCCTTCAATAAGCTATTTTCTTGCTCAAGTGTAACTTGGCTAAGAGAATCATTAGTGGAATCAAGAGAACTACTAGAAGCAACAACATTGGATTTAGCATGATTGTTGTTAATACTAGAGGAAGAATCTTTCTTGTTCTTGTTGCTAGATTTAACTTGTGGCATGTAAGTAGACAAGAGTAAACGCTTGGCAATGTAAGAAGACCTTTTCTTGCAAAGATCATCATTGATTGCTAGAACTCATGCTCTTGCTTAAGGTTGAGTTTTTCAAAGCGTAGCTTCTCATGAGTCTTTAAAAGTTCTCGATGATCTTCCAAGGTAGTTTCATGAGCTAACTTAAGAGTGTTTAGTTCTTTAGTTAGACGCTCAATCTCCTTCTTATAATTTCCATTCGTTTTATCTTGATTAGCACGATTAATAGCAAGTTCATCATAGTTTTCATAATTGGAGTTGTCAACAAGTAAATCATCATCACCTAGAAAATCATCTTCATCACTATTGAAATCAACATACTCGGGGTGTGATACCTTTGGGCCTTTAGCCATGAAGCATCTTCCAATTCCTTCATTTGGTGACTCAAATATGTCGTAGGAGTTGGTTGACACAAGTGCTAGACCGGCAACACCTTCATCTTGAGTGTATTCGGAGTCGGAGTGGTAACTTCTTTCAGAGTGATTGTCGGAGTCGGAGCTGGATACCCATTCACCAACATGAGCTTGATGTTTTTGTTTTGTGTAGCTCTTTGATGACTTGTCCTTCCTTTCCTAATCCTTGCTTCTCCGTGATGTTCTTCGTTCATAACGGTCATCTCTACTCCTTCTCTCTCTTGGTGGTGATTCTTCTCTTCTACTTCTTCTTTTGGGAGAATCTTCTCTTTTTTTTGTAGGGAGCCGTACACTCATTGGAATAGTGTCTGGGTCTTCCACAATTGTAGCAATTGTGCTCACGACTAGAAGATCTTTTGTCATTGTAGGACCTTGACTTGGAACTTATTTCCTTGCTTCTACTCTTGTAAACTTGTTGAAGTTCTTCACCATTAGGCTCAATTCTTCATTGAAGGTTTGTTTCTCACTGGATGATGTGGGAGCATCACATGAGTCTTTGTAAGCACCACTTGACTTGTTGTGGAGCTCTTCCTTATCCTTAAATGACATCTCATGAGCTACAATTCTTCCAATGACTTTCGTTGGCTTGAGATCTTTGTAATTGGGCATCATTTGGATCAATGTGCACACGGTATCATATTTTCTATCCAAGGCTCTTAGGATCTTCTTTATGATGAATCTGTTGGTCATATCCTCACTTCCTAAGCCGGCAATCGCATTTGTGATGAGAGCAAGCCTAGAGTACATTTCAGCGACACCTTGACCATCCTTCATTTTGAACTTGTCAAGTTGACTTTGAAGCGCATCCAATTTGGATTCCTTGACGGAGTCGGTACCTTCTGTTGGGGAACGTAGCAGAATTCTAAAATTTTCTACGCATCACCAAGATCAATCTATGGAGTCATCTAGCAACAAGGGAGAGGGGAGTGCATCTACATACCCTTGTAGATCGCGAGCGGAAGCATTCAAGAGAATGGGGTTGATGGAGTCGTAATCGCCGTGATCCAAATCACCGATGACCTAGCACCGAATGGACGGTACCTCCGCGTTCAACACACGTATGGTTGGGAAGACGTCTCCTCCAACTTGATCCAGCAAGGGGAAAGGAGAGGTTGATGGAGATCCAGCAGCACGATGGCGTGGTGGTGGAAGCAACGGTGATCTCGGCAGGGCTTCGCCAAGATCTGGGAGAGGGAGAAGTGTCACGGGAGGGAGAGGGAGGCGCCAGGGGCTAGGGTGCGGCTGCCCTCC
>NC_041392.1:258453453-258479685 GCF_002162155.2 Triticum dicoccoides
TATAGGACCCCTAGGGGGGCAGCGGCCAAGGGGGGTGGAGTGCCCCCCAAGCCAAGTGGGGCGCCCCCATCCCTAGGGTTTCCAACCCTAGGCGCAGGGGGAGGCCCATGGGGGGCGCACCAGCCCACTAGGGGCTCGTTCCCCTCCCACTTCATCCCATGGGGCCCTCCGGGATAGGTGGCCCCACCCGGTTGACCCCCGGGACCCTTCCGGTGGTCCCGATACAATACCGATTACCCCCGAAACTTTCCCGATGGCCGAAACTGGACTTCCTATATATAAATCTTCACCTTCGGACCATTCCGGAACTCCTCATGACGTCCGGGATCTCATCTGGGACACCGAACAACTTTCGGGTTATCGTATACTAATATCTCAACAACCCTAGCATCACCGAACCTTAAGTGTGTAGACCCTACGGGTTCGGGAGACACGCAGACATGACCGAGACAACTCTCCAGTCAATAACCAACAGCGGGATCTGGATATCCATGTTGTCTCCCACATGCTCCTCGATGATCTCATCGGATGAACCACAATGTCGAGGATTCAATCAATCCCGTATACAATTCCCTTTGTCAATCGGTACATTACTTGCCCGAGACTCGATCGTCGGTATCCCAATACCTCGTTCAAACTTGTTACCGGCAAGTCACTTTACTCGCACCGTAATGCATGATCCCGTGATCAACCACTTGGTCACATTGAGCTCATTATGATGATGCATTACCAAGTGGGCCCAGAGATACCTCTCCGTCATACGGAGTGACAAATCCCAGTCTTGATTCGTGCCAACCCAACAGACACTTTCGGAGATACCCGTAGTGTACCTTTATAGTCACCCAATTACGTTGTGACGTTTGGCACACACAAAGCACTCCTACAGTATCCGGGAGTTGCACAATCTCATGGTCTAAGGAAATGATACTTGACATTCGGAAAAGCTATAGCAAACGAACTACACGATCTTTGAGCTATGCTTAGGATTGGGTCTTGTCCATCACATCATTCTCCTAATGATGTGATACTGTTATCAATGACATCAAATGTCCATAGTCAGGAAACCATGACTATCTTTTGATCAACGAGCTAGTCAACTAGAGGCTCACTAGGGACGTGTTGTGCTCTATGTATTCACACATGTATTACGATTTCCGGATAACACAATTATAGCATGAATAATAGATAATTATCATGAACAAAAAAATATAATAATAACCATTTTATTATTGCCTCTAGGGCATATTTCCAACAGTCTCCCACTTGCACTAGAGTCAATAACCTAGTTACATTGTGATGAATCGAACACCCATGCAGTTCTGGTGTTGATCATGTTTTGCTCTAGGGAGAGGTTTAGTCAACGGATCAGCCACATTCAGGTCCGCATGTACTTTACAAATATCTATGTCTCCATTTTGAACACTTTCACGAATGGAGTTGAAGCGACGCTTGATATGCCTGGTCTTCCTGTGAAACTTGGGCTCCTTGGCAAGGGCAATAGCTCCAGTGTTGTCACAGAAGAGAGTCATCGGGCCCGACGCATTGGGTATGACTCCTAGGTCGGTAATGAACTCCTTCACCCAGATTGCTTCTTGTGCTGCCTCCGAGGCTGCCAAGTACTCCGCTTGACATGTAGACCCCGCCACAATGCTTTGCTTGCAATTGCACCAGCTTACTGCCCCACCATTCAAAATATACACATATCAGGTTTGTGACTTAGAGTCATCCAGATCTGTGTCGAAGCTAGCATCGACGTAACCCTTTACGACGAGATCTTCGTCACCTCCATAAACGAGAAACATATCCTTAGTCCTCTTCAGGTACTTCAAGATATTCTTGACTGCTGTCCAGTGTTCCATGCCGGGATTACTTTGGTACCTTCCTACCAAACTTACAACAAGGTTTACATCAGGCCTGGTACACAGCATAGCATACATGATAGACCCTATGGCCGAGGCATAGGGGACGACACTCATCTTTTCTCTATCTTCTGTCGTGGTCGGGCATTGAGCCGTGCTCAATCTCGTACCTTGCAATACATGCAAGAACCCCTTCTTTGACTGATCCATATTGAACTTCTTCAATATCTTGTCAAGGTACGTACTCTGTGAAAGACCAATGAGGCGTCTCGATCTATCTCTATAGACCTTGATGCCTAATATGTAAGCTGCTTCTCCAAGATACTTCATTGAAAACACTTGTTTAAATAGGCCTTTATGCTTTCCAAGAATTCTATATCATTTCCCATCAACAGTATGTCATCCACATACAATATGAGAAATGCTACAGAGCTCCCACTCACTTTCTTGTAAATGCAGGCTTCTCCATAAGTTTGCATAAACCCAAACGCTTTGATCATCTCATCAAAACGAATGTTCCAACTCCGAGATGCTTGCACCAGCCCATAAATCGAGCGTTGGAGCTTGCACACCTTGTCAGCATTCTTAGGATCGACAAAACCTTCCGGCTGCATCATATACAATTCTTCCTTAAGAAAACCATTAAGGAATGGCGTTTTGACGTCCATTTGCCATATCTCATAATCATAGAATGCGGAAATTGCTAACATGATTCAGACGGACTTCAGCTTCGCTACGGGTGAGAAAGTCTCATCGTAGTCAACCCCTTGAACTTGTCGATAACCCTTAGCGACAAGCCGAGCTTTATAGATGGTTACATTACCATCCGCGTCTGTCTTCTTCTTAAAGATCCATTTATTCTCTATGGCTCGCCGATCATCGGGCAAGTCAGTCAAAGTCCATACTTCATTTTCATACATGGATCCTATCTCGGATTTCATGGCTTCGAGCCATTTGTCGGAATCTGGGCCCGCCATCGCTTCCTCATAGTTCGAAGGTTCACCGTTGTCTAACAACATGATTTCCAAGACAGGGTTGCCGTACCACTCTAGTGCGGAACGTGCCCTTGTGGACCTACGAAGTTCAGTAGCAACTTGATCTGAAGTTTCATGATCATCATCATCAACTTCCTCTCTAGTCGGTGCAGGCACCTCAGGAACAATTTCCTGAGCTGCACCACTCTCCGGTTCAAGAGGCAATACTTCATCAAGTTCTACTTTCCTCCCACTTACTTCTTTCGAGAGAAACTCTTTCTCTAGAAAGGATCCATTCTTGGCAACAAAGATCTTGCCTTCGGATCTGAGGTAGAAGGTATACACAATAGTTTCTTTAGGGTATCCTATGAAGACGCATTTTTCCGATTTGGGTTCGAGCTTTTCAGGTTGAAGTTTCTTGACATAAGCATCGCATCCCCAAACTTTTAGAAACGACAGCTTAGGTTTCTTCCCAAACCATAATCCATACGGTGTTGTCTCAACAGATTTCGACAGAGCCCTATTCAAAGTGAATGCGGCAGTCTCTAAAGCATAGCCCCAAAATGACAGCAGTAAATCGATAAGAGACATCATAGATCGCACCATATCCAATAGAGTGCGATTACGACGTTCGGACACACCATTACTGTTGGGGATATTACTACTGGGCGTAAACCAGCCTGTCTGGGCCGGATTAACTTCGTCAGTAGTTAAGTATGTTAAAGCCCAAGAAGGCAGATGAGGGCTCAAGGTCCATGGTCGGTTCAAGGTCTGTAGCCGTAAACCGGCGTTAGTAGTTAACTTGTATTGTAATTTAGGAATAAGTAGAGATCAAACCGGACACATCTATGAGCCGGTATTGGGACTCTGTGAACCAACGGGCGTCACCCGTGTATATAAGGGGACGACCCAGCGGCGGTTCAAGGACAACAGACAACAACTCGAGACATAGGCGAAGCTTGTTTGCTCCCTAGTCATCGAAACCCCATCAATTCCATCACAACTAGACGTAGGCTTTTACCTTCATTGAAGGGGCCGAACTAGTATAAACTCTCTTGCGTCCCTATGTCCGATTTAACCCCTTCAAGCTAACCCGTCGCGATGGCTCCACGACTAAGTCCTTTCTCTAGGACATCTGCCGTGACAAAACCACGACAGTTGGCGCCCACCGTGGGGCTATCGCACGATGGTTTCAGGTTCTTGGAGGGCCGCTTTGAAGGACTCGAGGGCTACGCTGTAGGCCGGATGACTAAAAGTTGTCGCGGCAAGCTCTACATCAATGACACAGGCTGGGGCCCTAAGGCCGGCTCAGTTGAGTATGGGTACCGGGTCCCCTTTGGTGTCATTCACGTTTTCATTGGCAAGATCGGTGAACCGGGCCCTGAGCCGGACATCTGCACCGACCTCGTCGAGACGGCTCAGCGTGCGCGATCCGCCCGGGTTAAACCGGCCATGAAGCGTGCCTTCGTGGGAGTCATCCATGGAGGAAGTTATAAGGACGGATCGGAATCTCGCGGCGAGACCGTCGTTTGTTCCGATGATGAGTCATCGACCGGAGAAACCAAATCTCTTTATCAGCTACAAGATGGCCGGATTGGGGGCTGTTTCGATGGCGACAGTATTCCGGACCCCTCTGATCTGCCCAACCGAGTTGGAATATTCATGGCCGGCACACAAGCAGCGCTTCATTCTTCGACCGATGCGGCAACAACCTCCGGTTCAGCAGCAGCGACGGCCGCCGGGGCAGGAGGCCCTGTGCGCCCGCCGGCTCAAGTTCTATCAGAGCTATTTGATGCATTTGTTGTGCTTATGGCGGAAGCTAATCCGGCGGATCAGGACGTCCACAACGCAGAAATTGCAAAGGTAAAGGAACAGATCACCCAGGCCAAGGCGGATCTGGCAGCTGAGGACACCAGGATGGCCAAACAGCGGGCCGCTCTAGACGCACAAGCCTACAGGCTCATGTTGGACTAGAACGCATCGCAGGAAGTCATGAGGAGGAAGTACCAGTCCCGTGTGCCTCCGGTTTTCGAGGCCAGAGACCTTTTCAACACCCCAGGAGCAGGAACCAGTAATCCACTGGAGGGAAACCGGGCGGAAGTTCCTGAGACCGGTGCGCCAGTTCAGCCTCGTCGGATGGACCCGCCTCGTCAAAACACTGTTATACCTCCGGCTGTTTTAGCACCTCCGTGTCACTACTCCAACCCAATGGATAATCTCGTCGTCGCTGCTGCACGGCTGGAGGCCATTCCAATTGAAGGTGACTCGCTGCAAGCAGTAGAGACACGACGGGTCAAGGAGCTTCTGAGGACAGCTTTGGTCCAACAGGAAGCATACTCGTACAGCCGCGACTGGATCCACTCGACCCCCCGTCCAAGCCGGAGCTATAGCAGACAT
The DNA here is from genome assembly GCF_002162155.2 of Triticum dicoccoides. Lineage (NCBI taxonomy): Eukaryota > Viridiplantae > Streptophyta > Magnoliopsida > Poales > Poaceae > Triticum > Triticum dicoccoides. The sequence continues at coordinate 258,458,684 of NC_041392.1, forward strand.
ATGGATGAACCGGCAGTGTCGAGTAATGAACGACGTGGAGCACCCCGTGGCAACAACCCGGCGGGTGGTGCTGATAACACTCAGGAAGTGGTGGACCGGGCCCGAGCACGCAGGGAGGCCGAGTTAGCCGCACAGCATCAGGCTCGGCAGCTCACGCCGGTTCGTCCAACTATCTCGATCGAACCTGGTGTTACTTCTAGTTCTTTGGGGGTGCCTTGCCTTGTCCCCGCTTTACGCAATGTGCGCCTGCCCAAGGATTTCAAAGGCCCGCGCAAAGTACCATATTACACAGCGGATCAACCTCCAGAGACATGGGTGGAGAGCTATGAGATGGCCATGGAGATGCTTGATGTGGATGACGCGGCATGTGTGAAATACTTCACCATGATGCTTGAAGGAACGGCCCGTACTTGGTTAAAAAGCTTGCCGGCTAATTCTATCAGTTCATGGGCCCAATTACGAGCCCGATTTATCAGCAATTTCAAGGATACATGTAAACAGCCTATGTCGATAGTGGACTTAGCTGCCTGCGTCCAGGAGGAAGGAGAATCGACGACTCATTGGGTGTGCCGGGTTTCACAAGTGTTGCATTCATCAGACCGCATCAATGCTGACACCGTTGTATTAACCCTAGAAGGCAACTGCCGGTTTGGGCCCCTAAAACTGAAGTTGGGACGGATGAAGTGTCATTGCACTGACATGGGGACCCTCGTGGCTGCTTTGGTAAAGTATGATGATTCTGATAGTACCAAGGATCCCGAATCTGATGATGACAAGGCAGGGAAGGGAAAGAGGAACATCAACTCCAAAGGTCATTAGCATCACTAGGCAGGCAATGGTGGTGGAGGCAAGCGTAAAGCGGATGGTAACATGGACTTTTTGGCTAATACCAACACGCAGGACAATGGCCAGCGACGCAAGGGTAAACCCAAAAATCGCAATGGGGCACCCAACCCTAACCCGGACCGCCTAAACTATCTACTGAGCCCAGCCCTGTGACATGGGACGAAGGAGGCGCCAGCAAACCACCTTTGGAATGATTGCTTCATTATGCAGGAGTTCAATAATTCTAATGCTTTCCGGTATGATCACGGCTCTGGCGGTGGCTCAGGGTCCGGGCCGGGTTACGGTGGAGGAAATTCCGGTTCAGGATTTAATGGTAATCCGGGCGGACATAATAATCAAAATAGTCAGAACAACCAGGGTGGTTACAACCAACAGCAGCAACAGTCAGGTTACCAGAGCAACCCAAAGCAGTTGAGTAGTGGGCAGTACCATGTCTTCACCACTAGCTTGGACAAGCAAGACCAGAAGGTTCAGAGGCGGGCAGTCAACTCTGTTGAACCGGCCATACCCTGTTATCTACGCTGGTCTGAACAGCCAATCATATGGAGCAGAGAGGATCACCCTCCCCAGGTTGATAATCCGGGTCAGTTGGCTCTGGTGGTGGCGCCTCAAGTGGGAGGTTACAAGTTCACCAAAGTGCTCATGGATGGAGGGAGCAGCATTGATATCTTGTACTATGAGACCTTCCATCGTATGGGACTAACAGATAAAAATCTCAAACCGTCTAATATGGTGTTCCACAGTGTAGTACCTGGCAAATCAGCATATCCTGTTGGTAAGATAGCTGTGGAAGTGGCCTTTGGGGATGATCATGATTCCAGGTCGGAGACATTGACGTTTGAAGTGGTGAAAATCCAAAGTCCATATCACGCCCCGTTTGGGCGACCGGCCTACGCCAAGTTTATGGCACGGCCCTGTTATGTGTATTTGCAGCTCAAGATGCCAAGTCACAAGGGGACAATAACGGTTCACGGAAGCCGCAAAATCGCTTTGGAGTGCGAGGAAGGAGATGCGGCCTACGCAGAGTCGGTTTGTGCCACCGAGGAGCTGAAGTATTATAAGGACAATGTTGATCCGGCGGACATGACTCCATTAAAGAAGCCAACTACGAAGCATGATCCGGCCCTGAAGTTCAAATTGGCAGCAGAAACTAAGCTTGTTGACTTTGTACCTGGCGATTCGTCCAAGCAGTTCAGCATCAGTGCCAACTTGGATCCAAAATAGGAAAGCGCGCTCATCGAGATCATCCGTGAGAATCGGGACATTTTTGCATGGAAGCCCTCTGACATGCCAGGTGTACCGAGGCAACTCGCTGAGCGCACCCTTAATGTGGATCCTAAATACAAACCGGTGAAACAGTTCCTCCGCCGGTTTAACGAAGAAAGACGCAAGGCGATTGGAGAAGAGGTAGCCAGGCTCTTAGCAGCTGGCTTTATTGTTGAAGTTTTTCACCCTGAGTGGCTTGCCAATCCGGTGCTGGTCCTTAAGAAAAACGGCACCTGGCGCATGTGTGTGGATTACACAGATCTTAATAAGGCTTGTCCAGCAGATCCTTTTGCCCTCCCCCGTATTGATCAAATTATTGATGCCACGGCGGGTTGTGAGCGTTTAAGTTTTTTGGATGCATATTCTGGCTATCATCAGATCAAAATGGCAGTTAAGGACCAGGAGAAGACGGCGTTCATAACTCCCTTTGGAGCCTTCTGCTATGTGTCTATGCCCTTTGGGCTCAAGAGTGCCGAGGCAACTTATCAACGGTGTGTGCAAAATTGTCTTCACAAACAGATTGGCCGTAATGTACATGCTTACGTGGATGATATCGTGGTTAAATCCAGGGAGAAGGAGACTCTGATTGATGATTTGAAGGAAACCTTTGACAACCTGAGGACATACAAGATGATGCTTAATCCGGACAAGTGCGTCTTTGGTGTACCGGAGGGCAAGTTATTGGGTTTTCTGGTGTCCAATAGGGGAATTGAGGCTAATCCGGAGAAGATCACAGCCATCACCTCCCTGGCTAAACCGAAGTGTATCAATGATGTTCAATGCCTGGCAGGCCGGATTGCCGCGTTAAGCCGGTTTATCAGTCGTCTTGGTGAGAAGGCAATCCCTTTGTATCAGATGTTGAAGAAGACGGATCAGTTTGTCTGGAGTTCTGCTGCTGATGAAGCATTTGAGGACTTAAAGCGGCAATTGGCCAATCCGCCTGTGCTCGCCGCTCCCATTAACAAGGAGCTGTTACTGCTAATGCTCAGGCGGTCAGCGTGGCTATTGTGGTGGAGCGAAAGGAGGCACGTAAGGAGCATCCGGTTCAACGTCCAGTCTATTATATCAGTGAGGTACTCATTGAGTCCAAGCAAAGGTATCCGCATTGGCAGAAGTTGGTGTATGGAGTTTTTATGGCAAGCCGGAAGCTTAAACAATACTTCCAAGGGCACCCAATTACGGTGGTCAGTCCTGCTCCTTTGGGGGATATCATCCAGAACCGGGAAGCAACTGGCCGGATTGCCAAGTGGGCTATAGGGCTTGGGCCACACGGTTTGAAGTATGTGCCTCGGACAGCGGTTAAGTCTCAAGCACTTGTTGATTTCATCAATGATTGGACGGAAATGCAAGCACCTGAAGAAAAGCCGGATCACACATATTGGACCATCCATTTTGACGGATCCAGGCAATTGGAAGGCTCGGGGGCTGGAGTCGTATTAACTTCCCCACGAGGTGATAAGTTTTGTTACGTTCTTCGCTTAATGTTCCCTTGTACTAACAATGCAGCTGAGTATGAAGCCTTGCTCCATGGTCTCCGGATGGCTAAGGAGATGAATCTAAGTCGAGTTAAGTGCTTCGGTGACTCAGACCCTGTGGCTCAGCAAGTATCTGGCACATGGGATTCCAAGGACCCACTCATGGCAGCATATCGTCGTGAGGTGGATATTGTTGCAGGTCACTTTAAAGGCTATCAGGTGGACCACGTGGACCGGCGGAAGAATGAAGCGGCGGACGCTTTAAGCCGGCTAGGCTCTCAGCGCAAACCGGTCCCGCCCAATGTTTTTCTGGATGTGCTGCACAACCCGTCGGTCAAGATCCCTGGTGAAGCGGATTTGGCTATTCCTGATCCCAAGGCTCAATTGGTGGCAGCTCTTCACGTTATTTCGGATTGGACGCTTCCTTACCTGGCGTACAAGAACCGGGGCGAGTTACCAGAGGATGAGACTCTGGCCCGACAGATAATCCGACGATCCAAGTCCATGACTATTATCAACGGTGAGTTGCATCATTGCAGTGTGTCAGGGGCGTTTCAACGCTGTGTGTCTCCTGAAGAAGGTCGTGAAATTTTGCGTGAGATCCACGAAGGAGATTGTGGTCACCACGCCGGTTCAAAATCTCTGGTGGCTAAAGCGTTTCGCCATGGCTTCTATTGGTTAACTGCTCATGCTGATGCGGAGGATCTGGTTAGACGAGATGGTTGCCAAAAGTTTTCAAGGCGTGCTCATGTACTGGCTCAAGAATTGAGAATGATTCCAATTACTTGGCCGTTTGCGACTTGGGGGCTGGATATGGTTGGGCCTTTCAAAAGGTCCAAAGATAAGAAGACCCACCTCCTGGTGGCGGTTGACAAGTTTACAAAGTGGGTGGAGGCAGAACCTGTTAGCAAGTGTGATGCGGCCACGGCGGTTTAGTTCATCAAAAAAGTGATTTTCCGGTTTGGCTTTCCACACAGTATCATCACAGATAATGGTACCAATTTGTCCAAAGGTGCCATGAAGGAGTTCTGCGAACGGGAGCACATCCGGCTCGACATTTCATCGGTGGCACATCCACAGTCCAATGGTCAAGCAGAAAGGGCTAATCAAGAGATCTTGAAAGGCATCAAGCCCCGGCTTATGGTTCCTTTGCAGAGAACATCGGGTTGTTGGGTAGAAGAATTACCATCTATGTTATCGAGCATCAATACTACACCCAACAGATCAACAGGATACACACTGTTCTTCATGGTTTATGGAGCGGAGGCGGTTCTCCCCAGTGATATCCGCCATGATTCACCCCGTGTGGCGGCTTATGTTGAAGCGGACAATGAGACAGCACGGCAAGACGCTTTGGACCTGTTGGATGAAGAACGTGACATAGCAGCTGCCCGCTCGGCGATTTACCAACAGGATCTTCGTCGTTATCACAGTTGCCGAGTCAGAACCAGAACCTTTCAGGAATGAGATTTGGTGCTTCGGCTCATCCAAGATTAGACTGATATGCATAAGCTATCCCCACCTTGGGAGGGGCCTTTCATGGTCAGCAAGAATCTGCACAATGGGTCATACTATCTGATCGATATTCGAGAGCATAAGGACTCACGTACATCAGAGGAGGAGACCAACAGGCCGTGGAACATACCTCATCTTCGGCCTTACTATACCTGAGCCATTGGCTCTACTTATGTACATATTACGATGATGTATATATTATGATTAAATATAATAAACCGGAACCTCAGCTAAAGCGGGGTATCTGTTCTTTTACATCATGTGTGGTTACACGGAGTTGTTGTAAAGCGGCCTCCAGTTTACCCCTTGAGTTGGCTTTTAAAAAAAAAGCATCATGTTATATCACTTGGGGGTTTGGTCGTGTCCGAACCAATACAATACCTATTGATAGGCGAGAGCCACCAGATCACTTGGGGACTTGGTCACGTCTGAACCAGTCATGCCACTTGATCGGCATAAATGCCACGGTTTCATTTGGGGACCTAGTTGACTAGAACCATAGTTACACCTATCGGGAGCTTGGTCGTGTTCGGCCATGGTAACGCCATCTGATCAGCTCAAATAAGCCATTTTGCAAACGGTTTTGTCATTGCCTTTGCTTCATACTTTTCTTTGAAAGATATTTCTTTCTTTTTATTGCGTTTTTTAAACCGACAAAGTTTTCAACCGGTTCACACCTATCAATTGACGGAACACGGTTCATTTCAATCCGGAGACTATTTGCTCGGTTTGATCTTTTTTGTTAACATCCTCTTATGGAGTAACACGGTATTTATTATAACCCGGCACGGTTTACATAGTAAACCGGCGTCATATATATATGGGAGCTGCTATCTCCTCCAACAGTGTGGGTTTATAAAACTCCGCTTCAAGATTGGCCAAGCCAACTTCACGCTCAACGATGGCAGGTATATGTATCTCAAAAATTTGGTAATATACTTAAAAATTTCGGATGTTTTGATTTCATGAATGCAAACGTCATATTCCGCCTGACGGTACAACCGCGGTGGCACTTGAAGATTTTTTATTGCAGAAAGTACTTTGGACAATTCATCACCCAAAGGAAGAGCAAGTGGCAGTGATTATGCACGAAGGCATATCAACATCAAAGGTATCAGCTAGCCTATTACAAGGCAACACGGTGCCCACAATAAGATCATTGTTTTTCGCAAAGGAGAAGCAGTTTTAAACCGGCCTCCGGTTCAAGCTTGGTCACCAGCCTGGCCTGATGGTTGTGGGTCATCCTGCGCCGCTTCACCTTCAGTTTCTCTACCCAGCGGCTGGAAATCAACAGTTGTCCAGTCGATTCCCATTAATGCTTGAAAAACAGCTTCATCATGGATCAGCAACGATGGGTCAATATCGGGAGCGTAAGTATGCTTACGGATTGGAGGGATAAGATTTTCCGCTTCATGAATTGGTGCAGCTATTCGCTTGTTTTGATTGTCATATTGGGCTTGATAATGAGACAAGTCTGCTTCTTCAGCCAATTGACAAGCTAGCGGACGCACCTCCCGGTTTATTGCTCGCAGATCCGCTTCACCAAACTCTGACCCGTCTTCCTTCAAGCTGGGATAGCCCTGAGCCGCTTCAATAGGATCAAAATCCGGCACCCAAGCTTTTGCCTGGATTAAGGCATTGATCACACCGGTTCGAGCAGCAGATTTCTTCAGCTCTTCAACCCGGGCAGGAAGCACCGATAGTTTCATCAGAGTGTCCTGAATCAAGGTGGGCGTCGGCTCGTTGTGGGATGCAGTACAGATGATCCGCTGTGCACCAGTGTACAGTTGTTCGACCAACGTATAGGTGGCTTTCAATTTCTTCTGCACATCTGACCCCAAGTGACCAATGCGTGTCCCTGAAATATCATAAAGGGTTAACAAACCGGCAGCTCTGTAAGACGGCAGAATCAGTTCAGAAGTCAAACCGGCTTACTAAAGATAGCAGTGGTCATGGCATGCACGTGCCGCTTTATGCTGGTCAGTTCATCCGCCACCAGTTTGAGTGCAGCCTCGGCATCTTTTGCTCGTTTTATTAAAGCGGATTTTTCAGTGGCCCAATCCGCCCGCTTATTCTTGAAGCTCTCCTTAAGCTATTCCATGGCGCTTAAAGCGCTGGTTAATTCCTCTTTTGCTTTGGAGGTTTCAGCTTGTTGGGATTTCAAATTATCTTGGAGGTCGGCGACTTGGCTTTCTTTCGTCTTCAGCTCAGCCTGCATGCAGACAGTTATATGATTCAGCAAAACGGTACAAGGATTGAAGTACCAACCACATAACAAGTTATGCACTTGGCACTTGGGGGCTAATGCATATTCGATCTTCACCTTTCAATTGCTTGCAAAGTCCCAAGATCAATACAAGTATTCAACTTGGCACTTGGGGCTAATGGCTATTTGCTCGTATATATTCTAATGCGGTGATCTCAATTACTTAAAGTCCCGGTTTAACTACACTAAGTTGAACCGGCCCTTGGGGACTACACCAGCGAATTTCAAAGCATTAAGATTTGTATTAGTAAGTCCCGGTTTGAAAGAAGATTACAAACTGGTCCTCGGGGGCTAGGAGCGTCAACAAGAATTGAAATATACAAACAGGAAAGAGCATATGGAAGTTACCTCATATTTATCTTTCATCATATTTATCAGACCGGCTTCATAGTCACGACTGGTATACAGCCGGTTCAGGTAGCCGGAATGGATTTCTTGGGCGTTCAGAGCAGCGTAAGTCGCCAGATCAGCATTCCACTTGCCTTTGCCAAAGGCAGCAAATTCTTCCTCGGTAGAATGTTTGGACAAAGCGACAGGATTGCTTGGCTCTGTATGGCCAATGCCAGTAATGACAACCTCATCATCCTTGGTATCGCCGGTTTGCACTAGGGTTGTTGGCTTGTCAGTAGGCTTTGTTGGACCGGTGGATTTCTCAATCCGGATAGAGCTTGTGGGCTGATTGACAGGACTTGAGGTATCAATAGGACTCTCTTCAGCAATAAGATCGTCGTCTTGTTGCGGTGGATCATTGGGTATATCCTCAGGAATAGCCGCTTCAAGATCTGGTATTTCACCCGGTTCAAGGACGGCATCTTCTTCGGCCGCTTTGTCTAGACGAGCCTTCTTGCTTGGCCTAGGCTTGGCCCTGAAAGGAATAACAAAATCAAATATAGCATATGTTCCAAGGCGATGTGCTGCAAATATTATGATAAGTATAGCTTACCCAAGCACCGTTTTGAGCGGTGGCAGCTGAGTAGCCGATGATTCGCCAGAAGATGAGTGGGAAGTAACCTGGTAATCGGAGTCAGATGGATTAAGAGGTTGACGAAAGCAGCCCGCTTTAGGACAAGCACTGACAAGCAAATTAGAGACCTCTGAACGGCGTTTCCGAACCGGACTGTTCGGTAAACCGGCGGAGGTAACTACCTGGCCGCTGTGCCGGGTTGTGCGACGAGCTTCGTGCTGTTGGGTCTTCATAAGAAATTTTGGATCCAAATAAGCAAGAGGATGAGAAAATTTAACTTTCCGGTTTGCCTGACGGATTTTTAGTGAAGGCAAAGGTTCTGAATCGGAAGAGAGAATAATTACCTCTGCAGCATCAGCATGGTTGGCTTCAGCATCATCCTGACAAATATCATCATCAATAAGACGCATGAAGAATAAGCCAAGTGAGTCAAGCCCTAGCTCAAGGTCCGGATTATCCACATCATCATCAGGAGTCGGGTTAGAGGATGCAGTGGTTCTTTTCCTGTGGGCAATTTTCTTCACAACTTTAGTCTTTTGCCGGGTTGCTCTTTCCGGTTTGTCTGGTTTTTCTGGTTTCTCCTGCGACAGTTTCTTGCTCCAAAACGGATCATTGCCCTGGTTACACAGACACTGATATTAAACAATGACCAGATATATCAATAGCAGATTTAGCAAAAAGAAAAATCAAACTCTTACAGCTGGCGGTTTGTTGGTGGCACAGAAGGGAAGTAGGCCGGTTTTAGCACAGATGTGTTCCGGTTCATTCAGCATCTTATTCACAGCCTCTGTGATTTCTTCATCGGTGAGCTGGATGTTGGAATGTCGCAGTGGGTCATCAACACTGCCAGTATACTCACACATCAAACCGGAGCGCTGACTAAGGGGCAATATGCTCCATGATATCCAACAGCGGGCGAGATCAACCCCTGTTAAACCGTTGGCCATAAAGGCTCTGAGCTTCGACAGTTGAGGAGCATATTTGCTTCTGTCCTGGGCAGTCAACCTTTGCGGAAAGGGGTGTGTATTGCTGAGCCACTCCGGACGAAAGCCAGGCAAGGGATTTTCACCAGCAGGGGAGGTGTCTTTGCAATAGAACCATGTTTGATTCCACTCTTTGGGGTGGCTATGCAGTTTGGCATGAGGGTATGTCACCTCTTTCCTTTTCTGAATCGCCACGCCACCCAACTCCGTATTGGAGCCATCAGTAAACTCAGTACGGCGGTTTAGATGGAAACAATCTCTGAACAATTCCACTGTGGGCTCCTCTTGAAAGAACGCCTCATAGAGCACTTGGAAGTGACACATGTTTGTAACAGAGTTGGGACCAGTATCTTGTGGATGGAGTTGAAAATCGGCTAACACGTCTCGGTAAAAAATTTAGAACCGAGCGGCTTAAAGCCACGGGCTAAGTGATCTACGAAAACGGCGACCTCTCCTTCTTGAGGTGTGGGAGGGCATTCTTTGCCAGGAGCCCTCCAATGGATGGTATCTTTACTGCCTAAGGCGCCGATCAGGACTAAATCGTCCAGTTGAGCCTCTGTGAAGCGAGAAGGAACCCAGTTGCACTCATATACTTGCTTGGACATGATGAAATCTACAAGGTAGATGATCCCGATTCAAAAATGCATTGATTAAGGTATAGTGGTATGTGCAATGTTAAACCGGAGACTGATCTATCTAAACCAGAGTTTTATGAAGCAACAACAACTGGCGGTTCAACAAGGGGACTAATGGTATATACCGGTTTGGCAATTTTTTCTACAAAGTTAAACCGCCTGATCTAAGCATTGAAACAGCTGAGATTGCGGATGGATAAGTATGCAGAAACAGATTTCACAAGATTTATCTACAGCGTTGGATCTGAAGCAAGTTCAGAAAATAAGAAAAATATTCAAAAGCTCAAAGCAGAACAGTATTGAATCAATGGGCAGAAATATATGTGAGATCTATGGTCTTGGGCATGAAACTAAAGGCAGATACTAAAAGCTACCGCTACACAGAGCAGGGGTTCACAGATGCATCCAGGAGCTAGTATATGAACACGAACAGGTGATGAACACTGCAAGAACACGAAACCCTAGAACAGATCTGTGTTGAGAAGAGCAGAAGGCTTACCAGAGTTGAGGAAGACGCGGAAGGTTGCCGCGGTGCTCTGGTGCGTTCAGGTTGATGCAGCGGCCAAGGTTGGTGCAGAAGTTGACGGCGACGGCGGAGCTCCGAGGCTGGCGACGCGAGGAAGATGAAGAAGAAAGGCACGAAGGGGAGAAAAGAAATGACCCTTCAGTCCTATTTATAAGGCAAAAGGACATGTGTCAGGCGCGACAATCAAGGGGCCACGAAACGGAGCTGTCGCCTCGATTTCTGCAGATCTATTAAACAAGGAAGCATAATGGATAAGCTTCGTTATGACAGGTGACGTCACTCCGGTTTACAGCAATCAGAGAAGATGACATCATGGCGGTTTACCAATTTATGAGAAGATGTTGAAGATGAAGATTTTTGCTAAAGGATTGACATGAACATGTTCAAATCAATCTGGGGCCTAATGTTGGGGATATTACTACTGGGCGTAAACCGGCCTATCTGGGCCGGATTAACTTCGTCAGTAGTTAAGTATGTTAAAGCCTAAGAAGGCAGATGAGGGCTCAAGGCCCATGGTCCGTTCAAGGTCTGTAGCCGTAAACCGGCGTTAGTAGTTAACTTGTATTGTAAGTTAGGAATAAGTAGAGATCAAACCGGACACATCTATGAGCCGGTATTGGGACTCTGTGAACCGACGGGCGTCACCTGTGTATATAAGGGGACGACCCGGCGGCGGTTCAAGGACAACAGACAACAACTCGAGACATAGGCGAAGCTTGTTTTCTCCCTAGTCATCGAAACCCTATCAATTCCATCACAACTAGACGTAGGCTTTTACCTTCATCGAAGGGGCCGAACTAGTATAAACTCTCTTGCATCCCTATGTCCGCTTTAACCCCTTCAAGCTAACCCGTCGCGATGGCTCCACGACTAAGTCCTTTCTCTAGGACATCTACCGTGACAAAACCACGACAATTACACTGAGGTGTTCCAGGCGGCGTGAGTTGTGAAACTATTCCACATTTCCTTAAGTGTGTGCCAAATTCATGACTCAAGTATTCTCCCCCACGATCTGATCGCAAGAACTTGATTTGTCTGTCACGTTGATTTTCAACCTCACTCTGAAATTCCTTGAACTTTTCAAAGGTCTCAGACTTGTGTTTCATTAAGTAGACATACCCATATCTACTCAAGTCATCAGTGAGGGTGAGAACATAATGATAGCCACCGCGAGCCTCAACACTCATTGGACCGCACACATCAGTATGTATGATTTCCAATAAGTTGGTTGCTCGCTCCATTGTTCCTGAGAACGGAGTCTTGGTCATTTTACCCATAAGGCATGGTTCGCACGTGTCAAATGATTCGTAATCAAGAGACTCCAAAAGTCCATCTGCATGGAGCTTCTTCATGCGTTTGACACCTATGTGACCAAGGCGGCAGTGCCACAAGTATGTGGGACTATCATTATCAACCTTACATCTTTTGGTATTCACACTATGAATATGTGTAACATTACGCTCAAGATTCATTAAGAATAAACCATTCACCAGCGGAGCATGACCATAAAACATATCTCTCATATAAATAGAACAACCATTATTCTCGGATTTAAATGAGTAGCCATCTCGAATTAAATGAGATCCTGATACAATGTTCATGCTCAAAGATGGCACTAAATAACAATTATTGAGGTTCAAAACTAATCCCGTAGGTAAATGTAGAGGCAGCGTGCCGACGGCGATCACATCGACCTTGGAACCATTCCCGACGCGCATCGTCACCTCGTCCTTCGCCAGTCTCCGCTTATTCCGCAGCTCCTGCTTTGAGTTACAAATGTGAGCAACCGCACCGGTATCAAATACCCAGGAGCTACTACGAGTACTGGTAAGGTACACATCAATTACATGTATATCGCATATACCTTTAGTGTTGCCGGCCTTCTTGTCCGCTAAGTATTTGGGGCAGTTCCGCTTCCAGTGACCACTTCCCTTGCAATAAAAACACTCAGTCTCAGGCTTGGGTCCATTCTTTGACTTCTTCCCGGCAGCTTGCTTACCGGGCGCGGCAACTCCCTTGTCGTCCGTCTTGAAGTTCTTTTTACCCTTGCCTTTCTTGAACTTAGTGGTTTTATTCACCATCAACACTTGATGTTCCTTTTTGATTTCCACCTCCGATGATTTCAGCATTGAATATACCTCGGGAATGGTCTTTTCCATCCCCTGCATATTGAAGTTCATCACAAAGCTCTTGTAGCTCGATGGAAGCGACTGAAGGATTCTGTCAATGACCGCGTCATCCGGGAGATTAACTCCCAGCTGAGTCAAGCGGTTATGCAACCCAAACATTTTGAGTATGTGCTCACTGACAGAACTATTTTCCTCCATCTTACGACTGAAGAACTTGTCGGAGACTTCATATCTCTCGACCCGAGCATGAGCTTGGAAAACCATTTTCAGCTCTTCGAACATCTCATATGCTTCCTGTCGCTCAAAACGCTTTTGGAGCCCCGGTTCTAAGCTGTAAAGCATGCCGCACTGAACGAGGGAGTAATCATCAGCATGTGACTGCCAAGCGTTCATAACGTCTTGGTTCTCTGGGATGGGTGCGTCACCTAGCGGTGCTTCTAGGACATAATCTTTCTTGGCAGCTATGAGGATGATCCACAGGTTCCGGACCCAGTCCATATAGTTGCTGCCATCATCTTTCAGCTTGGTTTTCTCTAGGAACACGTTGAAGTTGAGGGCAACATTAGTGTGGGCCATTTGATCTACAAGACATAGTGTAAAGATTTTAGACTAAGTTCATGATAATTAAGTTCATCTAATCAAATTATTCAACAAACTCCCACTCAGATAGACATCCCTCTAGTCATCTAAGTGAAACATGATCCTAGTCAACTAGGCCGTGTCCGATCATCACGTGAGACGGACTAGTCAACATCGGTGAACATCTTCATGTTGATCGTATCTTCTATACGACTCATGCTCGACTTTCGGTCTTCCGTGTTCCGAGGCCATGTCTGTACATGCTAGGCTCGTCAAGTCAACCCAAGTGTATTGCGTGTGTAAATCTGGCTTACACCCGTTGTATTCGAACGTTAGAATCTATCACACCCGATCATCACGTGGTGCTTCAAAACAACGAACCTTCGCAACGGTGCACAGTTAGGGGGAACACTTTCTTGAAATTATTACGAGGGATCATATTATTTAAGCCACCGTCGTTCTAAGCAAATAAGATGTAAAACATGATAAACATCACATGCAATCAAATAGTGACATGATATGGCCAATATCATTTGCTCCTTTTGATCTCCATCTTCGGGGCTCCATGATCATCGTTGTCACCAACATGACACCATGATCTCCATCATCATGATCTCCATCATCGTGTCTTCTTGAAGTTGTCTCATCATCCGTTACTTCTACTACTATGGCTAACGCTTTAACAATAAAGTAAAGTAATTACATGACGTTTATGTTGACACGCAGGTCATAAATAAATTAAGACAACTCCTATGGCTCCTGCCGGTTGTCATACTCATCGACATGCAAGTCGTGATTCCTATTACAAGAACATGATCAATCTCATACATCACATATATCATTCATCACATCCTTTTGGCCATATCACATCACATGGCACATGCTGCAAAAACAAGTTAGACGTCCTCTAATTGTTGCTGCAAGTTTTTACGTGGCTGCTATAGGTTTCTAGCAAGAACGTTTCTTACCTACGCCAAAACCACAACGTGATATGCCAATTTCTATTTACCCTTCATAAGGACCCTTTTCATCGAATCCGATCCGAATAAAGTGGGAGAGACAGACACCCGCCAGCCACCTTATGCAACTAGTGCATGTCAATCGGTGGAACCAGTCTCATGTAAGCATACGTGTAAGGTCGGTCCGGGCCGCTTCATCCCACGATGCCGCCGAATCAAGATAAGACTATAAACGGCAAGTAAATTGAAAATATCGACGCCCACAACTGCTTTGTGTTCTACTCGTGCATAGAAACTATGCATAGACCTAGCTCATGATGCCACTGGTGGGGAACGTAGCAGAATTTTAAAATTTTCTACGCATCACCAAGATCAATCTATGGAGTCATCTAGCAAGGAGGGAGAGGGGAGTGCATCTACATACCCTTGTAGATCACGAGCGGAAGCGTTCAAGAGAACGGGGTTGATGGAGTCGTACTCGCCGTGATCCAAATCACCGATGACCTAGCGCCGAACGGACGGCACCTCCGCGTTCAACACACGTACGGTTGGGAAGACGCCTCCTCCAACTTGATCTAGCAAGGGGAAAGGAGAGGTTGATGGAGATCCAGCAGCACGACGGCGTGGTGGTGGAAGCAACGGTGATCTCGGCAGGGCTTCGCCAAGCTTTGGGAGAGGGAGAAGTGTCACGGGAGGGAGAGGGAGGCGCCAGGGGCTAGGGTGCGGCTGCCCTCCCTCCCCCCACTATATATAGGACCCCTAGGGGGCGCCAGCCCTAGGAGATGCAATCTCGAAGGGGGGCAGCGGCCAAGGGGGGTGGAGTGCCCCCCAAGCCAAGTGGGGCGCCCCCACCCCTAGGGTTTCCAACCCTAGGCGCAGGGGGAGGCCCATGGGGGGTGCACCAGCCCACTAGGGGCTCGTTCCCCTCCCACTTCAGCCCATGGGGCCCTTTGGGATAGGTGTCCCCACCTGGTGGACCCCCGGGACCCTTCTGGTGGTCCCGATACAATACCGATTACCCCCGAAACTTTCCCGATGGCCGAAACTTGACTTCCTATATATAAATCTTCACCTCCGGACCATTCCGGAACTCCTCGTGACGTCCGGGATCTCATCTGGGACTCCGAACAACTTTCGGGTTACCGTATACTAATATCTCAACAACCCTAGCGTCACCGAACCTTAAGTGTGTAGACCCTACGGGTTCGGGAGACGCGCAGACATGACCGAGACGACTCTCCGGTCAATAACCAACAACGGGATCTGGATACCCATGTTGGCTCCCACATGCTCCTCGATGATCTCATCAGATGAACCACGATGTTGAGGATTCAATCAATCCCGTATACAATTCCCTTTGTCAATCGGTACGTTACTTGCCCGAGACTCGATCGTCGGTATCCCAATACCTCGTTCAATCTCGTTACCGGCAAGTCACTTTACTCGTACCGTAATGCATGATCCCATGATCAACCACTTGGTTACATTGAGCTCATTATGATGATGCATTACCGAGTGAGCCCAGAGATACCTCTCCGTCATACGGAGTGACAAATCCCAGTCTTGATTCCTGCCAACCCAACAGACACTTTCGGAGATACCCGTAGTGTACCTTTATAGTCGCCCAGTTACGTTGTGACGTTTGGCACACCCAAAGCACTCCTACGGTATCCGGGAGTTGCACAATCTCATGGTCTAAGGAAATGATACTTGACATTTGGAAAAGCTATAGCAATCGAACTACACGATCTTTGAGCTATGCTTAGGATTGGGTCTTGTCCATCACATCATTCTCCTAATGATGTGATCCCATTATCAATGATATCCAATGTCCATAGTCAGGAAACCATGACTATCTTTTGATCAACGAGCTAGTCAACTAGAGGCTCACTAGGGACGTGTTGTGGTCTATGTATTCACACATGTATTACGATTTCCGGATAACACAATTATAGCATGAATAATAGACAATTATCATGAACAAATAAATATAATAATAACCATTTTATTATTGCCTCTAGGGCATATTTCCAACACCTTCGTGCATATCAATCAAAGTATCCCAAATTTCCTTTGCATTCTCAAGATGGCTGATTTTGTTGAATTCTTCGGGGCACAATCCGTTGGAGAGAATATCACAAGCTTGAGCATTGTATTGCAACATCTTCAACTCTTCCGCGGCAGCTTCAGGGTTCGGTTCTCTCCCATCAAAGAATTCACCTTGCAAGCCAATACACACAATAGCCCAAATGGCGGGGTTATGTCCAAGAATATGCATTTTCATCTTTTGCTTCCAACTAGCAAAATTAGTACCATCAAAGTAAGGACCTCTACGGTGGTAATTTCCCTCACTAGACGCCATACTCTCCTAGGTTGTGAAACCAAGGCTATGATCACCAAAAGCTATGGAACTCAAAGCAAATGGAGACCAAAGCTCTGATACAACTTGTAGGATCGAAAGTATGTCTAGAGGGGGGTGATTAGACTACTTGACCAAATAAAAATATAGCCTTTTCCCAATTTTAAGTCTTGGCGGATTTTAGCAACTTAGCACAATTCAAGTAATCAACCTACACATGCAATTCTAAGAGTATATCAGCGGAATGTAAAACAATTGCATATGAAGGTAAAGGGAGGAGTTTGGAAGGAGCAAACTCGATGTAGACACAAAGATTTTTGGCGTGGTTCCGATAGGTGGTGCTATCGTACATCCACGTTGATGGAGACTTCAACCCACGAAGGGTAACGGTTGCGCGAGTCCACGGAGGGCTCCACCCACGAAGGGTCCACGAAGAAGCAACCTTGTCTATCCCACCATGGCCATCGCCCACGAAGGACTTGCCTCACTAGGGTAGATCTTCACGAAGTAGATGATCTCCTTGCCCGTACAAACTCCTTGGTTCAACTCCACAATCTTGACGGAGGCTCCCAAGTGACACCTAACCAATCTAGGAGACACCACTCTCCAAAAGGTAATAGATGGTGTGTTGATGATGAACTCCTTGCTCTTGTGCTTCAAATGATAGTCTCCCCAACACTCAACTCTCTCTCATAGGATTGGATTTGGTAGAAAGATGATTTGAGTGGAAAGCAACTTGGGGAAGGATAGAGATCAAGATTTATGTGGTTGGAATGGAATATCTTGACCTCAACACAAGTGTAGGTGGTTCTCTCTCAGAAAATGTATGTTGGAAGTGTAGGCATGTTCTGATGGCTCTCTACATGAATGAAGAGTGGGTGGAGGGGTATATATATCCTCCACACAAAATCTAACCGTTACACACAAATCACCAAACTCGGTGGGACTGAATTATAGAACTCGATCAGACCGATTTAGTTCAAAATGTGAACGTTATATTTTTGGTGGGACCGACATGTCAATTCGGTGGGACCAATTCCATTAGGGTTAGGGCATAACGTAATCTCGGTGAGACCGATTACACAAACTCGGTGGGACCGATTTTGGTAATAGACAAACAGAGAGTTGGTCAGGAAAACTCGGTGGGACCGATTCGCTCATCTCGGTTAGACCGAAACGTTATGAAGGGGAAACATAGAGTTTGCATTGCAATCTCGGTGGGACCGATCGCTCATCTCGGTTGGACCAAAACGTTACGAAGGGAAATAGAGAGGTTGCAATCCCATCTTGGTGAGACCGAGATCCCTATCGATGAGTCCGAAGTGACTAGGGTTTGTGGCAGTGGCTATGTCAAGTGAGCTCGATGGCGCCGGATAGAAGATTTCGGTGGGGTCGAGTTTGAGTTTTGGTTTGGGACATATGTGGATACGAGAAAGTAGTTGAGAGTCTTTGGAGCATATCACTAAGCATTTTGAGCAAGTAACTCATTAAGCAACACCTCACCCCCTTTTAATAGTATTGGATTTTCCTATGGACTCAATGTGATCTTGGATCACTAAAAGTAAAATGTAGAGTCCTGTGCTTTGAGCTTGAGCCAATCTTTTGTCCTTAGCATTTTGAGGGGACCACTTCCTAATCCATGCCATGCCAATCATTGAGCTTTCCTGAAATATTTATCTTAAAATAGCATTAGCTCAATGAGCTATATGTTGTTAGGAATTACCAAAACCACCTAGGGATAGTTCCACTTTCACTCAGCCCATTGAAGGTGTTCATGTGTCTAATTCTCCTGCTCCTGGTGGTCCTCTTGCTGGTCAACTTCGTCTACTACATCATGAAAACACTGATGCAACAGTCAGCACAGTAGCTCACAGGCCTCAGAAGTGTGCTCGTGTCCTGAATGACAGAGAGCTTCTTGTATCACTTCACCAGAAGCAGGATAGGCATCATGACTGGTTGAAGCGTCGGATGTAGAGTCTGCTCATTGACGTCAATCGTATTCGCAACCTTGCAACTAAGAATTCTTTTGTTGCACATGAAGCCTGTCGGCGGTCCTGAAAGAGCCTCACAATGCTCTGTTATGAAGATGATTTTCAAGCAGATGGCTTCACTGAACATTTTAAGTTTGATTCCAGGCCTCCCCAATCAGCAAGCTGGCGTCCAACTCCTTCCCTTGAAGATTCTGACTATTCATCTTCAGCTCCCACTGTTGTTGCACGAGTCATAGATGAAGCAAACGATGCCACTTCACCAGCGATGGCTTCACTGCATCACAATTCTGCATCAGGCCCCTCTGCACCGCCCAACTCCAACGTCGACCCTGCTGCCCCAACATCTTCACCGACTGGGAATGAGTAGACACTCTATGTCTTCAAACCTTTTTGGTCCTTACTGACAAAAGGGGGAGAAGCATATAAGTTGATCATCTTCAAGCGGGTCCATATGGGCCGGGTGCTTTTTTTTTGCTAAGTTCTTACAACTCTCGTTCTTGAAACTGTTGGCTTTTGAGTTGCAACACTTAAACTTGATGGTCGCCTGCCACTTTTTTTGATACCTTGTGATGCGATGATAAATTCCGCATGAAGTCATTCTGCAGACGCCCATTTCTTATTATGCATTTCATTATCTTCATTACTTTTATGTCTGCATGATAAATTTTCTTCATGTGTTGAAGAAGATCTCCACAAAGCCAAACCTGCCATGTGCATTTGCATTCAAAGGCAAACTACTTGTATGAACATCTTCAGGGGGAGCCTCTTCCAACCTATGAAGACAATGCCCATGTACTTTAACTTTCACATACTTTTATCCCCGTTGAAAACTTCAACCAGTTTGTCGTCAATCACCAAAAAGGGGGAGATTGTAAGTGCATCTAGTGCCACCCCTAGTTGGTTTTGGAGTATTGACGACAAACATGGTTGAGGGACTAATGTGTTTGTGAGAATTGCAGGATAACACAGGTAGTAGTCTCTCATTGATTCGCTTTACCTATTAGAGATGACCCCTAAAAATGTATGAAGACATTGAAGACAATGGTGGTTCATGAAGACATTCACGTTGAAGATAATGACGATGAAGACATTCTCTTGAAGACTATGGAGTGCGAAGACATAGCTTCTTTCATAGTTTCCTTTTCTTCTTTCTTGAGTCATAGGAACCACCGTACTGTTAAGTGGGGTCCAAGTGAACGAGGTCAGATGACTGAAGTGATGCTCAACCAAAATTCTATGTCTTCGAGCGAAGACAATGAGAGCAAATCGTATCCAGAGTTGGATAAGTCAGCTTTGCTTGTAGCCCAAGCCAAGCTGCCGCGTGTGTTTGAAATCCGACCGTTGGACGCATGTTGGTTCCTTAGTGACCCAGGGTCATTTTAGACATATCATGTCAGGTTGCCTCCTGGCTATAAATAGCCCACCTACTACATCATAAATTGGTGGCTGCTCAGAGTTAGTGCACAAATTTTGTCGTTTGAGAGCAACCCACCTCCAAAGCCTTTGAGAGAGAGAGAGAGATCCTTGCGAGGACAAAACACCCAGAGCCAAAGAGTGTTCCGCATCATTGAAGTCTTTCTGTCCGCGTGACCTGAAGACTTGTTACACTTGAGGACTGTGCATCCTCCAGACGATTAGGCGTTACGTTCTGAGGATCCAAGAGTCATTGTGGATCGCTAGTGAATGGAGTCTATGAAGGTTTGGAAATCTACCTTGAATACTTACCAGAGTGATTGGACGAGGACTGGGTGTCCTTAGCTCAAGGACAATAAGGTGAAGACGCGCTCTTCTGAGTTCAATCTCAGCCTTCCCCCAACCAGACGTACAGTTGTCACAGCAACTGGAACTGGTCTATCAAATCCTTGTCTTCACCAAGCTACTGGTTCTATCCCCTACCTTCTTTATATTTCAGTTTGTCTTCGTGAAGTCATTGCTTGCTTACACGATCTGTTTGACTTCACTGTGTGAAGATTATTACATGTTTGGCTTCATACTGTCTTTCATTCCAATCCGCACTACCTAGGTGCTATTAGTCTCTTCGCGCTTTCTCTATATTGTTTACTTGACTATGACATGTCTAGTGTAGTTCATCTTCCGTTGCATATCATATAGGCTCAATTACTTGTTTGTTTTCAAAGACCCCGTGTTTTGAAGACTTTCATAAAAATCGCCTATTCACCCTCCTCTAGGAGGTAACTAGCACTTTTTTCACATATGTCGCTTTGCTTCACTCACAAGAACATGACCTACTCTATAGTTTCTCTTCTCACTAATTTTCAGTTTCAAGGCTTTGTAATCCATGTTGTACGTTGCTACTAAGCCGAATAAAATTTTGGCGCTTCCTGCGCCTTCTGTTGTTCAAAAAAAGTTTCTTAGTGCAACCTTCTCTAGTCATTACATGTGATGCACTATTCTTAGAGCGACGCACCCAACCCACCTCAAAATCATCAAGAGTTTGAAGAAATGTTTTGATTTTTTGAACCACATGCACGTATGCCGACAGATCCTT
>NC_041392.1:258479857-258542567 GCF_002162155.2 Triticum dicoccoides
CGTGCCTCCTCACATTGATTTCCATGGCATCTGATTGCATGGCGACATGCGAATAGTTCGACTAGCTCTCGAGTAGCAACCGAAGGAAAAAAGATTAAGCTATCATTGTGGTCCTTATACCCGCACCTCCGCCACCAAATACTGATGTCTTGGACATATCCCCGCCGCTATTCACGCTTAGAGTTGATCTCCGACGTCTAAATCTATGTGGGCCAATTTTATGGCGTGATGTCGGTTGCGTTTATACACGCAACGACAAGAAGAAAAAGATTCACTCGCTAAATCTCTCGAGAAAGATTTTTCTCATTAATTTTTCTAGTGTAATAAAGTGGCTCACTATTTTTTTTTCAAACAATTGGATCATTATAATTTACTTTTTTTTTGAGACAACATTATAATTTACTTAATTTGAGAAAGTTTGGCTCATTTTTTTTTTGGAGATCAAGCTGGACATGGGTCTCCGGAACTAGGCCCAGCGGGCCTGGCCCGCTGCCACACGCATTCGCGGACTCGTGACCTTTCCAGAAAGACTCCAAACCCTCGGCACCCACGGCAGCAACAGTTCCTCACCCAGCCCAACAAACCCGCCCCGGCGCTCGCCACCGTCCCCGACCAGCGAAACCGCCTCCCGCTCCTCCCCACCTCCCTCCTCCTCCACCCTCTCTCGGCCTCGTCGCGGTCGCGGACGCCTCCTCCAGCTGCTCGGTTTCCTCCTCCGAGGCCCTCTCCCTCGACGTCTCCTGGTAAGGCCCGCCTCCTTCTCCCCCGAATCCCGCTCCGCCGCGTCACTGGGTGCGCGCGTGCTTGCTTGCTTGCTTAATCGCGTGGTGTCGGTGGACTGGTGGGTTTCTCTCTCTGTCCCCGAATCGGATCCGCGGCGCCGCTCTTGTGTGTTTCTCCGCCGCAATGCTCGGATTCTTCATGTGTTGGCGGTGGAGGTTTTCCCTGTCCTCCGCCTCGCTGGCGTTTCTCGGTTGCTTTTCCACCGAATGTTCGATCTCTTCTCGACTTGTTGGTGAAGTTTTTTCTCGTTCTCCGATTTTTCAGGATTTTTTGCTTCAGGAAAGTTTATGGCGCTGCTAATTCTAGTCCGTATGGTTCTGTTTTGGGGGTTCAGAATTCACTTGACTCATTCTTGTTGTTTCTTAGTTTCCAGGTGACAGGCGCGTGATGGTAGAGGAGAAGAGGGAGAGGGCGGAGGAGGTGTCCGACAGCCCGCAGAAATCTCCGCGCCTGGACCCGCTGGCTGCGGCCGTGGCAGGTCCTGAATGCAGCGACGCGCCTGCGTCTCCGACGGAGTCGAGCGACGAGTGGCCATCGTCCGGGGAATCGGAAGCGGGGACCAGCAGCGACAGTACCGGCGACGGCGGGCGGTGCGAGCACATACGCTTGGACCGCGAACTCCTGGATATGCACGTGTATTATCTCACGGAGCAGCGGGCGGTGCTCCGGACGTGCCATCTTAGTAAGTGCAAGACGACCTGCAAGGGCAACGAAGGGATGATGAAGTGCATAGACTGCTCCAGATTCTTCTGCTCTGGGTGGCCGGTGAACAGGGAAAGTCCGCAGGAACATGCCCTCTGGCACGCCGGCGAGAACACGCATTGGGTTGCTCAGTGGTGCGATGAACCGAATTTGGGATACTGCTTCTTGTGTGCGCGCGGTATGAGGCTCAGTGACCGGAGCGAAGATGACTATGCAGTGGCGGCCAGAAACAAAAAGGATCAGCAAGGACTGGGGGATAGCGTTGCAAAGGATGGGTGCGAGACGGGGGGCAAGAACCCGCAGAACCCTGAGAACCTGGACCTGCCTGCGTCCAAGGCACCTGTGTTGTTGAGCGAGTCGCCATCGACGGGGGAAGCGGAGGAGACCAGCGACTGCACATACGACATTGGGTCGTGCGAGCACTTGTTCAAGGACAGGGAGGAGCTGGATGATATGGTGCTTGATATCAAGACCGCCGAGAAGCTCCCAGAGTGCGAGCATTTCCTGTGCACGACCACCTGCACCTGGAGGGGAGCTGCTGCTAGGTTCATGGTGTGCACGGAGTGCACCTCTACTTTCTGCACCGGGGAGAAGGGGGGCATGGAAAATCCGCAGGGACACGCCCGCTTGCACGCCACCAGGGACTACCATTGGGTTGCTCTGTGGTACGATGAACCGTATAAGGGCTACTGCTTCGAGTGTGGGCACGTTCTGAAGCTCGGTCAGGACAAGCTGAGCGATGATGAGTGGGCAGCTCTGGCCAGAAATAAAAGGGTTGAGCGGGCAATGTTGGCCAGCAATGGATGGGATGTGTGGGGAATGGTGCCCGAGAGTTATGCAAAGGATTTGTGGGCAATAGTGACCGGCAATGATTCGTCTGGGTATGCTAATGGGAATGGCTGTGTTATCAGAGGGTTGCCGAATCTTGGAAACACATGCTACA
This sequence comes from Triticum dicoccoides, assembly GCF_002162155.2. Lineage (NCBI taxonomy): Eukaryota > Viridiplantae > Streptophyta > Magnoliopsida > Poales > Poaceae > Triticum > Triticum dicoccoides. The sequence continues at coordinate 258,482,286 of NC_041392.1, forward strand.
TGAATGCACTGCTTCAGTGCCTCCTTGCGCTCGGTGAGCTGAGGACAACGATTTTAGGACCGGGTGCTCGGCTGGGGAGCATTGGTCTGCACCTGAAGCAATTATTTGTGGAGACAAGCAGCACAAATGATGCCAGGCACGCGCTGGATCCAGAGATGCTATTGGAATGTATGCGGGTGTTTAATCCACAGTTCAAGGGCTCTTATATGCAGGACAGCCAAGAATTTCTTACATCTTTGCGCACTGCTTTGGAGGAGGAGACGAAGAACCTAAACAAATTTCATGGGGGTGCAGAGTTTCGTCCAATTGGCAATTCCATTTTCGGGGGCTGGCTGCGTCAGACCTTATACTGCATAAGTTGCTCAACTAAATCAGTTTTGGATCTGCAATTCGAGGAGCTCCAACTGGCACTGCCATCAAAGGATTGTCCAGCCAGAAGTGTTACGTTACCACCAATGGCCAGAAGCGGTGGATCTCCGACGAAGACTCGTAAGGCACTATTCCAACAAACCGACATGACTGATGGAGAAAAGATTCAAACAATTGCTGAAGGCTGTGATTCTCAGTTTCCTGGTTCTGAATTTGGAGATGAGGCCATGGAGAAAATACCCAAGCCTTCACAAGTTGGTAAGTCTATGTGCTCCTCTAGCTAACTTAAAACATAGAATGTGGAACAGGCCCGCAGGTGTGGAATAGTGAGATCTAATACAAGCTAGCTATTTTTCTGAACACGGGAACAGATGACACTTTTGGAAATGGAGCTCTGGTGATAGCTAAGCAGAGAAAATTGTTGATGCCATTTTACATATGGAATAAAGAAGTAGCAGCAAAGCCTTCGGGGTGGCTACGAAAAATTGGGCTGGATGTTTCAACAGTCTTATCATGGCAAAAGTGTATGCTATAGTGTAGTAGTTCGAATTGACATTTGAAGATAACTCAGGGTCTTGAGTCCTTACCTTCATAAAATAAGTGTTGCTCTAAAATGGTTGGTTAACTTAAGCGTGTATGGTTATTGTCGAGAAAAGAGACCTTAGAATGTGGTGGTTAAAGATTCTAAAAATATGCAAAGGATGAGGGTTCCTGGTTGCATGATCTTGCTAATGCAGATAAAGCTAAATCCCTGTATGCTTGAATCTGCAGATTCTACTAAAGTGGAGGATGTTGCACACGGCCGTTTGCAGACTCAGAAGAATGATGTCCCACGAGAGATCATTGAAGTGCCAATAAAAGCTCTTGATTTCATTCCTAACTTGTTTGATGACACTGAAGGAATGGATGAATCAATAGTAGATCCTCACAGTCCAAAAGATACTGGTCCACCTCCACTTGTTGACATAGAAGCCAAGGAGAACACTTACTCAGTAGAACCTACTACAGAAGACAAGGGGAGAGCTCAAATCAGTGATATTACTGATGACGAGGCAGTACATATGAACTCTGTTGCATCGCTCGAGGATTGCTTGACACTTCTTTGCTATTGTCCAATGGGATGGAAATGCGGTAACTGTTCCAAGGTTGTTGAGCTGCCGAGAACAAATGGAAGTGAAAATGGTGAACCGATGATAGCAAGTACCAATGCAAATCCAACAGTTGAAGGAGACCAGACTGAACTATCAGACAGGAAAACATGCCCAAGTGAGCGATCTAATGATTTGAATAGCTTGTCGGTAGAATGTAATTCTCCAAGTAGACAACCACATGGTTCAGATGCACATCATCAAGTTATTCTTTCTGAGAACAGAGTTTGTGAAGAAATCACTTCAGGGATGAGCTATGATGAAAAGAACTCGGCCTCTTGCTGCACTACCAATAGAAAACCTGAAAGTCAGGAAGGTGTTCAGGAAGCTGCACCTAGTTCCTTTCCAACTCATAAACAGACTGACCTGTTGAGTACCCAGGGTAATCAGGATACCAGCAAAGGCACTGGGAAGCAGGTAAAGCTGGATGATCATAGTGCACAACAAGCGGAAGAAAACCAAAGTGAGCAGAAACATGGGACTGGTGGTTTTCAAATACAATTGGTTACTAAGCTGCCACCTGTACTAACCATTCAACTGAAGCGATTCACCAATGCTCTTTCTAAAACGAGAGGACATGTGAGCTTTAAGGAGATTCTTCATGTAGAACCGTTCATGGACCCCAGGTACCGACTTCTGATAATTCTACACAGCAATTTCTATGGTTGTTCTTTTATGCCTGTTCCATTAAGTTCGTACCTTTAGAAATCCAGTAACTATTTTGTTTCATAGTTTGCTTCTACAAAGCTTTAAGAGTATTCCTTCTCTGCAAAAACCGGCATTGCAGGTTACAAAAGTGAAGGTTTTAAACACAAAAAATATGTCAGACTTCAGGAATTTGTATGCAATCTTGTAAACTATTTTATAGGTTCAGGTTCAGACTACAATTTTTTTCTGGGTTCAGACTAGCATTTCGTACTTGTCAGGATGTGATAATTGCAAGCTTAATTGAATTGTCTGAAGGTATCAGCTTAATTTGAGTGTGTCCTGATAGCCTGATATGGACCAGAACCCTGTGCCATTGATTAAAACTGTTAGTTTTTCATTTTTGGTAATAGGATACCATATTGGAATATGTATCTGATGTCGAGGCCGTCGAGCACAAACTCTATTCAGCTTGGCAGTGTACCAGTATCACTGACCAAGTTATGATTATATTATCATCACCTGGGTGTAGTGTATAAAATCTGTTTGAAGTTTGGATTGTTAAGTATAGTTCTGGTTTTAGAATTCAATTGGATGGATATTATATTATTTATACAAACCTAACATCTTTGAATGGCCTGTTGAGAATTAGTATGAGCCTTTATTTCTAAGAGTTATGATTAGTAAGTACGTAATCAGTCACTTGAAATACACCATATTGTTTTGTTAATCTGATTGAGCTTTCTTGTTAACAAATGTCCAGTTTGTTATGTGAAGAAAGGCATTGCATTGTTTTGGTACTCCAGCTTAATCTTCAGTTTCCTTGCACCTGGTCTAACTGTTTATTACTTTTTTCTACTCTTCAGTTCCGAGGACAAAGGTAACTCCAGCTATCGCCTAGTCGGTGTCATTGTGCACCATGGCCACGCCTTGAATGTAGGGCACTACGTTGCTTATGTGAGGGCAGGTCGCAAGGAGCAGAGCAGTGGTTCTTCCTTATGGGTTTGCGCAACCGATCGCGACATCAAGGAAGTTCCCCTAGAAGAAGTTCTCGGGTGTGAGGCGTACATGCTTTTCTATGAGAGGATGGATGACCGAGGCATATCTGGGAGCCTACCCACCAACTAACCAGACCAGATGGACAACGAGAAAGGATGCTCAAGTTTGAGATTAGCAAGCATGGCAATTGCCAAGTGTAGATAGATACACAGAGTCGTCACCACGTCCAATTTTGTTGCATTGGCTGACTCATTGCAGGACTTTGCACCGGTTGCAGCATGTAGATTGCAGGCCGGATGGTCTGTTCACACTGTTCATAACCATTTCTTTTTTGCGGTGAACATAACCATTTTTCTGTCCATGAGAAACTCGTTTTTTTTGTGAAAAAAAAGAACACTGGATCTGTTTTGTTAGAACAACATTGACTCCTTATCGAGAAAAAGAACAACATTGACTGTGTAGGACAGTGGAAAACATGGAGCATATCCCTTTGATCATTGTTGTGATGGGTAATATTCTCCAATTAATAACACCTTCAGATAACAGTTGATGATTGTTCTCAGCCTCTTCTTCTGGATGCGTGGATTATGTGTGTCGGAGTAGCGAGTATAGCAAGTCTGTGTCGGATGTCTCAAGTAGTGTCGGCGTTATGAGAATCAGGGTATCCAGACTTGCCTGCCTGCGGTCCATGGCGTGGCTCTATCAACAACCTGGTATGGCACATCTTTAGCACCTTCAAGACAAGACCCTCATGAGGGGCCAGGCGTCACGAGGCGGACAACACCAAGACCTCCGATGTCTCAAGTAGTGTCGGCGTTCTGAGAATCAGGGTACCCAGACTTGCCTGCCTGCGGTCCATGGCGTGGCTCTATCAACAGCCTGGTACGGCACATCTTCAGCACCTTCAAGACAAGACCCTCGTGAGGGGCCAGGCGTCGCGAGGCGGACGACACCAAGACCTCCGAAGGAAACGGCCACCCCAGGCTGACTTCCGAGGAGCGGAGATTTCTATGCAGGCGCCTACCTCGTGAGGTTGATGTGACGCCAGCCATGACGACCGAGGCCAGGCGGGCGCCAGCGGGCGCATAGCAGCTGGTTTCCTCTTTGGTGCTCAGGAGGCAAGCGCAGACGCGGGGTCCTGAGAAATCAACCAAAGGTTTTCATTCCCATGCAACAAGACCAAGACCACTAGGACGGCAGGACGAATGTCATCACCGAGCCCACCGCGGCGTCACGACCAGAAGCTTTGCAGGCGAAGACCACCTTTCGTCGGGATAGGATGTACTTCTTGCCCCCCTTCAAAATTGGCCACCATGGGATCCCTTCCCGCCTTCGTTTGGAGGAAGAGGACCAAGACCACTATAAATATAGCTTAGCCACCACCGTAGAAAGGCGCGATCTGAGAAAGACCTCACTAGCTCACACCCACACTAGAACAGACCTCATGAGGTTGTTCTTTCCTTGTACTAGTTCATCCTCATCCTCTCGCGAGGCTAATCCACCACAAAGCAGGAGTAGGGTCTTATACCGCAAGGTGGCCTGAACCTGGGTAAACTGTCGCCTTTCCTTTCTTGTTCATCGAGCTAGGCCGTGGGGGTGACGAATTGGTTGGCTTGAGAGGTTGAGTTCTTCGCACACGCCCCAGAGTTCGAACCTTTCTTGGGTCCGCGGAGCCCTGAATCCGACATTTGGCGCGCCAGGTAGGGGTGAGGTCAGAGGTCCGCTTCTTCATCAACCACGCCCCGCCTGCGCTGCATGGTTCCCATGGCAGATGCTGCTCCACTCGCCGGGCCGCCAGGCGTGTTCGGAGGCATCGTGGGCCTTTGAGCTTTCTCCACCCCCTGCTCCATGTGCCTTACGACCATCTCCTTCCCACCAAGCCTTTCTCGGGGGTGGCCGACGGCTCCACCTTTCCTCTGGGGCAGATCCGCCTCCCCGTCACCTTTGGTACGTGCAACAACTACCGCACCGAGCTCATCGACTTCGACGTCACCCACATCGGCCTCCCGTATAATGCCATTCTCGGGTATCTGGCCCTCGCCAAGTTCATGGCAGCGACTCACCCCGGCTACAACATCATGAAGATTCCCGGGAGCAGCGACATCCTCACCGTGGTGAGGGACACCAAGGACGCGCTCATGGCCCTCAAGCTCGCTTTCAAGGCTGCGGCAGCCGCGAGACCAAACACGGAGGGCGCTCCGAGATCCCAGAGGCCGCGCCGACAAAGAAGATGCAGTTGTTCTCGCAAGACCGGGCAGAGACGAAGCAGGTGCTAGTCGATGACGATGGGGGACCAGGCCCCACCTTCACCATAGGCACCGGCCTCCCCCCGGACCAGGAAGAGGCGTTGGTCAGCTTCTTCCGTGCAAACAAGGACGTGTTTGCATGGGAGGCAACGGACTTGGTCAGCGTCCCGCGAGGAGTGATCGAGCGCCACCTGATGGTGTGCCCCAGCGCGCGCTCGGTGAAGCAGAAGGCGCGGCGGCAAGCCCCGGAGAGCTGCAAGAGGCCGACGTCATCCGGGAAGTGCGGCATCTGGATTAGCTGGCCAATCCGGTCATTCTCCCCAAGAAGGGCGGGAAGGAGCACATGTGCGTCGACTTCATGAGCCTCAGCAAGGCTTGCCCTCAGGACCCCTTCCCTCTTTCGCACATCGACTGGATCGTCGACTCCACTGTCGATCGAGTGCAACTTGTTGTGCTTCCTGGATGCCTTCTCAGGCTATCACCAAATCAAGATGGCGGTGCAGGATGTCGAGAAGACGGCTTTCCTAACCCGTGCGGGGTATGATACGCCCATTTTGCATCATGTTTTCTTAATGCTATTTACAATGCTTTTATCCATAATAATGCCTTTTGGAGTATTTCTAATGCCTTTTTCTCTCATAATTTTCAAAGAACACACCAAGAGGGAGAATTCCAGCAGCTAGAAATCTGGACCTGAAAAAGCTACTCCAGGCCACCTATTCCGCACAACTCCAAATGGCCTGAAACTTACAGAGATTTTTTATGGAATATATAAGAAATATTGGAGCCAATAAGTACCAGAGGGGGGCCACCAGGTGGGCACAACCCACCTGGGCGCGCCAGGCCCCCCTAGCGCGCCCTGGTGGGTTGTGGCCTCCTCGGCCCACCTCTGGTGCCCATCTTCTGGTATATAAGTGGTTTTGACCTAGAAAAAATCACAATAATACTTTCGGGACGGAGCGCCGCCGCCTCGAGGCGGAACTTGGGCAGGAGCACTTTTGCCCTCCGGTGGAGCGATTTCGCCGTGGGAACTTCCCTCCCGGAGGGGGAAATCATCGTCATCATCATCACCAACAACTCTCCCATATTGGGGAGGGCAATCTCCATCAACATCTTCACCAGCACCATCTGATCTCAAACCCTAGTTCATCTCTTGTATTCAATCTTGTTACCGGAACTATAGATTGTTGCTAGGGGTGGCTAGTGGTGTTGATTACAACTTGTAGTTGATTACTATATGGTTTATTTGGTGTAACATTATATGTTCAAATCCATTATGCATATTAATACCCCTCTGATCATGAGCATGTTTGTTGATTGCGAGTAGTTACTTTTGTTCTTGAGGTCACGGGATAAATCATGTTGCAAGTAATCATGTGAATTTGATATGTGTTCGATATTTTGATAGTATGTATGTTGTGATTCCCTTAGTGGTGTCATGTGAACGTCGACTACATGACACTTCACCATATTTGGGCCTAAGGGAATGCATTGTGGAGTAGTAAATAGATGGTGGGTTGCGAGAGTGACAGAAACTTAAACCCCAGTTTATGCACTATTCCGTAAGGGACCGATTGGATCCTAGAGTTTAATGCTATGGTTAGAATTTATTCTTAATACTTTTCTCGTAGTTGCGGATGCTTGCGGGAGGGTTAATCATAAGTAGGAGGTTTGTTCAAGTAAGAACAGGACCTAAGCACCGGTCCACCCACATATCAAATTATCAAAGTAGCGAACACAAATCAAACCAATATGATGAAAGTGACTAGATGAAATTCCCGTGTACCCTCAAGAACGCTTTGCTTGTCATAAAAGACTATTTTGGCCTGTCCTTTGCCTCAAAAGGATTGGGCTACCTTGCTGCATACTTGTTACAATTATTGTTACTTGCTCGTTACAGATTATCTTGCTACCAAACTACTCGCTACTTACAATTTCAGCACTTGCAGACACTACCTTATTGAAAACTACTTGTCATTTCCTTCTGCTCCTCGTTGGGTTCGACACTCTTACTTATCAAAAAGAGCTACAATTGATCCCCTATACTTGTGGGTCATCAAGGCTATTTTCTGGCGCCGTTGTCGAGGGCTGAAGCACCTTTGGTAAGTGGAATTAGGTAAGGAAACATTTATATAGTGTGCTGAAATTTATTGTTACTTGCTACTATGGAAAACAATTCTTTGAGGGGTATGTTCAGGGTATCTTCATTGCGTCCAGAGCTACAATTAATTGCCCCTCAACCTACAACACCTACTAAAAATATTGAATATGAAATTCCTTCGGGTATGATAGAATAGCCGCTAGCTAATCCTTATGCAGGAGATGGAACAGAACATCCTGATATGCACTTGATACATGTGGAACAAATTGGTGGATTGTTTAAGCTTGCAGGTTTACCCAGGGATGAAGTTATGAAAAAGGTTTTCCCTTTTATCTTTGAAGGTAAAAGCATTGGCGTGGTATAGGCTATGCGATGATATTGGATCATGGAATTGGGATCGTTTGAAATTGGAGTTTCAGCAAAAAAATTATCCTATGCATCTAGTTCATCGTGATCGGAACTATATATATAATTTTTGGCCTTGTGAAGGAGAAAGTATCGCTCTAGCTTGGGGGAGGCTTAAGTCAATGTTATATTCATGCCCCAATCATGAGCTCTCAAGAGAAATTATATTATTCAGAATTTTTTATGGATTGGGATCATTTGGAAAGAATTAAATGCAACTCTGAAGATTGGAAACTCGATGAAGGTAAAGAGTCAGGTATAAAGCTTAAGTATGATTGTTAAATCTTTTATGGATACCGATGCTTTTCAAAAGTTTAGCACTCAATATGGACTTGACTCTGAGATAGTAGCCTCCTTTTGTGAATCTTTTGCTACTCATGTAGAACTCCCTAAAGAGAAGTAGATTATATATCAATCACCTATTAAAGAAGAAATTAAAGAACCAGTATCAGTTAAAGAAGAAACTATACTTTATAATGTTGATCCAGTTGTTCCTACTGCTTATTTTGAGAAACCTCCTTTTCCTGTTAGGATAAAGGAACATGCTAAAGTTTCAACTGTGGTTAACAAAAGCTCTGGTAGAACACCTAAACCAGATGAACAAATTAGAGTTGAACCTAATATTGCTATAGTTAAAGATCTCTTGGAAGAAGATGTGGATGGGCATGTTATCTACTTCTGTGAAGAAGCTGCTAGAATTGCTAAACCTGATGGAAAAGATAAACATAGACCTGTTGTTGGCATGCCTGTCATTTCAGTTAAAATAGGACATCACTATTATTATGGTTTATGTGATATGGGTGCTAGTGTGAGTGCTATTCCTCACAAGTTATATCAAGAAATTAGGGAGGAAATATCACCTGTTGAGATAGAAGACATAGATGTTACCATTAAACTTGCAAATAGAGACACTATATCACCAGTTGGGATTGTCAGAGATGTTGAAGTCTTGTGTGGGAAAACGAAATATCCTACCGATTTTCTTGTTCTTGGTACTCCATCTGATGACTTATGTCCCATTATCTTTGGTAGACCTTTTTTGAACACAGTTAATGCTAGGATAGATTGCCAGAAACAAACTATGGAAGTTAGCTTTGGTGATGAGTCTCATGAGTTTAATTTTTCCAAGTTTAGTAGAAATTATCATGAAAAAGAATTGCCTAGTAAGGATGAATTCATTGGTCTTGCTTCTATTGTTGTGCCACCTACTGATCCTTTAGAGAAATACTTGCTAGACCATGAGAATGATTTACATATGCATGAAAGAAATGAAATAGATAATATTTTCTTCGAACAATGTCCTTTACTTAAACACAATTTGCCTATTGAAACTCTAGGAGGTCCTCCTCCACCTAAAGATGATCATGTGTTTGAATTGAAACAATTGCCAGACACTTTGAAATAAGCTTATCTAGATGAAAAGAAGATATATCCTGTTATTATCAGTGCTAACCTTTCAGAACATGAAGAAGAAAAATTATTGAAAGTTCTAAGGAAGCACCGAGCTGCTATTGGATATACTCTTGATGATTTAAAGGACATCAGTCCCACTCTATGCCAGCACAAAATTAATGTGGAACCTGATGCTAAACCAGTTGTTTATCACCAACGTCGGTTGAATCCGAAGATGAAAGAGGTGGTAAGAACGGAAATATTAAAACTTCTAGAAGCAGGTATAATTTATCCTATAGCTGATAGTAGATGGGTAAGTCTTGTTCATTGTGTTCCTAAGAAGAGAGGTATTACTGTTGTTCCTAATGATAAAAATGAACTTATTCCACAAAGAATTGTTACAGGCTATAGAATGGTAATTGATTTTAGAAAATTAAATAAAGCAACTAGAAAAGATCATTACCCTTTGCCTTTTATTGATCAAATGCTTGAAAGATTATCTAAGCACACACACTTTTGCTTCCTTGATGGATATTCTGGCTTTTCATAAATACCTGTTTCTCAACCTGATCAAGAAAAGACCACTTTTACTTGTCCTTTTGGAACCTATGCTTATGGACATATGCCTTTTGGTTTATGTAATGCACATGCTACCTTTCAAAGATGTATGATGGTTATATTCTTTGACTTTTGTGAAAAGATTGTTGATGTCTTCATGGATGGCTTTCTTGTTTATGGGAAGTCTTTCGACGATTGTTTAAGTAATCTTGATCGAGTTTTGCAGAGATGTGAACAAACAAATCTTGTCTTGAATTGGGAGAAGTGCCACTTTATGGTAAATGAAGGCATTGTTTTGGGTCATAATTTTTTTGAAAAAGGTATTGATGTGGACCAAGCTAAGGTTATGCTATTGAGAAAATGCCATGTTCCAAGGACATCAAAGGTATTTGTAGTTTCTTAGGTCATGCTGGTTTCTATAGGAGATTTATCAAAGACTTTTCTAAAATTTCTAGGCCACTCACAAATCTTTTGCAAAAGGATATTCCTTTGGTCTTTGATGATGATTGTTTTGAAGCCTTTGAAACACTCAAGAAAGCTTTAATTACTACACCTATAGTTCAACCTCCTGATTGGAATTTGCCTTTTGAAATTATGTGTGCTGCTAGTGATTATGTTGTTGGTGCTGTTCTAGGACAAAGAGTTGATAAGAAATTGAATGTTATTCATTATGCTAGTAAAACTCTAGACAGTGCTCAAAGAAATTATGCTACTGCTGAAAAAGAATTCTTAGCAGTGGTGCTTGCTTGTGATAAGTTTAGACCTTATATTGTTGATTCCAAAGTAACTGTTCATACAGACCATGCTGCTATTAAATATATTATGGAAAAGAAAGATGCTAAACCTAGACTTATTCGTTGGGTTCTCTTGTTGCAAGAATTTGATTTGCATATTATTTGTAGAAAGGGAGCTGAGAACCCTGTAGCTGATAACTTGTCTAGGCTTGAAAAAATGCTTGATGATCCACTTCCTATTGATGATAGTTTTCCTGATGAGCAGTTAGCTGCAATAAATGTTGCTAATGGTAATCCTTGGTATGCTGACTATGCTAATTACATTGTTGCTAAATATTTGCCACCTAGCTTTACGTATCAACAAAAGAAAAAAAATCTTCTATGATTTAAGACATTACTTTTGGGATGACCCACATCTTTATAAAGGAGTAGATGGTATTATTAGACGCTGTGTACCTGAGCATGAACAGGGACAAATCCTACGGAAATGTCACTCCAAAGCTTATGGAGGGTATCATGCTGGAGATAGAACCGCTCATAAGGTATTACAGTCTGGATTTTATTGGCCTACTCTCTTGAAGGATGCTCGTAAGTATGTCTCATCTTGTGATGAATGCCAAAGAATAGGCAATATCAGTAAGCGTCAAGAGATGCCTATGAACGATTCACTTGCTGTTGAACCTTTTGATGTTTGGGGATTTGATTACATGGGACCTTTTCCTTCCTCTAATGGGTATACACATATTTTGGTTGTTATTGATTATGTTACTAAATGGGTAGAAGCTATCCCGACTAGGAGTGCTGATCACAACACCTCTATTAAAATGCTTAAGGAAGTTATTTTCCCAAGGTTTGGAGTCCCTAGATATTTAATGACTGATGGTGGTTCACACTTTATTCATGGTGCTTTCCGTAAAATGCTTGCTAAGTATGATGTTAACCATAGAACTGCATCACCCTATCATCCTCAGTCTAGTGGTCAAGTTGAACTTAGCAATAGAGAAATAAAATTAATTTTGCAAAAGACTGTCAATAGGTCGAGGAAGAATTGGTCTAAGAAATTATAGGATGCACTTTGGGCTTATAGGACAACATATAAAAATCCTATCAGTATGTCTCCTTATAAAATGGTTTATGAAAAGCTTGGCATTTGCCTCTTGAGTTAGAACACAAAGCTTATTGAGCAGTTAAAGAACTCAATTATGATTTCAAACTTGCTAGTGAAAAGAGGTTATTTGATATAAGCTCATTAGATGAATGGAGAACCCAAGCATATGAAAATGCAAAGTTATTCAAAGAAAAAGTTAAATGATGGCATGACAAAAGAATTCAAAAGCGTGAGTTTAAAGTCGGAGAATACGTTCTTTTGTACAACTCTCATTTCATATTCTTTGCAGGAAAACTCCTCTCCAAATGGGAAGGCCCCTATGTCATCGAGGAGGTTTACCAGTCTGGTGCCATCAAAATAAATAATTCCGAAGGTACTAACCCAAAGGTTGTCAATGGACGACGAATAAAGCATTATATCTCAGGTACGCCTATTAATGTTGAAAGCAATATTATCCAAACTTCACACCGGAAGAATACATAAAAGAGTCCTTCCGGAACACTCCAGAATTGTCAAAATAAGGAGGTACGTAGTGTGATAAGCAAACAGACTCCGAAAAATCTGCAAATATTTTTTTATTAGTTTTAGAATATTTTAAAATTTCAGAAATAAGGAAACTCCCAGGAAGCGTCCCCTGGTGGGCACAATACACCAAGGCGCGCCAGGCTTTCCTGGCGTGCCCAGGTGGGTTGTGCCCACCTGGGACACCTCATGTACTCTGTTTTTCTTCCACATGCTTGTCCTCCAATGTGTGTGTGTGTGTGTGTGTATATATATATATACTTCCCGACCCTATTAACCACCGTATCACGGAGAAAATCCTCTGCTTTCTTTTCTTGTTGTTTCTGGTCGGATTTGTCAAGCTAGGCATCATGTCTTCCTGCTCCTCCAACCACATGGAATAAGATGCTTGGCTGATGAAGACCGAGACAAAGAGGGAGGAGCCTACAGACGTAATCAAAGGAGGACAAGGCCTCTTCTTCATCACCAAAGGAAAAATGAGTATCAGGTATGGGAACTCCCCTTGGCTTCCGCCAAGCTTGGGGGAGGTGCCCCGGTATCGTATCATCCCACTATCCTTTTGCTTTTATTTATCTTAGTTCAATATTTTGCTTTAGATGAAATAAAGTTTAGTATGAGCTTTTGTTTTCATTACTCTCATGTTGCAAATAAAGAAAATAAAAGAAACAAGAAAGAAGGAAATAAAGAAAGGATAGAGTTAATGAAAAGATCATACACTAATCCTATGGTAGGTGATACCACCACATAAGGAAAAGTATAAGTCAGGAAATATTATTAGAGATTGACAAACATAGCATTAGTCAATGATGCAACTCATGAAAGAATTAATAAGGGAAGAGAAGATTCACATATAGATATACTATCCTAGAAATCTTTTGTGATTGTGAGCCCTCATCAAAATATTATATGCCAAAATTATTGACGTTGGACAAGGAAGACAACTTAATGGTTTATGTTTGTTTATATTCGCATAGAAGTCATATTGTCATAGATCCTTTAACATGTGATGCTTGCCGCCTATCTTTGCTAGCCAAAAATTATGTACTAAGTAGAGATACTACTTGTGCATCCAAAAACCCTTAAACCCAAATCTTTTCAAGTGTCCACCATACCTACCTAGGGATTGAACAAGATCCCTCAAGTAAGTTGTCATCGGTGCAAAAAGGAAATAAAAATTGCTTCTAAAAGTGTGAGATCATTTAGTGTAAGAGAAAATTGATTGTTGTACGAACTTGGATGACAAAGAATAAAAGCGACAGACTGCATAATAAAGGTTGTCATCTTAAGGGGTAATACAACGTGACATTCTCTTGCACTAAGGGATTTAGCATACAAACAAATAAGCACATGGCAACCTCTACTTCCCTCTGCCAAGGGCCTATCCTTTACTTTTATGCAAAGAGTCAAAGTTTTCCCTCTATTCCTTTTTATTTTCTCTTTTGGCAAGCATCATGTGGTGAGGAAAGATCTAGGCACTTATGTCCAGTTGAATATAGATAGCATGAGTTATTATTGTTGACATCACCCTTGAGGTGAGCATGTTGGGAGGCAAAATTATAAGCCCCTATCTTTCTATGTGTCCGATTGAAACGTTTTGTTCATGGGTACAAGGTGAGTGTTAGCAATCATAGAAGACTATATGATGGTTGAGTATGTGGACTTGCTTTAAAGGCTCCGACATGTGACTCTTCCTGAAAAGATGATGAATTGTAGTTGCAAAGTTGACTGAGAACCTAGTTTGTTAGTTTCTAATAAAGTTTTTGCTCTATACTTCGATTGTGTGATGAACTATTACTTATTCATAGGAAGTATATGATGAAAGTTCTATGATAAGAGTCCTTTGTTTAATCTTGTTGTTGTTATAATAATCAACATGACGCTTCTATGTCTGTATTTTGTTTTTATCGACACCTCTCTCTCAAAGCATGTGTACATGTTTTTCGACTTCGGTTTTCGCTGGAGAACAAGCAAGGTCTAAGCTTGGGGGAGTTGATACGTCCATTTTGCATCATGTTTTCTTACTGTTATTTACAATGTTTTTATCCATAATAATGCTTTTTGGAGTAATTATAATGTGATGGTGTGGATCCCTAAGAAGAAGAACTAGAGAGTTCTTGAGGGTGACTCGGCCAACATACTTCACTCTTATCATCTTGGCAAGGACAAGTGCAAACAACTTCCATATCTTGCACTAGTTCAAGGAGTCACAAACCCTCTTGTTGGTAAGACAAGGGACAAGGTAACCTAATGCTTTCATGGACATCATCCTATGTGAACATCACTCTATGTCTATGGATATCCTTGTTTGTTCCTTGTGGGACTAACCCATGTAGGTATTGAAAGTGCAACTCACTCCAAAAGATTGCTCCGAATGATCTACATCAACATTGAGCATCTACATCTTCAATACCTACATGAAGTCATCATCGACAAAACCCAAGGTTAGCTCATCCCTCTTAGGGGGGATATCACATCTAGGGGGAGCTTTACTCTAATCAATTGAGCTAAAGCAACTCTAATGATGTGAGCACAACAATGCTTTATGTAAAAGTGGCAACCCCACTTGTGCTTAAACGATGAGTATGACCTATGATCAAATGTTCTCGTTTGACTCCTAAGTCAATATACTCATATATAGATGACCTAGTCATCGCCAAATTGCTTGATAGATTCTAGAGTGATTGTGCATGCTTTGTCACATATTTCATTTGTCATTTTATTGTGTGAGCATGTTGGATGGATATTTTACTCATTCGAGGACATCCATTTGTTGCTTTGATTGTTTGGCTTTTTTGCCAAATGGATGGACAATAATGCCTAAGAACCTCCTCTAGCTATCTATGCTTTTCTTTTCTCAAACTCTATTCATGCTACATCACAAAGTTTGATCAAGTCAGATTCGAACCACTCCATGTGAGGAGCACTTGGAGTCCCCGATTCGTCATAGACTTAAACTTCCAAAACCTCTTTGTGCATTTCGGTATGACCAAGTCATCCATTTCGGTCACACCGAGATCACTAAGTTGATCTAGGTTTTCAATCTCGGTGCAACCGATTTGAACTTTTCGGTCACACCGAGTTGCAGCAACCGCTTGCGATTTTGCATCTTGGCGCCATCGAGTTGTTCCACTCGGTCACATCAACAGGGTTGGGATATATATACCTGAGGGTGAGATTTTGGAAATTTCTTCAAAACCTCTCAGCCCGCGCGTGTCTTGCTCTGCCGCCTCAGGTCTTCGGATCGTCCTCTCGCCGCCAGCGATCTCCCGCCGCTGGTTTCCATCGCCGTCAATGGATTTCCGCCCCTCCGTTGCCGCCGTAGCGAACTCCGCCGAATTAGGGTACGAGTTCGATCCTTTGTGCTACTCTTTTAACTCCGATTCGAAGCACATTACTTTGCCATGTTCATGACCACGCATGCAATCAATCTATCCACTGAAAACATCCTCTAGATTAGATTGGATTTGAAAATTTAGGGTTAGGTCTCCACCGAACTCATTTCGGACCGACCGAATTGTAGAAATCGGTCTCACCGATTTGGCTTAGTCCATTGCATTTGCACTTTCGGTCTGACCGAAAACTGCAAATCGGTGTGACCGAGTTCGATTCTTTGTGAAACCCTAGCAGTCTCGGTGCCACCGAACTGTGACTCGGTCTAACCGAGTTCACTAGTTTAGGTTCCAAAAGCTGCTTCGGTATCACCGAGTTTACAAATTGGTAGCTCCGAAATTCTTTCTGTGAAGAACTAAAACTAAATTTTAAGCACCCTTTTTGCAAAAACTCTGCACTTTGTGATGCTCATCCACTCTACCTCGTTTATATCTATTCACAGGGTCTACTGTCTGTAAGTTTGCACAGATGTCTGGCCAGAGCGACAGCCAGAAAAAGTCAGAGGAACATGTGGAATTGAGTGAGGGCACTAGTCCCTCTAGTACTTCTGATGATGGCAGCATGAGCACACCAAGCAACTTGCCCAAAGCAGCCACCAGGTCAAGGAAGAAGAAAAACCTTAGACTTTGAAGATGAGGACTATGTGGCTGTTGAGGAGGAAGTCAGCTCCCAGAAGAAGGTGTTGAAGAAGGAGTATGGCACAGTTGCATCAACTAAGTCTGGCTTGCACAAGAAGGCCCCTGCCAATAGGGTGCCAACCTTAAAGGTTAGAGCCTCAACTGTTGAAACCTCCAAGACAACAGAAGAGGTAGTTGGAGAAGGAAAGAAAAGGAAGGAAAGGGTCAAGAAGACCACTGCCAGAGTGCTTGGTAGATCCTCCATTATGAAAGATCCAGAGGAAGAGGGGGAGGAAGAGGATGCTGCACCCGCTCCCAAGTCTCAGAAGCTTATGTGAGATGCAATTAAGTCAGGGGCTGCTCCATCTAAGCCCAAATCTGCTCCCAAGGCTGCTGCTCAGAAACCCCCAAAGCCCAAGAGGAACACCAGGAGTATACCTACTGAGGATAAGAACAAGGCCCCAGTGCCTGAAGCTGAAGAAGAGGAAGATGATTCTCTTGTTTTGAGGAAGTAGAAGCCCAAAATTCCTGACCACAATGATGCTCATCTAGTCGCTGAGGACATGCACATCAGGAAAGATGCAGGACTGAGATTGTGGAGACAGTCTGATCCCTATGCTGTTAGGAGGAGGACTGCAGTTGACTACATGTTCCATACAAAGGAACAATAAGACTTCTATGAGACAATTTTGCTTGACAAGAAGCCCATTGTATGTGACATGAACTGGGTCGATTGGGAATACATCCAGAAAAATGAAGATCACTTCCCAGGAGTTTATGACAGCTTTAAGGCATGTGGAGTAGATGAATTCGTTGGACAAAAGCTCACCAAATGGAATGATGAGCTGATCATGCAGTTTTACTCCACTGCCCACTTCTATCCAGATGGGAGGATAGTATGGATGTTTGAGGGTACCAGGTACCAATCCACAGTTGAGGAGTGGGCCAAGCTAATCAATGCCCCGAAGAACATGAAGATGACTTGGATGTGTATGCCACCAAGAAGAAAGACCACAACTCCATGGCAAACATGTACAAAGAGATCCCTGATAAGGCTTTGGAAACTCACAAGCTTGGATCTGTGCATTTCTTGTTGTCTGGTCTGCCTACCATCAACTGGATCTTAAGGCACACATTGCTACCCAAGTTAGAAGATCACAAGATGATCAGAGGACATTCCATCAACCTGCTACAGCTTTTTGATGTTCCCTAGAAGTTCAAAGTTATGTGTTTGATCGTAGAAACGATCAAGAGGACTGCTGCTGATCAAAAGAGGAGTTGTGGGTATGCTCCACATATTCAGGAGCTCATCAATTCTAAGATGGGCACATGAACTTATTTGCTGGACAAGGAGCATCTACCCCTACATCCTGAGTTTGAAGACAACACTGTCGTGATGAATGAGGAGGAACCATCATCAGCTCAAGTCTAGGAGAAGAGAGCCAAGGCAAAGGCTGAGAAAGCTGCCCAGATGACAAGTGTTGAAGAGGCATCTCAAGTCTTCCTAAAAAGCAAGCAAGATCAGTTAGGCTATCTGATTCAAGCTACACTGAGGATTGAGAAGGGCTTGGCCACCCTGACTCAGAATCAGGAGAGCCTGGAGAGGATTGTGGAGACAAAATTCTATGATCTTGATCTGAAGGTGACTGAGATTCAGACTGCAGTTGAGCAGCTTCAGGATGAAGCAGAGGAGAGGAAAGGAAAGGCAACTACTGATGCTTTTCAGCGTGTGCCACGAGGTCCAAGGTCTGCTGCAGTGCCAGTTTCAGATGCTAGAGCTTCAGTGTCAGCACCAGTAGCTACAGCTCCAGTGCCACCTCCATCACCCACTCCATTAGCTCCAACTACATCATCGGAAGCCTTCGTCCTTGGAGTTCTCTCTACACCACCTCCCGAAGACCAAGCCTGAGAGACGTATAGCACTATGCATTTTCAAACTTTTTGGTAACTTGTTTCCAAAGGGGGAGAAATATGTATAGATCATAGGCTTCGAGAGAGAGTGCCTTGATTTTTATCTCTCTTGCTTTTGGTTGAACTTCTTGTCTTTGTGTGAGATACTTTATGTCTTTATGTCCTTGTGAGATACTTATGTGATCATGTGGTTGATCATATGCTACTTTAATGCTTGGTTGAATGATGCTATCTTTTATATCTCATATATGATCATTCACTTGCTTGGTGATGAGTGCATGATTTTAATTTCTATCATTTTGAGCGCTCCACCAAGATGTATATGACATGGAAGAGTAACCCATGAACCTAATCGATTGTGCATTTGGATTCAAAAGCAAATTTTAAATAATGCACAAATTTAGGGGGAGCTCTTGCTTATCACATACTTCTCAAAGCGACGATGTTTTTCAATCTTATGATCATTTGTCGAAGCTTTGATCTATATGTTGTTATCAATTACCAAAAAGGGGGAGATTGAAAGTGCAACTATCCCTGGGTGGTTTTGATAATTCCTAACAACATATAGCTCATTGAGCTAATTATATTTGAAGATAAATATTTCAAGAAAGCTCAATGATTGGCATGGCATGGATTAGAAAGTGGACCCCTCAAAATGCTAAGGACAAAAGATTGGCTCAAGCTCAAAGCACAAGACTCTACATTTTACTTTTAGTGATCCAAGAACACATTGAGTACATAGGAAAAGCCAATACTATTAAAAGGGGGTGGGGTGTTGCTTAATGAGTTACTTTCTCAAATTGCTTAGTGATATGCTCCAAAAACTCTCAACTACTTTCTCATATCCACATATGTCCCAAACGAAAAGTCAATCTCGGCAATGTTTGGATGGCTACTACCGAGGGATCGATTAAACACCAGAGACATGCTACTGAGGAGGCATTGGCATGTGGAAGATCATACTTGTGTCCTATGTCCATATCTCATCCATGAAGATTGTGCACATTTGTTCTTCTCTTGTAATTTTAGTGTTAGAGTCTGGAACTACTTGCAGATTCTCTGGGATCCCCAACCTGGGATGACAACCTACAACATGCTATAAAGGCTAGGAAGGATTTTGGGCATACTTTCTTCACTGAAGTGGTCTTTACAGCAGCTTGGAACATTTGGATCTTGAGGAATGGCAAGGTTTTCAGGAATGAGACGCCTTCTTTCAGATCCTGGAGACATAACTTTATCCATGACATAACCCTTCTTTCTCATAGGATAAAATGTAAATACAGGGATAGCCTTCTAACTTGGATCTCTAACCTCCCTTAGTTAGTTAGTGTTTTTTACCCTGCTTGGGTTGTAAGTTTGTAAGTATTACTATCTTCCTCTTTTCTTTTCTTGTTTGGACTTGTAACAGGACTTTGTTACTTTGTTGTTTTCAATAAAGAGCTGTGAGGTTGTTGCCTTGCAGTACATATTTCAAAAAAACAAGTCAAACTCGGCCCCACCGAAATCTTCTATCCAGCGCCACCGAGTTCACTTGACATAGCCACTGCCAGAAACCATAGTCACTTCAGTCTCACCGATAGGGATCTCGGTCTCACCGAGATGGGATTGCAAACTCTCTATTTCCCTTCGTAACGTTTCGGTCTAACCGAGATGAGTGATCGGTCCCACCGAGATTGCAATGCAATCTCTCTGTTTCCCCTTCGTAATGTTTCGGTCTAACCGAGACGAGCGAATAGGTCCCACCGAGTTTGCCTGACCAACTCTCTGTTTGCCTATTACCAAAATCGGTCCCACCGAGTTTTTGTAATCGGTCTGACCGAGATTACGTTATGCCCTAACCCTAATGGAATCGGTCCCACCGAGTTGACATGTGGGTCCCACCGAAAATCCTAACGTTCACATTTTGAAGTAAATCGGTTTGACCGAGTTATATGATTCGGTCCCACCGAGTTTGGTGATTTGTGTGTAACGATTAGATTTTGTGTGGAGGCTATATATACCCGTCCACCCACTCTTCACTCAAGGAGAGATCCATCAGAATATGCCTACACTTCCAACATACATTTTCTAAGAGAGAACCACCTACACTATGTTGAGGTCAAGATATTCCATTCCAACCACATACATCTTGATCTCTAGCCTTCCTTAAGTTGCTTTCAACTCAAATCATCTTTCTACCAAATCCAATCCTATGAGAGAGAGCTGAGTGTTGGGGAGACTATCATTTGAAGCACAAGAGCAAGGAGTTCATCATCAACACACCATCTATTACCTTTTGGAGAGTGGTGTCTCCTAGATTGGTTAGGTGTCACTTGGGAGCCTCCGTCAAGATTGTGGAGTTGAACCAAGGAGTTTGTACAGGCAAGGAGATCGCTTACTTCGTGAAGATCTACCCTAGTGAGGCAAGTCCTTCATGGGCGATGGCCATGGTGGGATAGACAAGGTTGCTTCTTCATGGACCCTTCGTGGGTGGATCCCTCCATGGACTCACGCAACCTTACCCTTCGTGGGTTGAAGTCTCCATCAACGTGGATGTACGATAGCACCACCTATCAGAACCACGCCAAAAATCTCCGTGTCTACATTGCATTTGCTCCCTCCAAACTCCTCCCTTTACCTTCATATGCAATTGTTTTACATTATGCTTCTATACTCTTAGAATTGCATGTGTAGGTTGATTACTTGTATTGTGCTAAGTTGCTAAAATCTGCCAAGACTTAAAATCGGGAAAAGGCTAGATTTTTATTTGGTCAAGTAGTCTAATCACCCCCCTCTAGACATACTTTCGATCCTACACATTTTGAACTTCTTCAAACTTTATCAAGGTATGTGCGTTGTGAAAGTCCAATTAAGCGTCTTGATCTATCTCTATAGATCTTGATGCCCATTATGTAAGCAGCTTCACCGAGGTCTTTCATTGAAAAGTTCTTATTCAAGTATCCTTTTATGCTACCCATAAATTCTATATTATTTCCAATCAACAATATGTCATCCACATATAAAATTAGAAATGCTACAGAGCTCCCACTCACTTTCTTGTAAATACAGGCTTCTCCAAAATCCTGTATAAAACCATATGCCTCTATCACACTATCAGAGCGTATATTCCAACTCTGAGAGGCTTGCACCAGTCCATAAATGGATCGCTGGAGCTTGCACACTTTGGTAGCACCTTTAGGATCGACAAAACCTTCTGGTTGCATCATATACAACTCTTCTTTAAGATATCCATTAAGGAATGCAGTTTTGACATCCATGCCAAATTTCATAATCATAAAATGTGCAATTGCTAACATGATTCAGACAGACTTAAGCATCGTACGGGTGAGAAGGTCTCATCGTAGTCAACTCCTTCAACTTGTCGAAAACCTTTCGCAACAAGTCAAGCTTTGTATACAGTAATATTACCATCAGTGTCAGTCTTCTTCTTGAAGATCCATTTATTCTCTATGGCTTACCGATCATCGGGCAAGTCAATCAAAGTCCACACTTTGTTCTCATACATGGATCCCATCTCAGATTTCATGGCCTCAAGCCATTTCACGGAATCTGGGCTCATCATCGCTTCCTCATAGTTCGTAGGTTCGTCATGGTAAAGTAACATGACCTCTAGAATAGGATTACCGTACCACTCTGGTGCGGATCATACTCTGGTTGACCTACAAGGTTCGGTAGTAACTGTTGGGTAACGCAGTAATTTCAAAAAAATTCCTACGCACACGCAAGATCATGGTGATGCATAGCAACGAGAGGGGAGATTGTTGTCCATGTACCCTCATAGACTGTAAGCGGAAGCGTTATGACAACGTGGTTGATGTAGTCGTACGTCTTCATGATCGACCGATCCTAGTACCTAAAGTACGGCACCTCCGCGATCTGCACACGTTCAGCTCGGTGACATCCCACGAACTCATGATCCAGTAGAGTGTCGAGGGAGAGCTTCGTCAGCACGACGGCGTGATGACGGTGATGATGATGCTACCGGAACAGGGCTTCGCCTAAGCACTGCTACGATATGACTGAGGTGGATTATGGTGGAGAGGGCACCGCACACGGCTAAGAGATCAATGATCAACTTGTGTGTCTATGGGGTGCCCCCTGGCCATGTATATAAAGGATGGAGGGAGGAGGAGGTCGGCCCTCATAGGGCGCGCCCAAAGTGTGGAGTCCTACTAGGACTCCCTAGTCCTAGTAGGATTCCACCTCCCACAAGGAATAGGAAAAAGGGAAGGGAGAAGGAGAAGGAAGGAAGGGGGCGCCCCCTTTCCCTAGTCCAATTCGGACCAGTCCATGGGGAAGGGGTGTAGCCACCCTTGAGGCCTTTATCTCCTTTCCCGTATGGCCCATTAAGGCCCAATACGAATTCCCATAACTCTCCGGTACTCCGAAAAATACTCGAATCACTCGGAACCTTTCCGATGTCCGAATATAGCCTTCCAATATATTGATCTTTACGTATCGACCATTTCGATACTCCTCGTCATGTCCCCGATGTCATCCGGGACTCCGAACAAACTTCGGTCATCAAATCACATAACGCATAACATAAATCATCACAGAACGTTAAGCGTGTGGACCCTATTGGTTCGAGAACTGTGTAGACATGACCGAGACTCATCTTCGGTTAATAACCAATAGCGGAACCGGGATGCTCATATTGGTTCCTACATATTCTACGAAGAGCTTTATCAGTCAAACCGCATAACAACATACGTTGTTCCCTTTGTCATTGGTATGTTACTTGCCCAAGATTCGATCGTCAGTATCTCAATACCTAGTTCAATCTCGTTATCGGAAAGTCTCTTTACACGTTCCGTACTGCATCATCCCGCAACTAACTCATTAGTCACATTTCTTGCAAGGCTTATAGTGATGTGCATTACCGAGAGGGCCCAGAGATACCTCTCTGACAACCGGAGTGAAAAATCCTAATCTCGATCTATGCCAACTCAGCAAACACCATCAGAGACACCTGTAGAGCACCTTTATAATCACCCAGTTACTTTGTGACGTTTGGTAGCACACAAAGTGTTCCTCCGGTATTCGGGAGTTGCATGATCTCATAGCCATAGGAACATGTATAAGTTATGGAGAAAGAAATAGCAACAAACTAAACGATCATCGTGCTAAGCTAACGGATGGGTCAAGTCAATCACATCATTCTCTAATGATGTGATCCCGTTAATCAAATGACAACTCATGTCTATGGTTAGAAAACATAACCATCATTAATTCAACGAGCTAGTCAAGTAGAGGCAAACTAGTGACACTCTATTTGTCTATGTATTCACATATCTTCTAAGTTTCCGGTTAATACAATTCTAGCATGAATAATAAACATTTATCATGATATAAGGAAATATAAATAACAACTTTATTATTGCCTCTAGGGCATATTTCCTTCAGTCTCCCACTTGCACTAGAGTCAATAGTCTAGTTCACATTGTCATGTGATTTCACACCAATAGTTCACATCTTTATGTGATTAGTTCACATCTTCATGTGACTAATACCAAAAAGGTTTACTAGAGTTAATAATCTAGTTCACATCGCTATGTGATTAATACCCAAAGAGTGATCATGTTTTGCTTGTGAGAGAAGTTTAGTCTACGGGTCTGCAACATTCAGATCTGTATGTATTTGTAAATTTCTATGTCTACAATACTCTGCACAGAGCTACTCTAGCTAATTGCTCCCACTTTCAATATGTATCCAGATCGAGACTTAGAGTTATCTAGATTGATGTAAAAAGCTTGCATCAACGTAACTCTTTACGATGAACTCTTTTATCACCTCCATATCCGAGAAATATTTCCTTAGTCCTCTAAGGATAATTTTGACCGCTGTCCAGTGATCTGCTCCTAGGTCACTATTGTACTCCCTTGCCAAAATCTTGATAAGGTATACAATAGGACTGGTACATAACATAGCATACTTTATAGAACCTATGACTGAGGCATATGGAATGACTTTTCATTCTCTTTCTATTTTCTGATGTGGTCGGGTTTTGAGTCTTTACTCAACTTCACACCTTGCAACACAGGCAAGAACTCCTTATTTGACTGTTCCATTTCGAACTACTTCAAAATCTTGTCATGGTATGTACTCATTGAAAAATCTTATCAAGTGTCTTGATCTATCTCTATAGATCTTGATGCTTAATGTGTAAGCAGCTTCACCGAGGTCTTTTCTTTGAAAAACTCCTTTCAAACACTCCTGTATGCTTTCCAGATATTTCCGATCAACAATATGTCATTCACATATACTTATCAGAAATGCTGTAGTGCTCCCACTCACTTTCTTGTAAATACAGGCTTCACCGCAAGTCTGTATAAAACCATATGCTTTGATCACTTTATCAAAGCATATATTCCAACTCCGAGATGCTTGCACCAGTCCATAGATGGATCGCTGGAGCTTGGTCACTTTGTTAGCACCTTTAGGATCGACAAAACCTTCTGGTTGCATCATATACAACTCTTCTTTAAAAAATCCATTAAGGAATGCAGTTTTGACATCCATTTGCCAGATTTCATAAAATGCGGCAACTGCTAACATGATTCGGACAGTCTTTTAAGCATCAATACGAGTGAGAAAATCTCATCGTAGTCAACACCTTGAACTTGTCGAAAACATTTTT
Organism: Triticum dicoccoides; assembly: GCF_002162155.2. Lineage (NCBI taxonomy): Eukaryota > Viridiplantae > Streptophyta > Magnoliopsida > Poales > Poaceae > Triticum > Triticum dicoccoides. The sequence goes on from NC_041392.1 coordinate 258,507,071, forward strand.
GTGACGATTCAAGCTTTGTAGATAGTAACACTACTATCAGCGTCTGTCTTCCTCTTGAAGATCCATTTATTCTCAATGACTCACCGATCATCGCGCAAGTCGATCAAAGTCCATACTTTGTTCTTATACATGGATCCCATCTCAGATTTCATGGTCTCAAACCATTTTGCAGCATCTGGGCTCATCATCGCTTCCTCATAGTTCGTAGGTTCGTCATGGTCTAGTAACATGACTTCTAGAACAGGATTACCGTACCACTCTGGTGTGGACCGTACTCTGGTTGACCTACGAGGTTCGGTAGTAACTTGATCTAAAGTTTCATGATCATCATCATTAGCTTCCTCACTAATTGGTGTAGGAATCAATGGAACTGATTTCTGTGATGAACTACTTTCCAATTCGGGAGAAGGTACAATTACCTCATCAAGTTCTACTTTCCTACCACTCACTTCTTTCCAGAGAAACTCCTTCTCTAGAAAGGATCCATTCTTAGCAACAAAATATCTTGCATTCGGATCTATGATAGAAGGTGTACCCAACAGTTTCTTTGGGTATCCTATGAAGACGCACTACTCCGATTTGGGTTCGAGCTTATCAGTTTGAAACTTTTTCACATAAGCATATGATATGTCTTTGTCGTATCTACCTTTCCAAACACTTTTGCCCTTGTTTTGGACTCTAACTTGTATGATTTGAATGGAACTAACCCGAACTGACGCTGTGTTCAGCAGAACTGCCATGATGTTGTTTTATGTGCAGAAAACAAAAGTTCTCGGAATGACCTGAAACTCCACGGAATATCTTACAATAAATAATAAAAAAATCCTCGCCAAAGATGAAGACCGGGGGGCCCACACCCTGTCCACGAGGGTGGGGGGCGCCCCCCCTAGGGCGCGCCCCCTACCTCGTGGGCCCCCTGGAGACCTCCCGACTCCAACTCCAACTCTATATATCTGCTTTCGGAGAGAAAAAAAATAAGATAGAAGATTTCATCGCGTTTTACGATATGGAGCCGCCGCCAAGCCCTAAAACCTCTCGGGAGGGCTGATCTGGTGTCCATTCGGGGCTCCGGAGAGGGGGATTCGTCGCCGTCGTCATCATCAACCATCCTGCATCACCAATTTCATGATGCTCACCGCCATGCATGAGTAATTCCATTGTAGGCTTGCTGGACGGTGATGGGTTGGATGAGCTTTATCATGTAATCGAGTTAGTTTTGTTAGGGTTTGATCCCTAGTATCCACTATGTTCTGAGATTGATGTTGCTATGACTTTGCTATGCTTAATGCTTGTCACTAGGGCCCGAGTGCCATGATTTCAGATCTAAACCTATTATGTTTTCATCAATATATGAGAGTTCTTGATCCTATCTTGCAAGTCTATAGTCACCTATTATGTGTTATGATCCGTTAACCCCGAAGTGACAATAATCGGGATACTTACCGGTGATGACCGTAGTTTGAGGAGTTCATGTATTCACTATGTGCTAATGCTTTGTTCTGGTTCTCTATTAAAAGGAGGCCTTAATATCCCTTAGTTTCCATTAGGACCCTGCTGCCACGGGAGGGTAGGACAAAAGATGTCATGCAAGTTCTTTTCCATAAGCACGTATGACTATATTCGGAATACATGCCTATATTACATTGATGAATTGGAGCTAGTTCTGTGTCACCCTATGTTATGACTATTACATGATGAACCACATCCGACATAATTATCCATCACTGATCTGATGCCTATGAGCTTTCCATATACTAGTTTACGCTTATGTACTTTCCCGTTGCTATTGTTACAATCACTACATAATACCAAAAATATTACTTTGCTTTCATTACTCTTTTGTTACCGTTACCATCACTATCATATTACTTTTCTACTAAACACTTTGCCGCAAATACTAAGTTTCCAGGTGTGGTTGAATTGACAACTCAGCTGCTAATACTTGAGAATATTATTTGGCTCCCCTTGTGTCGAATCAATAAATTTGGGTTGAATACTCTACCCTCGAAAGTTGTTGCGATCCCTTATACTTGTGGGTTATCAAGACTAATTTCTGGCGCCGTTGCCGGGGAGCATAGCTCTATTCTTTGAGTCACTTGGGATTTATATCTGCTGGACACTATGAAGAATTTGAAAGACGTTAAGACAACAATTTATCCCTCAACTACGAGGGGAGGTAAGGAACTGTCATCTAGCTCTGCACTTGATTCACCTTCTGTTATGAGTAAGCTTGCGACACCTAAACCTGCTTCTGCTATTCGTTCTGATATGTCGCATGTTATTGATGATGCTACTCCTGCTATACATGATACTTATGATGAAACTACCTCTATGCCTGATACTACTATGCAACTTAGTGATTTTCTCGAGGAACGACTTGCTAGGGCTAGAGATATTAAAAATATTGAATCTGATTATGATGATGAAAGTGATGATGAAGAATCACTTGTTATTCCCGAGGGTTATTTATTTGATCAAGAAGCTTCTTTAGCTATTTTAGCTTGCAAAGATAGATATGAACTCAAAAGGTTATTAGCTAAATGGAGTAAGCAATCTCTAAATGCTAGAATGAAACCTGACCCTGCTTTTGCTACTTCACCTATCTTTGTTACTGATAAGGATTATGAATTCTCTGTTGATCCTGATATAATTACTTTGGTTGAATCTGATCCTTTTCATGGTTATGAATCTAAAACTGTTGTGGCACATCTTACTAAATTGAATGATATAGCCACCCTGTTCACTAAAGTTGAGAGAACTCGTTACTTTTACATCCTTAAAATATTTTCGTTCTCATTAAAGGGTGATGCTAAGATATGGTTTAATTCTCTTGATCCTGGTTGTGTGCGTAGTCCCTAGGATATGATTTATTACTTCTCTGCTAAATATTTCCCTGCTCATAAGAAACAAGCTGCCTTAAAGGAAATATACAACTTTGTGCAAATTAAAGAAGAGAGTCTCCCACAAGCTTGGGGGAGGCTTCTCAAGTTACTTAATGCTTTGCCTGATCATCCTTTTAAGAAAAATGAAATACTTGATATCTTTTATAATGGACTAACCGATGCTTCCAGAGATTACCTGGATAGTTGTGCTGGTTCTCTTTTCAGGGAAAGAACACCGGATGAAGCTGATATCTTATTGAACAATATGTTGACAAATGAAAATAATTGGGCACCTCCTGAGCCAGCTCCTACTCCAATTAATGAGCCTATTCCTAAACCAACTCCGAAGAACAGAGGTGTTCTATTTCTCAGTCCCGAAGATATGCAAGAGGCAAAGAAATCTATGAAAGAAAAAGGTATTAAAGCTGAAGATGTTAAGAATTTACCTCCTATTGAAGAAATACATGGTCTTAATTTACCGCCTATTGAAGAAACATATGATCTTAATCCTTTATTTATTGAAGAACCTCCAGACCTCGATAACCCGACACAGGTAGTAAAGGTAAATTCTCTCTATAGATATGATAAAGCTGAAATCCCTCTTGCTAAAATTTCTAGTCAATGCTTGGATGAGTTTGATAATTTTATGTTTAAGCAAGAAGACTTCAATGCTTATTTTGGTAGACAATTAAAACAAGATGCTGATATGATTAAGTACTTGGGTGATTATATGGCTAATATTAGAGGTGAACTTAAACTTGTTAGCAAACATGCTTCTATGGTTACCACTCAAGTAGAACAAGTACTTAAAGCTCAAAAGGAATTGCTCAATGAGATGAATAGTAAGAAAAATAATTATGCTGTTAAAGTGGCTACTAGAACTGGTAGAATGACTCAGGAACCTTTGTATCCTGAAGGCCACCCTATGAGAATTGAACAAGATTCTCAGAGAAATAATATTGATGCACCTAGTTCTTCTAAAAGGAAGAAAAAAAAATGATAGAACTATGCAAACTTCTAGTGAACCTATTGCCGAACCACCTGATAATCCAAATGATATATCTATGTCTGATGCTGAAACACAACCTGTCAATGAACATGAACCTAATGAAAATGTTAATGATGATGTTCATAATGATTCTCAACCTAGTAATGATAATGATGTAGAAATTGAACCTGCTGTTGATCTTGATAACCCACAATCAAAGAATCAATGTTATGATAAGAAAGATTTTGTTGCTAGGAAACATGGTAAAGAAAGAGAACCTTGGGTTCAGAAACCCATGCCTTTTCCTCCCAAACCATCCAAGAAAAAGGATGATGAGGATTTTGAGCGCTTTGCTGAAATGATTAGACCTATCTTTTTGCGTATGCGATTGACTGATATGCTCAAAATGAATCCTTATGCTAAGTACATGAAAGATATTGTTACAAATAAAAGAAAGATACCATAAGCTGAAATTTCCACCATGCTTGCTAATTATACTTTTAAGGGTGGAATACCAAAGAAACTTGGAGATCCAGGAGTACCTACTATACCATGCTCCATTAAAAAAAACTATGTTAAAACTACTTTATGTGATCTTGGAGCCGGTGTTAGTGTTATGCCTCTCTCTTTATATCGTAGACTTGACTTGAATAAGTTGACACCTACTGAAATATCTTTGCAAATGGCTGATAAATCAACTGCTATACCTGTCGGTTTTTGTGAGGATGTGCCTGTTGGGGTTGCAAACGTTACTATTTTAATGGACATTGTTATTATTGATATTCCCGAGGATGATAGTATGTCTATTATTCTTGGAAGACCCTTTTTGAATACTGCAGGGGCTGTTATTGATTGCAAAAAAGGCAATGTCACTTTTCATGTTAATGGTAATGAGCATATGGTACACTTTCCGAGGAAACAACCTCAAGTTCATAGTATCAATTCTATCGGAAAAATTCCATCGATTATATTTGGAGGTTTTGAATTTCCTCTTCCTACTATCAAGAAGAAATATGATATACTTATTATTGGGGATGTGCATATCCCCGTTGAGGTAACCTAGTGTTATTCAAAATTTCTCCGGTTTCATGTTAATCGGAATGAGTTTGTTAACAATACTTGATCAACCTTGTTAGTGGATTCCCTTTGATGAGCATGAGATGGATGAAACTAGAAGCACAACCATCTGTACCCTCTCTATACTTTCTGTTATTTAGTTGAAATAAAGTAAACATAGTATTTTTCTGTCTGTTTCCTAATTATCCGTGCAATATAAAAATGTCCCAAAAATAAAAGTCCTCAGAATGACATGCCAATTTAATATGATTTTTTTCAGGAATATTTGAGGATTTATGGTGCAAAAATTACCGTAGGGGGAGCTGCCACCTGGTCACGAGGGTGGAGGGCGCGCCCTACCCCCCTGGGCGTGCCCCTACCTCGTGGGCCCATGGTGGCCCTCCTCCACTTGTTCCTGCATCCATCCTCTTCTTCTTCCTCCCACAAACACAAAAAACCAACTCAAGCACGAGTTCCAGCCCTCTTTGCTGCCATTTTCAATCTCCTTGCTCACACCACCTCTCACAAAACTGCTTGGGGGAGATTGTTCCTTGAAAATGACGAGGAGACTTTTGAGGGGCTCATCGAGCCAAAGCTTGAAGGAGAAGGCACCGAAGCCTAAGTATAATTTTCCTCGCACCGCGGAGGTTCGGGCGTGTGAATGGCCTTCCGAGGATTTCTTAAGAGCAGCCGGGATTTATGAAGATTTTCATGAGTTGGCTCAGACTGCAGGCCTTACCGCTTTCCTCCACGACCAATGCGATCAGTATCTCTTGCTCACAAATACCTTTGTGCAAAACTTTCATTTTCATTCTAAGAACTCACCACCTACGATGGAATTTCATTTATATGATGAGCATAAGGAGATGTCACTTTATGATTTCTGTCGGATTTGTTTAGTCCCTTTTGGGGGCAAGACAGAAGAACCACATCGTGATGATGTGGAGGGATTCATTGACACTATCACTGTAGGCGAAACAAGGAAGGTTTTCGATGCACAAATCACTAGCATACATTTTCCTGTTTTACGCTACTTTGCATTATTTGCTAGTCATTGCTTAATTGGTCACGGAAACTGTGGAAACCCAAGTATCCCTGATATTATCATTTTGCATCACGGCTTATACAGTGATAACTCTTTTAGTATGGGTGGCATTATTGCTAGACAGTTAAGTATGAACCGTACTAAGGGTCCCATCTTTGGAGGTATTTATGCTTCACGCCTCGCTGCACATTTTAACATACCTATTAGGCATGCTAAGAAGGAAGAAAAAGTGCTGCCCCGTGTTTATCTAGACTATAAAAGTATGGTGGCACATGATTTTATTGTTAAGAATAGGGAAGGAGAGCTTAAATATCAATTATTCTTTAATAAACATCATCCTGAGACTATTACCTTGCCTGCTCCTTCTTTGTTTGATTTGACTGTAGGCATGTACCTTGTTCCGTTGATGGCTATCCACGCCTACCGGAACCCTGCACCAGCCGAGGAGCCAGAGCCAGAACCACAATTTGATCCTTCACGATAGTCTAATTACCAGTGGGATCCGGAGATGATTGTCAGCCAGTGGCAATCTGAGCCTTCTTCTTCCTCATCACAGTACGACCCCAACAACTATTATTATGGATATCCGCCAGGCCAGCCGTGGCCATAGACCAACTTAGGCCAAAAGCCTAAGCTTGGGGGAGTACGTATTTCCTACCGACATTACATTTATGTTCACACACTCATTGCTATATGTCGGTGCTCATACTTTTTCATTGTATCATCCATGCTAGTTTATTTCCTTTTATGCTTTCTTCTTGTGTGTTTGATAAACCTTAAGAAAAACCAAAAAAAATAGTAGTAGTTTACTTTTATCGCTGTAGTAATAATTAAAAAGAAAACCCAAAAATAATTCCTGTTCTTCTTTTGATTGTTGGAAGCTTTCCCGTGTAAATAGTTTTATTTATTTTCTTTTCTTTGGGGGTCAGTAGGAGAAGACCATGATGAAATTGTTGAAGTGGCTCTTATATGCTTTATTGTTGATTTAACCAAGAGCCCATATTGCTTTGTCTTCTCCTATTTATTGAATGCTCGCAGATTCCAGCTTAGTCCAATGCACGTGCACTCTTATTATTATTCACATCGTTCGGTCGTGCAAGTAAAAGGCAATTATGATGATATATGATTGACTGACTGAGATGAGAAAAGCTGGTATGAACTCGACCTCTTTTGTTTTTGTAAATATGATGAGTTCATCGTTCTTGATCCAGCTTGTTATGAATAAACATGTTTGCAATGACAATTAGAGATCATAGTTGCTTGTGCCATGCTTGATTAGCTATGAGTTATAATGGTTTACCTTGTGTGCCAACATGCTATTGAGATGGTTATGATGTGGTATGATGGGGTGGTATCCTCCTTTGAATGATTTAAGTGACTTGACTTGGCACATGTTCACACATGTAGTTGAAACAAATCAACATAGCCTTCACGATATTTATGTTCATGGTGGATTATATCCTACTCATGCTTGCATCCAATGTTTATTAATTTTAATGCATGTACATGGCTGTTGTCGCTCTCTAGTTGGTTGCTTCCCAGTCTTTTGCTAGCCTTCACCTGTACTAAGCGGGAATACTGCTTGTGCATCCATTCCCTTAAACCCCAAAGTTATTCCAGATGAGTCCACTATACCTTCCTATATGCGGTATCTACCTGCCGTTCCAAGTAAATTTGTATGTGCCAAACTCTAAGCCTTCAAATAATCATCCTGTTTTGTATGCTCGAATAGCTCATGTATCAACTAGGGCTATTTGTATCTTCCATGCTAGGTGGGTTATTCTCAAGAGGAGTGGACTCCGCTCCTCACTCACGAGAAAATGGCTGGTGACCGGGATGCCCAGTCCCATGCTTTATGCAAACTAAATCAAAATAATTGCAAAACAAAACTCCCACTGGGACTTTTGTTAGTTGGAGGCACTCGTTGTTTCGAGCAAGCCATGGATTGATGTTTGTTGGTGGAGGGGGAGAATAAATTTTACCATTCTGTTTGGGAACCGCAGATAATGTGTGTAGCATGGAATATATCGCCATCTCTTGGTTGTTATGTTGACAATGAAAGTATACCGCCCAAAATATTATTCACCTCTATTTCAAAACCGAGCTCTGGCACCTCTATAAATCCACAATTCCCTTTGCGAAGGGCCTATCTATTTACTTTTATGCTGAGTCATCATCCTCTTATTAAAAAGCACCAGTTGGAGAGCACTGCTGTCATTTGCATTCGTTATTGTTAGTTTACATTGGGTGTGACTATGATTGGATCTCTTTTACCATGAATTACAATGTCTAGTTAGTCCTTGATTTTTAAAGGTGCTCTGCATTTACGTTTTGGTCTCAGAAAGGGCTAGCGAGATACCATCTTGTTATATCATATTATGATTGTTTTGAGAAAGTGTTGTCATCCGAGATTTATTTTTATGGCTTGCTAGTTGATTATGCTATTGATATGGGTAATCATGAGACCTGAGAATTATTGCAAATATGGTTAGTTATAATCTTTGCTGAAAACTTGAATGCTAGCTTGACATATTTACAACAACAAGAGCAAATAGAGTTTGTAAAAGTTTTTCTTTATTTCTTTCAGTTTGTCAACTGAATTGCTTGAGGACAAGCAAGGGTTTAAGCTTGGGGGAGTTGATACATCTCAGTCGTATCTACTTTTCCAAACACTTTTGCCCTTGTATTGGACTCTAACTTGTATGATTTGAATGGAACTAACCCGGACTGACGCTGTTTTCAGCAGAACTGCCATGATGTTGTTTTATGTGCAGAAAACAAAAGTTCTCGGAATGACCTGAAACTCCACGGAATATCTTACAATAAATAATAAAAAAATCCTCGCCAAAGATGAAGACCAGGGGGCCCACACCCTGTCCACGAGGGTGGGGGGCGCCCCCCTAGGGCGCGCCCCTACCTCGTGGGCCCCCTGGAGACCTCCCGACTCCAACTCCAACTCTATATATCTGCTTTCAGGGAGAAAAAAAACAAGAGAGAAGATTTCATCGCGTTTTACGATACAGAGCCGCCGCCAAGCCCTAAAACCTCTCGGGAGGGCTGATCTGGAGTCCGTTCGGGGCTCTGGAGAGGGGGATTCGTCGTCGTCGTCATCATCAACCATCCTCCATCACCAATTTCATGATGCTCACCGCCATGCGTGAATAATTCCATCATAGGCTTGCTGGACGGTGATGGGTTGGATGAGATTTATCATGTAATCGAGTTAGTTTTGTTAGGGTTTGATCCCTAGTATCCACTATGTTCTGAGATTGATGTTGCTATGACTTTGCTATGCTTAATGCTTATCACTAGGGCCCGAGTGCCATGATTTCAGATCTGAACCTATTATGTTTTCATCAATATATGAGAGTTCTTGATCCTATCTTGCAAGTCTATAGTCACCTATTATGAGTTATGATCCGTTAAACCAGAAGTGACAATAATTGGGATACTTACCGGTGATGACCGTAGTTTGAGGAGTTCATGTATTCACTATGTGCTAATGCTTTGTTCCGGTTCTCTATTAAAAGGAGGCCTTAATATCCCTTAGTTTCCATTAGGACCCCGCTGCCACGGGAGGGTAGGACAAAAGATGTCATGCAAGTTCTTTTCCATAAGCACGTATGACTATATTCGGAATACATGCCTACATTACATTGATGAATTGGAGCTAGTTCTGTGTCACCCTATGTTATGACTGTTACATGATGAACCACATCCGGCATAATTATCCATCACTGATCCGATGCCTACGAGCTTTCCGTATACTGGTTTACGGTTATTTACTTTCCCGTTGCTATTGTTACAATCACTACATAATACCAAAAATATTACTTTGCTTTCATTACTCTTTTGTTACCGTTACCATCACTATCATATTACTTTGCTACTAAACACTTTGCCGCAGATACTAAGTTTCTAGGTGTGGTTGAATTGACAACTCAGCTGCTAATACTTGAGAATGTTCTTTGGCTCCCCTTGTGTCGAATCAATAAATTTGGGTTGAATACTCTACCCTCAAAAGCTGTTGCGATCCCCTATACTTGTGGGTTATCAGAATCGCAACCTCAAATTTAAGAAACGACAGCTTTGGTTTCTTGCCAAACCATAGTTCATACGGTGTCATCTCAATGGATTTAGATGGTGCCCTATTTAACGTGAATGCAACTGTCTCTAATGCATAACCCCAAAACGATAGTGGTAAATCGGTAAGAGACATCATAGATCGCACCTTATCCAATAAAGTATGATTACAATGTTCGGACACACCATTATGTTGTGGTGTTCCAGGTGGCGTGAGTTGCGAAACTATTCCACATTGTTTCAAATGAAAACCAAACTTGTAACTCAAATATTCGCCTCCGCGATCAGATCGTAGAAACTTTATTTTCTTGTTACGACAATTTTCCACTTCACTCTAAAATTCTTTGAACTTTTCAAATGTTTCAGACTTATGTTTCATTAAGTAGATATACCCATATCTGCTCAAATCATGTGTGAAGGTCAGAAAATAACGATACCCGCCGTGAGCCTCAACACTTATCGGATCGCATACATCAGTATGTATTATTTCCAATAAGTCAGTTGCTCGCTCCATTGTTCCGGAGAATGGAGTCTTAGTCATCTTGCCCATGAGGCATGGTTCGCAAGCATCAAGTGAGTCATAATCAAGTGATTCCAAAAGTCCATCAGCATGAAGTTTCTTCATGCGCTTTACACCAATATGACCTAAACGGCAGTGCCACAAATTGGTTGCACTATCATTATTAACTTTGCATCTTTTGGCTTCAGTATTATGAATATGTGTATCACTACAACCGAGATTTCATAAACCATTCACCTTGGGTGTATGACCACAGAAGGTTTTATTCATGTAAACAGAATAACAATTATTCTTTGACTTAAATGAATAACCGTATTGCAATAAACATGATCCAATCATATTATGCTCAACACAAACACCAAATAACATTTATTTTTAGGTTCCACACTAATCCCGACGGTAAAGGGAGTGTGTGATGGTGATCTTATCAACCTTGGAATCATTTCCAACACATATCGTCACCTCGTCCTCAACTAGTCTTTGTTTATTTTGCAACTCCCGTTTCGAGTTACTACTATTAGCAATTGAACTAGTATCAAATACCGAGGGGTTTGCTATAAACACTAGTAAAGCACACATCAATAACATGTGTATCAAATATACCTTTGTTCGCTTTGCCATCCTTCTTATCCGCCAAGTATCTAAGGCAGTTCCACTTCCAGTGACAATTTTCTTTGCAGTAGAAGCACTCAGTTTCAGTCTTGGGTCTAGCTTTGGGCTTCTTCATGGGAGTGGCACCTTTCTTGCCATTCTTCTTGAAGTTCCCTTTATTTTCCTTGCCCTTTTACTTTAAACTAGTGGTCTTGTCAACCATCAACCATCAACACTTGATGCTTTTTCTTGATTTCTACCTTCACCGATTTCAGCATCGCGAAGAGCTTTGGGAATCATTTCCATTATCCCTTGCATATTATAGTTCATCACAAAGTTCTAGTAACTTGGTGATAGTGACTAGAGAACTCTGTCAATCACTATCTTATCGGGAAGATTAACTCCCACTTGATTCAAGTGATTGTAGTACTCAGACATTCTGAGCACATGCTCACTCGTTGAGCTATTCTCCTCCATCTTGTAGGCAAAGTACTGTCAGAGGTCTCATACCTCGTGACACGAGCATGAGTATGAGATACCAATTTCAACTCTTGGAACATCTTATATGCTCCGTGGCGTTCAAAACATTTTTGAAGTCCCGGTTCTAAGCCGTAAAGCATGGTGCACTAAACTATCAAGTAGTCATCATACCGAGCTTGTCAAACGTTCATAACGTCCATCTGCTCCTGCAATAGGTCTGTCACCTAGCGGTGCATCAAGGACATAATTCTTCTGTGCAGCAATGAGGATAATCCTCAGATCACGGACCTAGTCCACATCATTGCTAATATCATCTTTTAACATAGTTTTTCTCTAGGAACATATATAAAAAATGGGAGCTACATCACGAGCTATTGATCTACAACATAGTTATGCAAATACTATCAGGACTAAGTTCATGATAAATTAAAGTTCAATTAATCATATTACTTAAGAACTCACACTTAGATATACATCCCTCTAGTCATCTAAATGATAACATGATCCAAATCAACTAAACCATGTCTGATCATCACGTGAGATGGAGTAGTTTTCAATGGTGAACATCATTATGTTGATCATATCTACTATATGATTCATGCTCGACCTTTCGGTCTCCAGTGTTTCGAGGCCATATCTGCATATGCTAGGCTTGTCAAGTTTAACCCGAGTATTCCGCGTGCGCAAAACTGGCTTGCACCCGTTGTATGTGAATGTAGAGCTTATCACACCCGATCATCACGTGGTGTCTCGACACGATGAACTGTCGCAACGGTGCATACTCAGGGAGAACACTTATACCTTGAAATTTAGTGAGAGATCATCTTATAATGCTACCACCGAACTAAGCTAAATAAGATGCATAAAGGATAAACATCACATGCAATCAAATATGTAAAATGATATGGCCATGATAATCTTGTGCATTTAATCTCCATCTCCAAAGTACCGTCATGATCTCTATCTTCACCGGCATGGTTCCATGGTCTCCATCATCTTGATCTCTATCAATGTGTCATCACATGGTTGTCTCGCCAACTGTCGTGGAATTGTCACAGCAGATGTCCTAGTGTGAGGACTTAGTCGTGAGGCCAACGCATCTTTGTAGTAGCTTGAGAGGGGTTGAACGGAATCGAGAGACACAACACAAGACAAGGATTTAGACAGCTTCGGGCCCCGGGAAACATCATCCGGTAATAGCCCTACATGTTGTTTGGGGCTAGATCTCATTATCATCACGAGAGAGTCGCCGCATAAGCCGGCTTCCCCTTTTGTGTCTGGCCCTAGAGATTGTTTCTTGTCGCTTGTCCCTCTTGGGGAGCCCTGCCCCTCCTTATATAAGTTAGAGGGGCGGGTTACAGGTGGAGTCCTATTAGGATTAGGACTAGTGTACCTTCTAATACAAACCAGATACAAGTCCAGGTCTTAACTACTTGTAAGATAAATATTCCTCACGCCTTTCCTCTTAAACCGGCCCACCATAACATGAGCCGAATTTCTGGGCCATGGGCCTTGTCATCCGTCTGTCCCGCCCGCCGGGTTACCAGTGAGTCATAATGTTCAGTCAGGTTGCTTGTAAACCGTCTGGTCAGTGCGGGTCGCCGGTGAATCACCAAGTCCGGCCGGGTTACACGCGGGGTATATCCCCGACATTAGCCCCCAAGTTCATCTTGGATTTATCCATGGTAAACTGATGCTGCAAAATAAACACAAGAACAAATTTGTCATAGGTTGTGCTCCGGGTTAAGAATTCTTGTAAACTGGCACCTGATCATCCTTAAGTCCTTGTCATTTCCTTCTTCTAGAAAATCCGGGTCAATAGACCAGCTTCATAATCAATTTTCTTGTAGAATAAATATTGTAAATAAAGAATCCATTTGAGTCGGCCTTCAATGCTCTAACTTGACCAAAATGTTGGTCTTTGAAATATTCAACTGATATCCAGTCGGTTTAAAACTATAGAATTTGCCGAGCTATGACTTCCAAAATCGCCGGTTATAAAACTGATAATTCTGGGTTATGATTGTTGCCAACGCCGGTTCATGATTATTGATGACACCGGATTACGATTGTTGCAGACACCGGGTCAATCTGGTTTATTCAAAACTAAGAATTTGAAGATTTTTCTCCCTTATATCCATATTACCTGTAGCCCCCAAGTCTTGAGCAGAACAAAGTGATGGCTTAAGACTTGCTTCAATATAAATACTACCACTTAAGAAGAAATCCATGTTGTTCATCCCAGTCACTTAGTAAAAACTGAATACTCCATATTATGTAGCCCCCAAGTGCCGGGTTGTCATGCTTGTAGCAACCTGGGACTTGTAATTGCCTTATGCTCATAAAAACTTCAACCAGTGTAGCCCCCAAGGTCCGGGTCATTATTAAATAATGAGCAGGGACTTTATACATATAATCATGCTTCATTGAAAATAACGTCATATGATGTAACTCCACCATGGGGCTTGAACCCACGTCCACAAGGTTAAGAGCTTTGTGCTTTACCAACTGAGCAGTGGACCCTTGCATATAATGGATTAAGACTTGTGTACGTTGAATCATTGATAGGAGCAATTAGTAGCCCCAAAGGCCGTCTCATTATGATGTGATGAGTCGGGTCTTCAATAAGGCCAAAAAATGACTTTGCATTAGCCCCCAAGTGTCATGGTGCATGCCTGCAACGACATGAGACTTGCATATTTGATATAATCTCAACTTAAATAATGTAGCCTCCAAGTGCCGGGTCGTAAGCCTGCAGCGACTCGGGACTATTCCTTCAATTGTAGAATAAATCATATCCGTTGATAATATAATAGCCATTGCACTAAAGCGACTTCGAAAACCTTAACCATAATACTGGTTACTGATAACCATAATAAAATCCAGCCATGTTGGCTATTTGAAGATTTGAATAATATAATCCAATGATTTGTGAGCGCATGATTCCAATGGCGCAATCCAAATATATACTGGCAACTTATAATCCCAAGCCAGTCCGGGTTAATAAACACTGTATAATTTATCATCATACTGGCGACTTATAGTCGAAAGCCAGGCCGGGTTAATAAACGCCGGTTTATCGTAAAATAGTATAAATCTCATCAAAGGAGAAAAAACTTGGCAAATAAAAGCATAAAAAGAACATGCGAGGCTTTTCATGGGCTGCCAGGGCCAAAATCGAGGCTTTTCATGGGCTGCCAGGCCACTGAGTTAAACCATTTCACAAAGCCTTTTAAGATGGACCTCAATCATTAACCAATGGTCGTTTTAACTTTGACAAATTCAGGGTCTATGAGATTGACTTGACAAACATTCGGCGGGTCATACCAGGTTTACCTGGACGGAGTGGCTTACTTAAAAAGGTAGGATAACCCGGGGTTTTAGGTGAATACACCTAGCTTCCAAGCCTGGCTTGATAGCCCATTACAAGTGTAGACTTTTTGTTCTTTGAGAAGTAAAGAGACCCCAAGCAATATTTTGAGTTGTGCTCAGTGGGTGCCTATGTTTGAGTTGTGCATTTGCAACACTCTCTTTGGCCCTCAAGTGATTTCCCTGGTGGCCTTACGCCGATCAAGAGGTGTAGCTATGGTTCGAATACGACCGAGCCCCCAAGTGATTATTTGTGAGTTGTGCTCAAGGGGCACCTATGTTTGAGCTGTGCTTTTGCAATAGACTCTCTTTGGTCCCTTTAATTTTTCCAGAGAACTCGAACTTGCGAGAGATTATTCTTTTGAACCAGAAATTATTAAACCGGATACTGAGAGCTTCAAAGCTTTGTGGGAGACAGCTTTCCCTTGAACAGGATTTTAAACCAGAATCCTTCTTTTTAAGCTGGAAATTTTCCGACGGCCTTTAAATTTGCTCCAATATGGCAGTTTAGGGTCCTGCATTAGATAACTTTGTAAGCCGGAGTAATTGCTCTTTTAAAGAAAGCAATATACAATATAAAAATATACTAAATGGATTTCACCTAATATGTTAGGCCAGAAATTATCCACCGCGGAATTGATCATCATGACGGTGAAGGTATGTGTCCATCGAGCATCACGACATGAACAAGCACTAGTGCAAACGTGATGTTGGCGCGCACCCCTTACGTGACACCATTTTTGTAATAAATAATCGTCATGTGGAAAACATTATAGACCAGAGTAATTGTTCTTTGATAAAAACAATATGTGCCAATAAAATAAATTTGGATGGACATCACCTGATTTGTTTGGATAATCGGTGACCCACAAGTGCCATCCATAGATAACTTTTTCAATACAATTGATCCTTGTATGCTTTCGGGACATGGTCCATGGTCTTGGTCCTTACGCAAGAGTGATATCCACACACTCCAATTGATATGAGACTTTATCAAGTGGACCAGAAAAACTCCCAAGTCGGTCGTTTCTTTGATTGATCTGCTTCTGCCTTTCCTTTACTGAAAAAACAACTTGACCCGATGTCGACTACGGCAGCAGCTCGGGGGCGCCGACGGGTCATAGCCCGGCGGTTCAACAACGGCGACTCAGGGTAGCGACCGTGCCCGTGGATTGGCTCAGAAACACGGAGGCCTGGAGAAGCAGGGTAACTCAAGGCGACGGAAGAAGATGGCGGATCGCAGAGCGAACCCGGGTCGTCGTAGCACGGCCAAGGGGCTCACGGCCCAGAGCAGGTCCGGCCGGGCACGTACAACCATGGAGCGGAAGGAGAGGCGCCGGGCCCCTCGGCGAGGGCCACTCGTGATGAAGACGGGCAGTTCGAGGCGCAATGGAACAACTCGGAGATGACGGCAGGTGGTGACTTTGATGCCTTCCGGCGACTCGGAGCAAGGTCGAGGCGACCACAGAATGTGTATCCTTCTCCGGGTCGTGTCCGCTTTGACCCCTCTTCGTCCGCATCGTCCAGGTCACAGGTGTGGCTGAATCGGCGGTTTACACGCAGCAGAGGAGGCACCCGGCGGTGCAACGGCGGAAACACCGGCTTGCGGCGGACGGCCATGCCTCTTGAGGTAGTCTGGGACAGCGTCGGTTTATCCAATGGTGACGAGGAGACATCGCCGAGGTGGTTTAGGCAGGCGGCAGAAGCAGAACAAAGCAGAGCCTAGCACGGGTGATGACTCGGCATTGGTGACTTGGCGCGCGCGTGAGCAGCACGGCAATGAGCGGCTCAACGTGCCACAGTGGCTCATTGCGGAGACAAACAGAAACGGCGGCGACTCCCGCAGCAAGGCGACTCGAGGTTGTGCCAGCTCAGAGCGCGGGATTACCTGCGGCGAGGCAGCTCTGAATCAGTTGCAGCGGGTCATGATGGACCAAATTGGCTGTTTGCAGGTGAAACGACGTGACTCGGAACAAAGGCATGTCAGTTTGGAAACAGTGAGGCAACTTGTAGACGAGGCGAATTGAGGGCGCGGCGACTCGTACTGCCGCTCCACTGGTGGATGTGGCGTCTCAATCCTGGGGCAGCTCGGTAGCCTCAATAGTTGTGGTGTTTCAGAGCGACTTGGAGCAGCGGCGATTTGGAAGGCTGCAACAGCGGAAGCAGGGAGCCGCGTCTTGGAGTAGAACAGGCAGAGGCAAACTGCGGGTCAGCGGCAGTCTGAGGTAACTCGAAATCAGACGCAACGCCGAGGTGGTGACTCAGAGAGGCGGCTCGCAGCTAGGTGGGCCAGTGACATGTCAGCAGCAAAAAGGGCAAAGGCACTGACGGGTCGAGGAAAAGCTAGACCGGGCGACTTAAAAGCACATCGGCGACGGTGACTCAGCCGAGGTAGAGCAAGGCCGCAACGACGATTCAGAGACGGAGGTGTAGAATTAATCCGGAGCGCGGCAATTCAGAGACAATGGCGATTCACTGATTCCCTCTTCTTTTCATCGTAGCACGATGATTCGCTCGTGGAAGAAAATGGTTTAGGGACTCCTCGGCGGCAGGCGGCTGATACGTCTCCAAAGTATCTATAATCTTTGATTGCTCCATGCTATATTATCTACTGTTTTGGACTATATTGAGCTTTATTTTCCACTTATATATTATTTTGGGACTAACCTATTAACCGGAGGCCCAACCCAGAATTGCTGCTTTTTGCCTATTTCAGTGTCTCGAAGAAACAGAATATCAAACGGAGTCCAAATGGAATAAAATCTTCGGGAACGTAATTTTCTCACCGAATGTGATCCAGGAGACTTGGACCCTACTCCAAGGAGTCAAAGAGGAGGTCACGAGGGTGGGGGGCGCCCCCCCTAGGGCGCGCCCCTTGCCTCATGGGCCCCTCGGTGCTCCACCAACGTACTTCTTCCTCCTATATATACAGACGTACCCCCAAACGATCAGACCAAGAGCCAAAAACCTAATTCCACCGCCGCAACTTTCTGTATCCACGAGATCCCATCTTGGGGCTTGTTCCGGAGCTCCACCGGAAGAGGGCCGTCATGACGGAGGGCTTCTCCATCATCCTAGCCCCTCCGATGAAGTGTGAGTAGTTTACTTCAGACCTTCGGGTCCATAGTTAGTAGCTAGATGGCTTCTTCTTTCTCTTTGAATCTCAATACAAAGTTCTCCCCCTCTCTTCTGGAGATCTATTCGATGTAATCTTCTTTTTTCGGTGTGTTTCTTGAGACCGATGAATTGTGGGTTTATGATCAAGTCTATCTATGAATAATATTTGAATCTTCTCTGAATTCTTTTATGTATGATTGGTTATCTTTGCAAGTCTCTTCGAATTATCCATTTGGTTTGGCCAACTAGATTGGTAGTTCTTGTCATGGGAGAAGTGCTTAGCTTTGGGTTCGATCTTGCAGTGTCCTTTCCCAGTGACAGAAGGGGCAGGAAGGCACGTATTGCATCGTTGCCATCGAGGATAACAAGATGGGGTTTATTTAATATTGCATGAATTTATCTCTCTACATCATGTCATCTTGCTTAAGGCGTTACTCTGTTTTTAACTTAATACTCTAGATGCATGCTGGATAGCGGTCGATGAGTGGAGTAATAGTAGTAGATCCAGAATCGTTTCGGTCTACTTGTCACGGACGTGATGCCTATAAACATGATCATGCCTAGATATTCTCATAACTATGCTCAATTCTGTCAATTGCTCAACATAATTTGTTCACCCACCGTAGAATACCTATGCTCTTGAGAGAAGCCACTAGTGAAACCTATGGCCCCCAGGTCTATTCTCATCATATCAATCTCCATCACTTTAATCTTGCTTTGCCTTTTACTTTGCTTTTACTTTTTACTTTGCATCTTTATACCAAAAATACCAAAAATATTATATCTATCAGATCTCACTCTCGTAAGTGACCGTGAAGGGATTGACAACCCCTAATCGCATTGGTTGCGAGTAGCTATCTCTTTGTGCAGGTACGAGGGACTTGAGCGTGGCCTCCTACTGGATTGATACCTTGGTTCTCAAAAACTGAGGGAAATACTTACGCTACTCTGCTGCATCAACCCTTCCTCTTCGGGGAAAACCAACGCAAGCTCAAGATGTAGCAAGAAGGATTTCTCGCGCCGTTGTCGGGGAGTCTACGCAAAAAGTCAACATACCAAGTACCCATCACAATCCCTATCTCTCGTATTACATTATTTGCCATTGGCCTCTCGTTTTCCTCTCCCCCACTTCACCCTTGCCGTTTTATTCGCCCTCTCTCTCTCTATCCTCCCTCTCTATTTGCCTGTTTTTGCCCGCTGGCCTTTTGTTTGCTCGTGTGTTGGATTGCTTGTTTTTCGCGATGGCTCAAGATACTACCAAATTGTGTGACTTCACCAATACCAATAATAATGATTTCCTTAGCACTCCGATTTCTCCTCTTGCTAATACTGAATCTTGTGAAATTAATACTGCTTTGTTGAATCTTGTTATGAAAGATCAATTCGCCGGCCTTCCTAGTGAAGATGCCGCTACTCATCTGAATAGCTTCATTGATTTATGTGATATGCAAAAGAAAAAGATGTTGATAATGACGTCGTTAAATTGAAGCTATTTCCTTTTTCGCTTAGAGATCATGCTAAAGCTTGGTTTTTGTCTTTGCCTAAGAATAGTATTGATTCTTGGAACAAGTGCAAAGATGCTTTTATCTCTAAGTATTTCCCTCCCGCTAAGATCATCTCTCTTAGAAACGATATTATGAATTTTAAGCAACTTGATCATGAACATGTTGCACAAGCTTGGGAGAGAATGGAATTAATGATATGTAATTGCCCTACTCATGGTTTGGATTTGTGGATGATTATACAAAATTTTTATGCCGGATTGAATTTTGCTTCTAGAAATCTTTTAGATTCGGCCGCGGGAGGCACTTTTATGGAAATCACTTTAGGAGATGCTACTAAACTCCTAGATAATATTATGGTTAATTATTCTCAATGGCATACTGAAAGATCTTCTAATAAAAAAGTGCATGCGATAGAAAAAATCAATGTTTTGAGTGGAAAGATGGATGAACTTATGAAATTATTTGCTACTAAGAGTGTCTCTTCTGATCCTAATGATATGCCTTTATCTACTTTGATTGAGAATAACAATGAATCTATGGATGTGAATTTTGTTGGTAGGAATAATTTTGGTAACAACGCTTATAGAGGTAATTTTAATCCTAGGCCATATCCTAGTAATCCTTCTAATAATTATGGGAATTCCAACAACAACTCTTATGGGAATTATAATAAGATGCCCTCTGAATTTTAGAATAGTGTTAAAGAGTTTATGAATTCACAAAAGAATTTTAATGCTTTGCTTGAAGAGAAATTGCTTAAAGTTGATGATTTGGCTAGAAACATTGATAGAATTTCTCTTGAGATTGATTCTTTAAAGCGTAGATCTATTCCTCCTAAGCATGATATCAATGAGTCTCTCAAAGCCATGAGAATTTCCATTGATGAGTGCAAGGAAAGAACCGCTAGGATGCGTGCTTCCAAAGATGCATGTATTAAAGCGTGTTCTTCCAATTCCTATGAAAATCAAGATGAAGATCTAAAATTTATTGATGTGTCTCCTATTAAATCTTTGTTTTGCAATATTAATCTTGATGAAACTGAATATGATCTTCCTTTACCTAGAAGGCGTTCTAAAAATTCAGAGTATTTAGATCTTTATGATGAAATTGATGAAAGTGGGATTGAAAGAAATAAAAATCTAGATGTTGCTAAACCCACTATATTGGATTTCAAGGAATTTAATTATGAAAGTTGCTCTTTAATTGATTGTATTTCCTTGTTGCAATCCGTGCTAAATTCTCCACATGCTTATAGTCAAAATAAAGCCTTCACCGAACATATTGTTGATGCCTTGATGCAATCTTATGAAGAAAAACTTGAGTTGAAAGTTTCTATCCCTAGAAAACTCTATGATGAGTGGGAACCAACTATTAAAATTAAAATTAAAGATCATGATTTTTATGCTTTGTGTGATTTGGGTGCTAGTGTCTCTACTATTCCCAAAACTTTCTGTGATTTGCTAGATTTCCGTAATTTTGATGATTGCTCTCTAAACTTGCATCTTGCGGATTCTACTATTAAGAAACCTATGGGAAGAATTAATGATGTTCTTAATTGTTGCAAATAGGAATTATGTGCCCGTAGATTTCATTGTTCTTGATATAGATTGCAATCCTTCTTGCCCTATTATTCTTGGTAGACCTTTCCTTAGAACGGTTGGTGCGATTATTGATATGAAGGAAGGGAATATTAGATTTCAATTTCCATTAAAAAAGGGCATGGAACACTTTCCTAGAAATAAAATAAAATTACCATATGAAACTATCATGAGAGCCACTTATGGATTGCCTACCAAAGATGGCAATACTTAGATCTATCCTCGCTTTTATGCCAAGCTAGGGGCGTTAAACGATAGCGCTTGTTGGGAGGCAACCCAATTTTATTTTTATTCCTTGCTTTTTGCTCCTTCTTAGTAATAAATAAATTATTTAGCCTCTTTTTTTGTTGTGTTTTTTGTGTTTAATTAGTGTTTGTGCCAAGTAGAACCGTTGGGAAGACTTGGGGAAAGTCTTGTTGAACTTGCTGTAAAAAACAGAAACTTCAGCGCTCACGAGAACTGCTGTCATTTTTTATGAAGAGTGATATTTAGTTAAATCTTTTTGTAGATGATTAATATATAAATTCCTCACGTCCAGCAATTTATTTTAGAATTTTTGGGGTTCCAGATCTTGCGCTAGCTACAGATTACTACAGACTGTTCTGTTTTTGACAGATTCTGTTTTTCGTGTGTTGTTTGCTTATTTTGATGAATCTATGGTTAGTAAAATAGTTTATAATCCATAGAGAAGTTGGAGTAAAGTAGGTTTAACACCAATATAAACAAAGAATTATTTCATTACTGTACCTTGAAGTGGTCTTTTGTTTTCTTTCGCTAACGGAGCTCACGAGTTTTCTATTTTGAGTTTTGTGTTGTGAAGTTTTCTAGTTTTGGGTGAATTCTTTTGATGGATCATGGAACAAGGAGTGGCAAGAGCCTATGCTTGGGGATTACCATGGCACCCCCAAGATAATCCAAGGACACCAAAAAGTCAAAGCTTGGGGATGCCCCGGAAGGCATCCCCTCTTTCGTCCACTTCCATCGGTAATTTACTTGGAGCTATATTTTTATTCACCAACATGATATGTGTTTTGCTTGGAGCGTCTTGTATTATTTGTGTCTTTGTGTCTTAGTATGCCACAATCATCCTTGCTGTACACACCTTTTGAGGGAGCCATACATGAATTAAAATTTGATAGAATACTCTATGTGCTTCACTTATATCTTTTGAGCTAAGTAGTTTTGCTCTATGTGCTTCACTTATATCTTTTGAGCTAGTTAATTTTGCTCTATGTGCTTCACTTAGATCTTTTAGAGCATGGTGGTGGATTTTTTTTAAATAAACTATTGATCTCTCATGCTTCAGTTAAATTATTTTGAGAGTCTCTTAATAGCATGGTAATTTGCTTAATAATATGCTTGGTATTCAAGATTTGTGAAACTTTCTTTTGAATGTGTTGAATACTAAGAAAAGATTGAAGCATGATAATTGTTTTGAGATATGGAGGTGATAATATTAAAGTCATGCTAGTTGAGTAGTTGTGAATTTAAAGAATACTTGTGTTAAAGTTTGTGATTCCCGTAGCATGCACGTATGGTGAACCGTTATGTGATGAAGTTGGAGCGTGATTTATTTATTGATTGTCTTCCTTATGAGTGGCGGTCGGGGACGAGCGATGGTCTTTTCCTACCAATCTATCCCCCTAGGATCATGCGCATAATACTTTGCTTTGATAACTTCTAGATTTTTGCAATAAGTATATGAGTTCTTTATGACTAATGTTGAGTCCATGGATTATACGCACTCTCACCCTTCCACCTTTGCTAGCCTCTCTAATACCGCGCACTTTTTGCCGGTATCATACACCTACCATATACCTTCCTCAAAACAGCCACCATACCTACCTATTATGGCATTTCCATAGCCATTCCGAGATATATTGCCATGCAACTTTCCACCATTCCGTTTATCATGACACATTCATCATTGTCATATTGCATATCCCGGTACACCTCCGGAGGCATTCATATAGAGTCATATTTTGTTCTAAGTATCGAGTTGTAATTGTTGAGTAGTAAGAAAAATAAAAGTGTGATGATCATCATTTTTAGAGCATTGTCCCAAGTGAGGAAAGAATGATGGAGACTATGATTCCCCCATAAGTCGGGATGAGACTCCGGATGAAAAATAAATAAAAGAGGCCAAAGAAGCCCAAATAAAAAGAGAAAGAAAAAAGGCCATAAAAAAGGAGAAAAGGCCCAAAAAAATAAATAAAAAAATGAGAGAAAAAGAGAGAAGGGACAATGTTACTATCCTTTTACCACACTTGTGCTTCAAAGTAGCACCATGATTTTCATAGTAGAGAGTCTCTCATGTTATCACTTTCATATACTAGTGGGAATTTTACATTATAGAACTTGGCTTGTATATTCCAATGACGGGCTTCCTCAATTGCCCTAGGTCTTCATGAGCAAGCAAGTTGGATGCACACCCACTTAGTTTCTTTTTGAGCTTTCATATACTTATAGCTCTAGTGCATCCGTTGCATGGCAATCCCTACTCACTCACATTGATATCTATTGATGGGCATATCCATAGCCCGTTGATACGCCTAGTTGATGTGAGACTATCTTCCCCTTCTTTTCGTCTTCTCCACAACCACCACTCTATTCCACTGATAGTGCTATATCCATATCTCACGCTCATGTATTGCGTGAAGATTGAAAAAGTTTTGAAAAAGTTAGAGTATGAAACAATTGCTTGGCTTGCATCGGGGTTGTGCATGATTTAAATACTTTGTGTGGTGAAGATGGAGCATAGCCAGACTATATGATTTTGTAGGGATAACTTTCTTTGGCAATGTTATTTTGAGAAGACATAATTGCTTTGTTAGTATGCTTGAAGTGTTATTATTTTTATGTCAATATAAACTTTTGTCTTGAATCTTTCGAATCTGAATATTCATATCACAATTAACAAGATTTGCATTGAAATTATGCCAAGTAGCACTCCGCATAAAAAAAATCTCTTTTTATCATTTACCTACTCGAGGACGAGCATGAATTAAGCTTGGGGATGCCTGATACGTCTCCAACGTATCTATAATTTTTGATTGCTCCATGCTATATTATCTACTGTTTTGGACTATATTGGGCTTTATTTTCCACTTTTATATTATTTTTGGACTAACCTATTAACCGGAGGCCAAGCCCAGAATTGATGTTTTTTTGCCTATTTCAGTGTTTCGAAGAAATAGAATATCAAACGGAGTCCAAACGGAATAAAATCTTCGGGAACGTGATTTTCTCACCGAACGTGATCCAGGAGACTTGGACCCTACTCCAAGGAGTCAAAGAGGAGGTCACGAGGGTGGGGCGCGCCCCCTGCCTTGTGGGCCCCTCGGTGCTCCACCGACGTACTTCTTCCTCCTATATATACACACGTACCCCCAAACGATCAGACCAGGAGCCAAAAACCTAATTCCACCGCCGCAACTTTCTGTATCCATGAGATCCCATCTTGGGGCCTGTTCTGGAGCTCCGTCGGAAGAGGGCCGTCATGACGGAGGGCTTCTACATTATCCTAGCCCCTCCGATGAAGTGTGAGTAGTTTACTTCAGACCTTCGTGTCCATAGTTAGTAGCTAGATGGCTTCTTCTCGCTCTCTGAATCTCAATACAAAGTTCTCCCCCTCTCTTGTGGAGATCTATTCGATGTAATCTTCTTTTTGCGGTGTGTTTGTTGAGACCGACGAATTGTGGGTTTATGATCAAGTCTATTTATGAAAAATATTTGAATCTTCTCTGAATTCTTTTATGTATGATTGGTTATCTTTGCAAGTCTCTTCGAATTATCCATTTGGTTTGGCCAACTAGATTGGTAGTTCTTGCCATGGGAGAAGTGCTTAGCTTTGGTTTCGATCTTGCGGTGTCCTTTCCCAGTGACAGAAGGGGCAGCAAGGCACGTATTGCATCATTGCCATCAAGGATAACAAGATGGGGTTTATTTCATATTGCATGAATTTATCTCTCTACATCATGTCATCTTGCTTAAGGCGTTACTCTGTTTTTAACTTAATACTCTAGATGCATGCTGGATAGCGGTCGATGAGTGGAGTAATAGTAGTAGATGCAGAATCATTTTAGTGTACTTGTCACGGACGTGATGCCTATATACATGATCAGGCCTAGATATTCTCATAACTATGCTCAATTTTGTCAATTGCTCAACAGTAATTTGTTCACCCACCGTAGAATACTTATGCTCTTGAGAGACGCCACTAGT
Source organism: Triticum dicoccoides (assembly GCF_002162155.2). Classification (NCBI taxonomy): domain Eukaryota; kingdom Viridiplantae; phylum Streptophyta; class Magnoliopsida; order Poales; family Poaceae; genus Triticum; species Triticum dicoccoides. Next base: position 258,532,529 of record NC_041392.1, read on the forward strand.
GAAACCTATGCCCCCCGGGTCTATTCTCATCATATCAATCTCCATCACTTTAATCTTGCTTTGCTTTTTTACTTTGCTTTTACTTTGCATCTTTATACCAAAAATACCAAAATAGCATATCTATCAGATCTCACTCTCGTAAGTGACCATGAAGGGATTGACAACCTGTAATCGCGTTGGTTGCGAGTAGCTATCGCTTTGTGCAGGTACGAGGGACTTGAGCGTGGCCTCCTACTGGATTGATACCTTGGTTCTCAAAAAATGAGGGAAATACTTACGCTACTCTGCCGCATCATCCCTTCCTCTTTGGGGAAAACCAACGCAAGCTCAAGATGTAGCAGCGGCTCACAGTCAAACATTGGACAGAAGCGGCAGCAGTAGCTCGACGCGAGAGATGGCAAGGTGAATCTGGGGCGGTTTAGCACGAAAGAGGCCGGCGGTTTTTCCATCCTGGTCCGTGTATGCTGATGTATGACACCTTGTACTATTTATTTGCTTGATGGATGTAGTAGCACCATGATCCTGACGTGGCTTCGAGACTTGATCCATTGTAATAAACAACTAATGTTTTGGCTGTAGTGAAAATACTTTGTTGATCTCGCGATTTGTGCCTCGTATTGACTGATCTTGGTGATACTCCGACCTGTAGTGACAATGCAAATTAACCCGGTCTCGACGGATCATCTGATCGTGTGCGCTTGCACATAAACGCAGCCCTAATTTTCTCTTGATCTTAAATCTTGTACATGTCACTTTGATTGCTCGTCGATGACGTTATCTTCTGCGCCGACTCTTTTTCATCCGGCACCTCATGAACTTCTTGATCCCTGATGAAATCCCTCCAAGAATTCAACACCACTGTGCGTAGGCCCCACGGTGGGCGCCAACTGTCGTGGAATTGTCACGTCAGATGTCCTAGTGTGAGACTTAGTCGTGAGGCCAATGCATCTTTGTAGTAACTTGAGAGGGGTTGAACGGAATCGAGAGACGCAACACAAGACAAGGATTTAGACAGCTTCGGGCCCCGGGAAATATCATCCGGTAATAGCCCTATATGCTGTTTGAGGCTAGATCTCATTATCATCATGAGAGAGTCGCCGCATAAGCCGGCTCCCCCTTTTGTGTCTGGCCCTAGAGATTGTTTCTTGTCGCTTGTCCCTCTTGGGGAGCCCTGCCCCTCCTTATATAAGTTAGAGGGGCGGGTTATAGGTGGAGTCCTATTAGGATTAGGACTAGTCTACCTTCTAATACAAACCGGATACAAGTCCAGGTCTTAACTCCTTGTAAGATAAATATTCCTCACGCCTTTCCTCTTAAACCGGCCCACCATAACATGAGCCGACTTTCCGGGCCTTGGGCCTTGTCATCCGTCTGTCCCGCCCGCCGGGTTACCAGTGAGTCATAATGTTCAGTCAGGTTGCTTGTAAACCGTCTGGTCAGTGCGGGTTGCCGGTGAATCGCCAAGTCCGACCGGGTTAAACTTCCGGCCGGGTTACGCCGCGGTGTATATCCCCGACACCAACTATTGCTCTTGCAACTATTGCTATCGCATAGCGATAAAGTAAACCAATTATTTGGCGCTTGCATCTTATGCAATAAAGAGACAACCATAAGGCTTCTGCTAGTTGCCAATAACTTCAACAAAACATGATCATCTCATACAACAACTTATATCTCATCACGTCTTGACCATATCACATCACAACAAGCCCTGCGAAAACAAGTTAGACATCTTCTACTTTGTTGTTGCAAGTTTTACGTGGATGCTATGGGCTGAGCAAGAACCGTTCTTACCTACGCGTCAAAAACCACAACGCGGTATAGAGATTGCTTTTTGATCTTCAGAAAGAACCCTGTTCATTGAATCCGATTCAACTAAAGTTGGAGAAATAGGCACACACTAGCCACCTGTGTGCGAAGCACATCGGTAGAACCAGTCTCGGGTAAGCGTATGCGTAATGTCGGCCTGGGCCGCTTCATCCAACAATACCGCTGAATCAAGAATCAACTAGTGATGACAAGCAATATACCCACGCCCACAACTCCTTTGTGTTCTACTCGTACATATAACATCTACGCATAAACCTGGCTCTGATGCCACTGTTGGGTAACACAGTAATTTTAAAAAATTTCCTATGCACACGCAAGATCATGGTGATGCATAGCAATGATAGGGGAGAGTGTTGTCCACGTACCCTCATAGACCGTAAGCGGAAGCGTTATGACAACGCGGTTGATGTAGTCGTACGTCTTCACGATCGACCGATCCTAGTACCAAAAGTACGGCACCTCCACGATCAGCACACATTCGGCTTGGTGACATCCCATTAACTCACGATCCAGCAGAGTGTCGAGGGAGAGCTTCGTCAGCACGATGGCGTGATGACAATGATGATGATGCTACCGGAACAGGGCTTCGTCTAAGCACCGCTACGATATGACCGAGGTGGATTATGGTGGAGGGGGGGCACCGCACACGGCTAAGATCAATGATCAACTTGTGTGTCTATGGGGTGTCCCCTGGCCATGTATATAAAGGATGGAGGGAGTAGGAGGCCGGCCCTCATAGGGCGCGCCCAAAGTGTGGAGTCCTACTAGGACTCCCTAGTCCTAGTAGGATTCCACCTCCCACATGGAATAGGAAAAAGGGAAGGGAGATGGAGAAGGAAGGAAGGGGGCGCCCCCTTTCCCTAGTCCAATTCAGACCAGTCCATGGGGAAGGGGCGCAACCACCCTTGCGGCCTTTATCTCCTTTCCCGTATGGCCCATTAAGGCCCAATACGAATTCCCATAATTCTCCAGTACTCCGAAAAATACCCGAATCACTCAGAACCTTTCCGATGTCCGAATATAGCCTTCCAATATATCGATCTTTACGTCTCGACCATTTCGAGACTCCTCGTCATGTCCCCGATCTCATCCGGGATTCCGAACAAACTTCGGTCATCAAATCACATAACTCAAAATACAAATCGTCACAGAACGTTAAGCGTGTGGACCCTACGGGTTCGAGAACTATGTAGACATGACCGACACTCATCTCCGGTCAATAACCAATAGCGGAACCTAGATGCTCATACTGCTTCCGATATATTCTCCAAAGATCTTTATCAGTTAAACCGCATAACAACATACGTTGTTTCCTTTGACATCAGTATGTTACTTGCCCGAGATTCAATCGTCGATATCTCAATACCTAGTTCAATCTCGTTACCGGCAAGTCTCTTTACTCGTTCTGTAATGCATCATCCCGCAACTAACTCATTGGTCACATTGCTTGCAAGGCTTATAGTGATGTGCATTACCGAGAGGGCCCAGAGATACCTCTCTGACAATCGGAATGACAAATCCTAATCTCGATCTATGCCAACTCAACAAACACCATCGGAGACACCTGTAGAGCACCTTTATAATCACCCAGTTACGTTGTGACGTTTTGTAGCACACAAAGTGTTCCTCCAGTATTCGGAGGTTGCATGATCTCATAGTCATAGGAACATGTATAAGTTATGGCGAAAGCAATAGCAACAAACTAAACAATCATCGTGCTAAGCTAACGGATGGGTCAAGTCAATCACATCATTCTCTAATGATGTGACCCCGTTAATCAAATGACAAATCATGTCTATGGTTAGGAAACATAACCATCATTGATTCAATGAGCTAGTCAAGTAGAGGCAAACTAGTGACACTCTGTTTGTCTATGTATTCACACATGTACTAAGTTTCCGGTTAATAAAATTCTAGCATGAATAATAAACATTTATCATGATATAAGGAAATATAAATAACAAACTTCCTCACTAATTGGTGTAGGAATCACTGGAACTAATTTCTGTGATGAACTACTTTCCAATTCGGGAGAAGGTACAATTACCTCATCAAGTTCTAATTTCCTCCCACTCACTTCTTTTGAGAGAAACTCCTTCTATAGAAAGGATCCATTCTTAGCAACGAATATCTTGCCTTCGGATCAGTGATAGAAGGTGTACCCAACAACCTCCTTTGGGTATCCTGTGAAGACACATTTCTCTGATTTGGGTTCGAGCTTATCAGGTTGAAGCTTTTTCACATAAGCATCGCAGCCCCAAACTTTAAGAAACGACAGCTTAGGTTTCTTGCCAAACCACAATTCGTATGGTGTCGTCTCAACGGATTTAGATTGTGCCCTATTTAACGTGAATGCAGCCGTCTCTACAGCATAACCCCAGAACGATAGCGGTAAATCGGTAAGAGACATTATAGATCGTACCATATCTAATAAAGTATGGTTACGACGTTCGGACACACCATTACGCTGTGGTGTTCTAGGTGGCGTGAGTTGCGAAACTATTCCACATTGTTTCAAATGAAGACCAAACTCATAACTCAAATATTCACCTCCACGATCAGATCGTAGAAACTTTATTTTCTTGTTATGATGATTTTCCACTTCACTCTGAAATTCTTTGAACTTCTCAAATGTTTCAGACTTATGTTTCATCAAGTAGATATACCCATATCTGCTCAAATCATCTGTGAAGGTCAGAAAATAATGATACTCTCCGCAAGCCTCAACACTCATCGGACCGCATACATCAGTATGTATTATTTCCAGCAAGTCAGTTGCTCGCTCCATTGTTCCGAAGAACGGAGTCTTAGTCATCTTGCCCATGAGGCATGGTTCGCAAGCATCAAGTGATTCCAAAAGCCCATTAGCATCGAATTTCTTCATGCGCTTTACACCAATATGACCTAAACGACAGTGCCACAAATAAGTTGCACTATCATTATTAACCTTGCATCTTTTGGTTTCAATATTATGAATATGTGTATCACTACCATCAAGATTCAACAAAAATAGACCACTCATCAAGGGTGCATGACCATAAAAGATATTACTCATATAAATAGAACAACCATTATTCTCTGATTTAAATGAATAACCGTCTCACATCAAACAAGATCCAGATATAATGTTTATGCTCAACGCTGGCACCAAATAACAATTATTTAGGTCTAAAACTAATCCCGACAGTAGATGTAGAGGTAGCGTGCCGATGACGATCACATCGACTTTGGAACCATTCACCACGCGCATCGTCACCTCGTCCTTAGCCAATCTTCATTTAATCTGTAGCCCTATTTCAAATTGCAAATATGAGCAACAGAACCAGTATCAAATACCCAGGCTCTACTATGAGCATTAGTAAGGTACACATCAATAACATGTATATCAAATATACCTTTCACTTTGCCATCCTTCTTATCTGCCAAATACTTGGGGTAGTTCCGCTTTCAGTGACCAGTCCCTTTGCAGTAGAAGCACTCAGTCTCAGGCTTAGGTCCAGGCATGGGCTTCTTCACTTCAGCAGCAACTTGCTTGCCGTTCTTCTTGAAGTTCCCCTTCTTCCCTTTTCCCTTTTTCTTGAAACTAGTGGTCTTATTAACCATCAACACTTGATGCTCCTTCTTGATTTCTACCTCCGCAGCCTTTAGCATCGCGAAGAGATCGGGAATTGTCTTATTAATCCCTTGCATATTATAGTTCATCATGAAGCTTTTGTAGCTTGGTGGCAGTGGTTGAAGAACTCTGTCAATGACACTATCATCAGGAAGATTAACTCCCAGTTGAGTCAAGTGGTTGTGTTACCCAGACATTCTGAGTATATGTTCACTGACAGAACTATTCTCCTCCATCTTGTAGCTACGGAACTTATTGGAGACTTCATATCTCTCAATTCGGGCATTTTCTTGAAATATTACCTCAACTACTAGAACATCTCATATGCTCCATGACGTTCAAAACGTCTTTGAATTCCCGATTCTAAGCCGTAAAGCATGGCATACTGAACTATCGAGTAGTCATCAGCTTTGCTCTAGCAGCCGTTCACAACGTCCGGAGTTGCTCCTGCAGTGGGTCTTGCACCTAGCGGTGCTTCCAAGACGTAATTCTTCTGTGAAACAATGATGATAATACTCAAGTTACAGATCTAGTCCGTGTAGTTGCTACCATCATCTTTCAACTTAGACATGCAAATACTACCAGGTACTAAGTTCATGATAAATTAAAGTTCAATTAATCATATTACTTAAGAACTCCCACTTAGATAGACATCCCTCTAGTCATGTAAATGATCACGTGATCCATATCAACTAAACCATGTCCGATCATCATGTGAGATGGAGTAGTTTTCAATGGTGAACATCACTATGTTGATCATATCTACTATATGATTCACGTTCGACCTTTCGGTCAGAGTGTTTCGAGGCCATATCTGCATATGCTAGGGTCGTTAAGTTTAACCCGAGTATTCTGCACGTGCAAAACTGGCTTGCACCCGTTGTATGTGAACGTAGAGCTTATCACACCCGATCATCACGTGGTGTCTTGACACGACGAACTGTAGCAACGGTGCATACTCAGGCAGAACACTTGTACCTTGAAATTTAGTGAGGGATCATCTTATAATGCTACCGCCGAACTAAGCAAAATAAGATGTATAAAGGATAAACATCACATGCAATCAAAATATGTGACATGATATGGCCATCGTCATCTTGTGCCTTTGATCTCCATCTCCAAAGCACCGTCATGATCTCCATCATCACCGGCTTGACACCTTGATCTCCATCGTAGCATCGTTGTCGTCTCACCAACTATTGCTTCTACAACTATCACTACCGCTTAGTGATAAAGTAAAGCAATTACATGACGATTGCATTTCATACAATAAAGCAACAACCATAAGGCTCCTGCCAGTTGCTGATAACTTTTAAAAAACATGATCATCTCATACAACAATTTATATCTCATCACGTCTTGACCATATCACATCACAAAATGCCCTGCAAAAACAAGTTAGACGTCCTCTACTTTGTTGTTGCAAGTTTTACGTGGCTGCTACAGGCTTCTAGAAAGAACCATTATTACCTACGCATCAAAACCACAACGATTTTTTGTCAAGTGTGCTGTTTTAACCTTCAACAAGGACCGGCCGTAGTCAAACTTGATTCAACTAAAGTTGGAGAAACAGACACCCAGCAACCACCGTGTGCGGAGCATGTCGGTAGAACCGGTCTCATGAACGCGGTCTTGTAATGTCGGTCCGGGCTGCTTCATCCAACAATACCGCCGAATCAAAGTAAGACATTGGTGGTAAGCAGTATGACTATTATCGCCCACAACTATTTGTGTTCTACTTGTGCATATAACATCTACGCATAGACCTGGCTTGGATGCTACTGTTGGGGAACGCAGTACTTCAAAATTTTCCTACGATCACTCAAGATCTATCTATGAGATGCATAGAAACGAGAGCGGAGAGTGTGTCCACGTACCCTCATAGACCAAAAGCGGAAGCGTTTAGTAACGCGGTTGATGTAGTCGAACATCGTCAGAATCCAACTGATCCAAGTGCCGAACGGATGGCACCTCCGTGCTCAGCACATGTTCAGCACGATGACGTCCCTTGAGCTCTTGATCCAGTTGAGGACGAGGGAGAGTTCCGTCAGCATGACGGCATGGCGACGCTGATGATGAAGTTACCGGCGCAGTGGTTCACCTAAGCACTACGACGATATGACCGAGGTGTTGAACTGTGGACGGGGGCACCACACACGGCTAAAAGATTGTCTGTTATGCCTTTGGGGTGCCCCCCGCCTCCGTATATGAATGGGGGGAGGAGGAGGTGGCCGGCCTAAGAGAGGGAGAAGGAAAGAGGGGGGCCGACCCCCTCCCCTAGTCCAATTCGGTTTGGGAAGGGGGGGGGGCGCCTCTCACGTGGCCTTTCTCCTTTCCTCCAATAAGGCCAATAGGCCCAATACTTCTCCCGGGGGGGGGGGGGGTTCCGGTAACCTCCCAGTACTCCGGAAAAATGCCCGAACCACTCGGAACCATTCCGATGTTCAAATGCAACCTTCCAATATATGAATCTTTACCTCTCGACCATGTCGAGACTCCTCGTCTTGTCCATGATCTCATCTGGGACTCCGAACAAACTTCGGTCATCAAATCACATAACTCATAATACAAATCATCATCGAACGTTAAGCGTGCAGACCCTACGAGTTCGAGAACTATGTAGACATGACTGAGACACATCTCCGGTCAATAACCAATAGCGGAACCTGGATGCTCATATTGGCTCCTACATATTCTACGAAGATCTTTATTGGTCAAACCGCATAACAACATACGTTATTCCCTTTGTCATCGGTATGTTACTTGCCCGAGATTCGATCATCGATATCTTCATACCTAGTTCAATCTCGTTACCAACAAGTCTCTTTACTCGTTCCGTAATGCATCATCCCGTAACTAACTCATTAGTCACATTGCTTGCAAGTCTCACAGTGATGTGCATTACCAAGAGGGCCGAGAGATACCTCTCTGATACACGGAGTGACAAATCCTAATCTTGATCTATGCCAACTCAAAAAACACCATCGGAGACACTTGTGGAGCATCTTTATAATCACACAGTTACGTTATGACGTTTGATAGTGCACAAAGTGTTCTCCGGTATTTGGGAGTTGCACAATATCATAGTCAGAGGAATATGTATGTCATGAAGAAAGCAATAGCAATAAAACTAAACGATCATTATGCTAAGCTAATGGATGGGTATTGTCCATCACATCATTCTCTAATGATGTGATCCCGTTCATCAAATGACGACTGCTACCTCTTGAGCATGCATTGGTTTTCCCTTGAAGAGGAAGGGTGATGCAGCAAAGCAGCGTAAGTATTTCTCTTAGTTTTTTTAGAACCAAGGTATCAATCCAGTAGGAGACCACGCGCGAGTCACCTCGTACCTACACAAACAAATAAGAACCTCGCAACCAACGCGATAAAGGGGTTGTCAATCCCTTCACAGCCACTTGCAAGAGTGAGATCTGATAGAGATAATAATAATAAGATATATTTTTGGGGTATTTTTATGATATAAGTTGAAAGTAAAGATTGCAAAATAAAATAGATTGGAAACTTGTATGATGGAGAATAGACCCGGGGGCCATAGGTTTCACTAGTGGCTTCTCTCAAGAGAGCATAAGTATTACGGTGGGTGAACAAATTACTGTCGAGCAATTGATAGAAAAGCGAATAATTATGAGAATATTTAGGCATGATCATGTATATAGGCATCACGTCCGTGACAAGTAGACCGACTCCTCCCTGCATCTACTACTATTACTCCACACATCGACCGCTATCCAAGATGCATCTAGAGTATTAAGTTCATAAGAACAGAGTAACGCTTTAAGAAAGATGACATGATGTAGAGGGATAAACTCATGAAATATGATATAAACCCCATCTTTTTATCCTCGATGGCAACAATACAATACGTGTCGTTTCCCCTAGTGTCACTGGGATCGAGCACCACAAGATTGAACCCAAAGCTAAGCACTTCTCCCATTGCAAGAAAGATCAATCTAGTAGGCCAAACCAAACTGATAATTTGAAGAGACTTCCAAAGATAACCAATCATACATAAAAGAATTCAGAGAAGATTCAAATATTGTTCATAGATAATCTCGATCATAAACCCACAATTCATCGGATCTTGACAAACACACCGCAAAAGAAGATTACATCGAATAGATCTCCAAGAAAATCGAGGAGAACTTTGTATTGAGATCCAAAGAGAGAGAAGAAGCCATCTAGCTAATAACTATGCACTACTACAAAAACAGCTATAGCCAATATGGACACTAATGGCGCACTGTACATGTGGTGCGCCATTACTAAATACTAACGGCGCACCATTCGTTGGTGCGCCATTAGTGTGCAAATACTAATGGCGCACCACATCCACGGTGCACCATTAGTAATTTGTTTTAATTTTTTCAAAACTATAATGGCGCACCACTCCCACGGTGCGCCATTAGTAATTATGTTTCAATTTTTTTTTCAAATTTTATTTTTATTTTTATTTTTTAAACTACTAATGGCGCACCGTGGGAGTGGTGCGCCATTACTAGTTGAACTAGTAATGGCGCACCATCCCACGGTGCGTCATTAGTAATTTGGCCCAAACATTCCCCCGAATGCACC
>NC_041392.1:258542940-258543755 GCF_002162155.2 Triticum dicoccoides
AAAAGAAAATGATAGAAATGTCAAAAAAAATAAAAGAAAATAAGATTCCCATGTGATATGTGGTCTAGTTGTTAGCAAAATTTACAAACATGAATTTTCGACTTTTTTGCAAAATCTCTCGAGAATTTGTAAAAATGGGCATAACTTTTGCATACGAACTCGGATGAAAAAGTTTTTTATATGAAAAATCATCTACTCCAAAAGTTACATCCAAATTTAACAGAGGGGAACCCCGTTAGACATTTTCAAAATCCTCAAAAACCTAATAGAAAAAAGATACGAGGCTTTTAAGATCTGGAGAGGCCAAAAAATTCAAAAAAATTCAAACTTACTAATGGCGCACTTGCCCATGGTGCGCCATTACTATCTTCCCGCCTTCAAAATTCAAAGTAAATAAAAAATAAAAAAAGTTACTAATGGCGCACCTGCCCATGGTGCGCCATTAGTATCTTCCCACCTTCAAAATTCAAAATAAATAAAAAAAATAAAAAAATTAGTAATGGCGCACCTGCCCACGGTGCGCCATTACTATGCCGTATATATGGCTGGGCGTGTCCTCTCCTCCTTACCTCTTCATTCTTCTCCTCCACTCCACCTCTCCTCCACTCCATCTCCTCCTCTCCTCCACTCCATCTTCTCTTCTCTCCTCCACCATACTACCCTCCTCCTCTCCGGCGACCTCCTCCTCCTCCTCTCCGGCGACCTCCTCCTCCTCTCGGGCGACCTCCTCCTCTCCGGCGACCTTCTCCTCCTCTCCGGCGACCTCCTCCTCCCTCCTCTCCTCCCCTCCCCTCCCCTCACGGTTTCTCCTCCCT
>NC_041392.1:258543908-258565582 GCF_002162155.2 Triticum dicoccoides
CCTCCTCCCTCCTCTCCTCCCATCCCCTCATGGTTTCTCCTTCCTCCTCTCCGATGCTCTGGTAAACTCCTCTCCGGTGACCTCCTCCTCCTCTCCGGCGATGTAGGCGAGCGCCTCTCCGATCACCTCCTCCTCCTCTCCGGCGAACTCCTCTCCGGCAAAAGAACATGGCAAAAGAACGTACAAGATCCAAAAAACGGGAACAAAATTTGAAATAATATCATGCAAAAAAACGAGAAAAAATGGGCAAAAAAATCGCGATCCAGATCCAAATTCAAAATTCAAAAATAGCAATGGCGCACGGTGGGGGTTAGACGGTGCGCCACTACTATTTTCCCGCCTTCAAAATTCAAAAATACTAATGGCGCACCGTGGTCTATACTAATAGTGCACCGTGGTCTATACTAATGGCGCACCAGTGGCCTATACTAATGGCGCACCGTGGCCTATACTAATGGCGCACCAGTGGTGCGCCATTAGTATACCAGATACTAATGGCGCACCACTGGTGTGCCATTAGTAAAAAATACTAGTGCGCGTGGTACTAGTGGCGCACCAGTAGTGCGCCATTAGTAGGCAAAACTGGTGCGCCACTAGTAGGCCTTTTCCTAGTAGTGATGAACCAGAAGGTCTGAGGTAAACTACTCACACATCATCAGAGAGGCTATGGTGTTGATGTAGAAGCCCTCCGTGATCAATGCCCCTTTCGGTAGAGCGCCAGAAAAGGCCCCAAGATGGGATCTCACTGGTATAGAAGGTTGCGGCGGTGGAATTAGGTTTTCGTGGTACCCTATGATGTTTTTAGGGTACATAGGTATATATAGGAGGAAGAAGTAGGTCGGTGGAGCCACGAGGGGCCCACAAGGGTGGAGGGTGCGCCGAGGGGGTAGGCGCGCCCCTTGCCTCGTGGCCTCCTCATTGATTGCTTGACGTCCACTCCAAGTCCTCTGGATCACGTTTGTTCCAAAAATCACGCTCCCGACGGTTTCATTCCGTTTGGACTCCGTTTGATATTCTTTTTCTGCGAAACACTGAAATAGGCAAAAAAACAACAATTTGGGCTGGGCCTCCGTTTAATAGGTTAGTCCCAAAAATAATATAAAAGTGTATAAATAAGCCCATTAAACATCCAAAACAGAATATATAATAGCATGGAACAATAAAAAATTATAGATACATTGGAGACGTATCAAGCATCCCCAAGCTTAATTCCTGCTCGTCCTCGAGTAGGTAAATGATAAAAATAGAAATTTTGATGTGGAATGCTTCCTAAGATATTTCTCAACGTATTTTTTCTTTATTGTGGCATGAATGTTCAGATCTGAAAGATTCAAGATAAAAGTTTAATATTGACATCAAAATAATAATACTTCAAGTATACTAACTAAGCAATCATGTCTTCTCAAAATAACATGGCCAAAGAAAGTTATCCCTACAAAATCATATAGTCTGGCTATGCTCTATCTTCATCACACAAAATATTAAATCATGCACAACCCCAATGACAAGCCAAGCAATTGTTTCATACTTTTGATGTTCTCAAACTTTTTCAACTTTCACGCAATACATGAGCATGAGCCATGGAAATAGCACTATGTGGAATAGAATGGTGGTTGTGGTGAGGACAAAAAGGAGAAGATAGTCTCACATAAACTACGAGTATCAACAGGCTATGGAGATGCCCATCAATAGATATCAATGTGAGTGAGTAGGGATTGCCATGCAACGGATGCACTAGAGCTATAAGTGTATGAAGGCTCAACAAAAGAAACTAAGTGGGTGTGCATCCAACTTGCTTGCTTACGAAGACCTAGGGCAATTTGAGGAAGCCCATCATTGGAATATACAAGCCAAGTTCTATAATGTAAAATTCCCACTAGTTTATGAAAGTGACAACATAGGAGACTCTCTATCATGAAGCTCATGGTGCTACTTTGAAGCACAAGTGTTGAAAAAGGATAGTAACACTGTCCCTTCTCTCTTTTTCTCTCATTTTTTTATTTGGGCCTTTTTTTTCTTTTGTCCTCTTTTCTTTTGTTTTCGTCCAGAGTCTCATCCCGACTTGTGGGGGAATCATAGTCTCCATCATGCTTTCCTCACTGGGACAATGCTCTAATAATGATGATCATCACACTTCTTTTTACTTACAACTCAAGAATTAAACTCAATACTTAGAACAAAATATGACTCTATGTGAATGCCTCCGGCGGTGTACCGGGATTTGCAATGAGTCAAGAGTGACATGTATGACAAATTATGAAAGGTGGCTTTGCCACAAGTACGATGTCAACTGCATGATCATGCATGGAAATATGACAATGATGAAGCGTGTCATAACAAACGGAATAGTGGAAAGTTGCATGGAAATATATCTCAGAATGGCTATGGAAATGCCATAATAGGTAGGTATGGTGGCTGTTTTGAGGAAGGTATATGGTGGGTGTATGATACCGGCGAAAAGTGCGCGGTAATAGAGATGCTAGCAAATGTGGAAGGGTGAGGGTGTGTATAATCCATGGACTCAACATTAGTCATAAAGAACTCATATACTTATTGCAAAAATCTATTATTATTGAAACAAAGTAGTACACGCATGCTCCTAGGGGGATAGATTGGTAGGAAAAGACCATCACTCGTCCCCGACCGCCACTCATAAGGAAGACAATCAATAAATAAATCATGCTCAGACTTCATCACATAACGGTTCACCATACATGCATGCTACGGGAATCATGAACTTCAACACAAGTATTTCTCAAATTCACAACTACTCAACTAGCATTACTCTAATATCACCATCTCCATATCTCAAAACAATTATCAAGTATCAAACTTCTCATAGTATTCAATGCACTTATATGAAAGTTTTTATTATGCCTAAAAGAAAATTACCACGATGTTCTAAAGGAATCTCAAAATAATATAAGTGAAGCATGAGATATCAATTATTTCTATAAAATAAAACCACCACCGTACTCTAAAAGATCTAAGTGAAGCACTAGAGCAAAAACTATATAGCTCAAAAGATACAAGTGAAGCACATAGAGTATTCTAATAAATTCCGATTCATGTGTGTCTCTCTCAAAAGGTGTGTACAGCAAGGATGATTGTGGTAAACTAAAAAGCAAAGACTCAAATCATACAAGCCGCTCCAAGCAAAACACATATCATGTGGTTAATAAAAATATTGCTCCAAGTAAAGTTACCGATGAACGAAGACAAAAGAGGGGATGCCTTCCGGGACATCCCCAAGCTTAGGCTTTTTGGTGTCCTTGGATTTTACCTTGGGGTGCCTTGGGAATCCCCATGCTTAGGCTCTTGCCACTCCTTGTTCCATAATCCATCAAATCTTTACCCAAAACTTGAAAACTTCACAACACAAAACTTAACAGAAAATCTTGTGAGCTCCTTTAGCGAAAGAAAACAAAACACCACTTCAAGGTACGGTAATTAACTCATTATTTATTTATATTGGTGTTAAAACTACTGTATTCCAACTTTTCTATGGTTTATAAACTCCATTACTAGCCATAGATTCATCAAAATAAGCAAACAACACATGAAAAACAGAATCTGTCAAAAACAGAACAGCCTGTAGTAATATGTATCAAACGCATACTTCTGGAACCCCAAAAATTCCAAAATAAATTTCTTGATGTGAGTAATTTATCTATTAATCATATGCAAAAATAATTAACTAAATAGCACTCTCCAATAAAAAATTGAAGCAATTCTCGCGAGCGCTAATGTTTCTGTTTTTTACAGAAAGATCAAAAAGACTTTCCCCAAGTCTTCCCAACGGTTCTACTTGGCACAAACACTAATTAAACACAAAAAACACAACCAAAACAGATTCTAGATAAATTATTTATTACTAAACAGAATCAGAAAGCAAGGAATAAAAATAAAATTGGGTTGCCTCCCAACAAGCGCTATCGTTTAACGCCCCTAGCTAGGCATAAAAGCGAGGATAGATCTAGGTATTGCCATCTTTGGTAGGCAATTCTTCGAGACATCTATAAATCCTAGGAGTTTCTTTCTTTTTATAAATTATTAAACTCCTAGGCATGAAATTGAGAAAATCATTTGTAGCAAAAGGTTCCTTAAGGATAGTGAGAAAGTTGGGGTGAAGACTTATGGATTTGAGGTCCGCATTTCCCTTACTAGAAGTTTCACCCTTATTTTTAGGAACATACATCAATTTGGCAATCTTAGAATTAGAAGGAGTATTTTTCACGGAAGAAAAGGTAGACCCTAGGTTGGTAATAATATCCTCAATTTTATCAATTCAAATGGAATCTTGATCTATCTTTTCATTAACCATAGGTTCCTTTTCTTTAAAAAATTTAAGAGCAACTCCTACCTTAGATCTGTATTGGGTAATTTGGTTACGGATCTTTATATCCAAATTTTCAATCAACTCTACGGTCGCAACTTTATTTTCAATAATTTCAAGCCATTGCATCACGTGTTCCAAAGTTAAATAGTTCCATTAACCAAAAGAGGTGGTGGGCCAAACAAATCTATCATAGCATTATAAGAATCAAAAGTATGGCTACCCAAGAAATTTCCTCCGGTAATGGTATGAAGAATATATCTATTCCAAGGAGTGATGCCTACATAAAAATTGCGAAGAAGAACGGTAGTAGATTGCTTCCTAGTAGATCTATTTTGCGCATTGCAAATTCTGTACCAAGCATCTTTTAGATTTTCACCCACCCTTTGTTTAAAATTAAGAACTTCATTCTCAGGAGTAGATAAAGGACTAGCCATAACAACGAAGCAAGCGGAAAAGAGGCGAATGGAAAGAGAGGGCGAATAAAATGGCAAGGGTGAAGTGGGGAGAGGAAAACGAGAGGCAAATGGCAAATAATGTAATGCGAAGGGTAAAAGTTGTGATGGGTACTTGGTATGTCTTGACTTGGCGAAGATCTCCCCGATAACGGTGCCATAAATCCTTCTTGATACCTCTTGAGCATGCATTGGTTTTCCCTTGAAGAGGAAAGGGTGATGCAGCAAAGCAGCGTAAGTATTTCCCTCAGTTTTTGAGAACCAAGGTATCAATACAGTAGGAGACCACGTGCGAGTCACCATGTACCTACACAAACAAATAAGAACCTCGCAACCAACGTGATAAAGGGGCTGTCAATCCCTTCACAGCCACTTGCAAGAGTGAGATCTGATACAGATAATAATAATAAGATAAATATTTTTGGTATTTTTATGATATAAGTTGAAATTAAAGATTGCAAAATAAAATAGATTGGAAACTTGTATGATGGAGAATAGACCCGGGGGACATAGGTTTCACTAGTGGCTTCTCTCAAGATAGCATAAGTATTACGGTGGGTGAACAAATTACTGTCGAGCAATTGATATAAAAGCGAATAATTATGAGAATTTCTAGGAATGATCATGTATATAGGCATCACGTCTGTGACAAGTAGACCAACTCCTGCCTGCATCTACTACTATTACTCCACACATCGACCGCTATCCAGCATGCATCTAGAGTATTAAGTTCATAAGAACAGAGTAACGCTTTAAGCAAGATGACATGATGTAGAGGGATAAACTCATGCAATATGATATAAAACCCATCTTTTTATCCTTGATGGCAACAATATAATACGTGTCGTTTCCCCTACTGTCACTGGGATCGAGCATCACAAGATTGAAACCAAAGCTAATCACTTCTCCCATTGCAAGAAAGATCAATCTAGTAGGCCAAACCAAACTGATAAGTCGAAGAGACTTGCAAAGATAACTAATCATACATAAAAGAATTCAGAGAAGATTCAAATATTGTTCATAGATAATCTTGATCATAAACCCACAATTCATCGTATCTCGACAAACACACCGCAAAAGAAGATTACATCGAATAGATCTCGAAGAAAATCGAGGAGAACTTTGTATTGAGATCCAAAGAGAGAGAAGAAGCCATCTAGCTAATAACTATGGACCCGAAGGTCTGAGGTAAACTACTCACACATCATCGGAGAGGCTATGTTGTTGATGTAGAAGCCCTCCGTGATCAATGCCCCCTCCGGCGGAGTGCCGGAAAAGGCCCCAAGATGGGATCTCACGGGTACAGAAGGTTGCGGCCGTGGAATTAGGTTTTCGTGGTGCCCTCTGATGTTTTCAGGGTACGTAGGTATATATAGGAGGAAGAAGTAGGTCGGTGGAGCCACTTGGGGCCCACGAGGGTGGAGGGCGTGCCCAGGGGGGTAGGCGCGCCCCCAGCCTCCTGGCCTCCTCGTTGATTGCTTGGCGTCCACTCCAAGTCCTTTGGATCACGTTTGTTCCAAAAATCATGCTCCCGAAGGTTTCATTCCGTTTGGACTCCGTTTGATATTCTTTTTCTGCGCACTGAAATAGGCAAAAAACAACAATTTGGGCTGGGCCTCCGGTTAATATGTTAGTACCAAAAAATAATATAGAAGTGTATAAATAAGCCCATTAAACATCCAAAACAAAATATATAATAGCATGGAACAACCAAAAATTATAGATACATTGGAGACGTATCAACAACACATGTCTATGGTCAGGAAACTTAACCATCTTTGATTAACAAGCTAGTCTAGTAGAGGCATACTAGGACACTCTGTTTGTCTATGTATTTAGACATGTACTAAGTTTCCGGTTAATACAGTTCTAGCGTGAATAATAAAATTTATCTTGATATAAGTAAATATAAATAACAACTTTATTATTGCCTCTAGGGCATATTTGCTTCAGATGCGGCATGGCGTACGGTTAGGTTAGGCTGGTTGGAGGTAGACGACAGGAGAATCGGAGAGGAAGAGAGAAGATTGTAGCGATACCAGGTAGTGTTGGGTTGATTTTAAACTGCGGCGCCGGCGACATTAAAAGTGGGAGCAGCTGGGACGAAGGTGAGCGGCAGAGCCTGGTCAAAGGGCTCGCCTCCCGGTGAGCCTGCGCAGCGGTCTGCTCGCACGCCTCCCAGTCAGTCGGCGCAGCGATCTGCTCGCACGCCTCCCGTCGACTCACACGTGTGCTCGGACGACACCCGCCGATGAGAAGCGGGACTCATGGCGGCACGTAAACGCCCATGGTTTCAATAGTGAAAGCGTTCACCTTAACGTGACAGGTCTTTGTTCTAGAATACCTTGGCTCTTCATTTGTGCAACTTCTCATAAGCAGCTTGTCTCAAATTGAAGAAAAAAGTTACGTAGGAATATTTGTGCCATATCACGTGACCATGCTCAGTTTCATGAATTTCCGGTCACTTTTTGGATTGTCTAAAATTTAAAATCCAGGATTCGAAACAATATCATAACCTGCATCATGCAATAAATATTCAAGCGATACATCTTTCCTGTTCTATTTCTTAAGAAAGGATTTCATCAAACATTTTGCTTAGTTAGACTTCAGACAAGTTATATATGTAGAGTAAAATGATAATGCCTCTGTACCAGTGCATTACCTGATATATTAACTCAAGTACTAGGCACAAACAAACGGGCTCAATTATGTGCTCATCTTGGTGTAGTACTCCTATTAGTATTAGGCAATGGAGTTGACGGGTGACCTTGGGTAGCGGCGACCGAGGGAATTGGACCGTCCTCGGCACGGTAGGTAACGTTGTCTAGTTATGAAAGCATCCCTCCATTGTTGTAGCAACCCAACCTCAGACGGTCAAGTATCTATGCTTAAGTGCCATCCCTGGATTGGTATGCTGACACACAAAGTACTCAAGGATTTATAACAGAGGTAAATCACATGTATAAAGTAACATAAATACTATTACCTCAATCCATATAACGGAAGTAACAACAAGGTTGTGGATTCCCATCAACACCAACGGCAAAGTTGAGAGTAGAAATCGTAACCCTAACGTATCACTTACTCATCGTAAGATTCCTGCAACATGAGACGTTGCAGCCATGTAGGTCAGTACATTGAATGTACTGGCAATTTCACACTGTAGTGCAATGCTGAATAAAGGCTAACACTACATGCATATTTGGCTAGTGGAGGCTCTAAGTTTAATTTTTCATAAAGCTAATTTTTTCCTACAACTAAGGAATATATTTTTATTTAACTACAAAGTTGGTTGAAAATTATTGAGAAGGTTCCTCCAACTCAATCCCAAGTTAACAGTAACAACCCAACAAGTTTATTAAGTAAAGTGATGAGATCAAACCAATAATTCAAGTACCAGATACTCAAGATGTCTGTAACCGGGGACACGGCTAATCATGATTAGTTTATACAATCTACAGAGGTTTGCGCACTATTCCCCACAAGACTCGATTTCCTCCGTTGAATATCTCGCACTACATGTTGTTTGAGAAACGGATGATCGAGACACAGTCTTTCCGAAGCATTAACTATTTACTCTGGGTAGACAGTACCACCTACTTTCCGCCTACATCTGCTAGCCTACCACTGAAAGAGGTCACACAACATACTCAACTATGCCAGAGCCCATAATGGCTTGTGGCTGCACACGGAAGTTTGTAGCATGAAAAATCTTATGGTCCCTTTGAGCCTAGGTGGCATTCCATAGGATGATCTCACGGGTACTCTGGGATATCCTAGGACAACACTGGATTGCTCCAGGTGCCCAGACAACCACTAGGTGCTCCAGGGTGCCTCAACCAATCCACCCAGATGTGTATTAAAGTAGCCACCTTAAGTTAAACCTTAGTTAACAATAACTCTCACATCTTTCATGAATTCTCTCAAAACCAAACCACGTCTACGAGCATAGGATAGCAGTAAGCATAACGTAGTAGTACCCAGGGGTTGAATGCAAGAAAATAGGTTCCTACCTCATCAACTACTTCCCAATACCCACATGTTATCAAATCCTACTCATGCAATGTTTGAGGGTTGAAACTAATGCATAAAAACTGGTATAAAAATATGATCAAAGTGTGAACTTGCCTTGTACTGTTGATGAAGATGATCGCACTCATAACTCCTAATAGTTCTACTCGTCACACTCCGTTCAATCTATCGTGAGCAAGCAATACATAAGCACTCATGCAAAAGAATCGAAGAAAAGACTTCGGAAAACTTCAAAAACAAGAAATTAACTCTTGCAACAGAAAACAATTTCTAACATTACCAGAATTAAGTGAATTTGGCCTTACCAGAAGTTTAGGTCAAGAGCTTCGATTTGCAAAAAGAATCAACTAAATCGGAGTTACAAAACTCGAGTTATGAACAAAAGAAGTTTGAATTCAAATCTGTATAAAACAAATTTTAAACTTTAAAAAATATGTTTAAGTTATTTTACTGGATAGAGGAGATCATAAAGAAGAAGTGGGCGTTGGTTTCGTTGGATTTCGTTAAACGGGCAAAAAGTTGTGATCGTTTGAAAACCAAGGGCTAATCTATAAGAAAAGTATTCACAGATAGGTCCCTGGCCGAAATTAAAAAGAAAAAGAAAATCCTACCGAACAAATGTTCGCTAAACAGATATACATAATGAAAACGTTCACTAAAACTTCCTGAACAGAAAACGTTCGCTAAATAATAAAAAACGGTTTAAAAAAATGAAATGTTTTTTAAACCAACCAGATCTAATAAAACCTAACTGTTCGATCTATTCTAATCTATGCCGTTGAATTTAGATCGGAGGAAGGATAAGCTCATGGCGACAACGATGAACTCCGGCGAGGTGCTTCGGCTTCAGTGGTCGACGGGGAAGGTGCTCCGCTCGTCGGCAGCGTCAGACGAGGCCACTGGAAGGTGCTGAAGCGCATGGCGTTCTCAACAGCGGTGGGCGGAGTTGAACGGCGGCGAGGTCGAGGCGGAGGCAGCGTCTGGTGGTCGACGTTGTCGGTGTTCCAGGGGTGCTTGAGCTCCGAGGAGTTGTCGGGGAGATCGGGCGGAGCGAGGGGATGTCCGGGTAGTATCAGGGAGGGGTGAGGTGGTTGGGGTGGCGCGGTCGGGCGACAACGGCGCGGCGGTGGTGTTCGGCTCCGGCGAGCAATTGTGGCCGGGTAGAGGGTTTCGATGAGGGGAAATAGGGGGAAAAGAGGGGGCGAGCTCCGGTATATATAGGAGGAGGGGGGCTCGACTTGGGGAAGGGGCAAGGCGGCGTGGGGTGGAAGTCGAGTCGGACATGGCGGCACCGACGACTTGTGCGGGAGCCGGACTCCCGTTGACGCGGGGAAGAAGAACGGGCGGGCCTCACCTGGCAGTGACCGCGAGGGAGGGAGGGAGAGCTCGATCGACCGAAGCCAAGGGGCTTCGCTCGCGGGAGCTGGCGGTAGGCCGAAAGGCCAGATGGCCCGACTAGCTAGCACTCGGCCTGGGGCGCACTGTTTCTTTAAACAATTTTACAGACAAAAATAGTAATAAACAACAAACAATAAAAAATTATATAAATGCATATTATATATCAAAATTTCCAGAAAAAGATTTTCTACAACATGAACATTTTGCTAATGTCAAATAAAATCCACAAGATTTTAAATAAAGCAAAGAGTGCTGCTGGTGCAATAAAACCCAATAAAAATCATTTTAAAAATATCATAATAATTTAAAATTTATATCTCTCCAATTTTCTACTGTAGGGAATCATTTTTCCCCAGTTTTCCATATATTTTATTTTTGAAGAAAAATAATTTGAATAAAACCCAAATAACTCCAAATTGAAAGTAATTTCAAAGGGACTTTAATTTTGATTCTTTTAAACTTCCAACTCATATTTCATATGTTTTGAAGAAGTCATTTATGAAAATCATTGAGTTGCTTAAAGTTTCTGAATTTGATATATTTCCAAATGAAATTCAAATATTTTCAACAACCCTTTTCATTTATTTAAATGGAAGAAGTCATGTCATCTTCTCTCTAGGGTTTTGTGATGAAATAAATTTGAATTCATGGAGATCAGAAAGCAAAGTGAAAGTTTTGGGAAAGTCATTTTATTCCCTCTCATTTAACTTTCAAAATGTTTCGAATTTCACTCAATTTCACACGAGCAAACACACCACAATCAAACAATCAATCAAAACTATTTATTTATTATAACATTCCAAAATTTAGAATTTTGGGATGTTACAAACCTACCACCCTTAAAATGAATCTTGTCCTCGAGATTCGGAGAGGCTAGAAAGAAATAGATTAGGTTCAGGGTCTTCTCAAAATCCATCGGTTGTCACACGGGGTCTAGGGTGCTACCACCCTTAGAAAGATCGTTATGGTTCCATCAATACTCTTATACTCCATCCTTATTCTTGACAATGTCAGTCTCCTCGATTCTCAGGAAATTTCCTACTCCAGCTCTTCCGGTAGTGGCACAACCTTTTTACTCAATCCTTGTGGCCTTTTATCTTGGTACGGTTCTTCTGTGACTGGGTCTTCTTAGCTGACGGGTCTGGGGCCAATACTAAACAACTATCGATATCTCATGGTGATCAACCATTTATGGTTTCTCCTGCAGGAAATGGGTCTGGGCTTTATTCTCACCATATGACCTACGATTGGCAACAACTGCCTTGTACAAGGGAAAAAATTGTCATACCATTCTAAGGTTCAAACAAGGTTTTGATCGTCGTCGCTCTACTATAGGTAAGTCACTCAGATTTACCATCCCATATAGCAGAGGTGAATAATAAGAGTAAGTCGGTATGGTGATCAATCCATCCCGCACCCAAATCATTACCTTGTATATGGTTTAGCTAATCTCGCATTCTAACATTCAGTCATCCTCACAAGCATTGCATAATTTCTCTTGTCGACGAACTGGGTCCGGATAAATCCATGGATTCTGCAAGCCAAACAAACATCTATCATCCCTTCACAACTCTCAGGTTTTGCGTTACTCCTATAAGATCGTCTGTTGATAAAATCGTAACTTCTTCCAGGGTATTTTCCTTCAGCAAGAGTGTGCTTGCTTCTTGGCAGGTCCTAGGGCCTGTGGGTTATGGACCATCTCATCACTCGCAAACCTTGAAATCATCCTCAGGGGCAACTGATCATTATTCCAACATCCAGCTTCCTAGCATTCTGAAATCCATCCAATTGTACCGTCTCCCTTCCTTCTATTGGTACCAAACTAAGACGTGATTACTCACACTCATCATGGAGTTACAATTGCTCCATATTACCAATATTATACCTTCTTTATGTTCCAATAGTACTTCATTCCTTCATATTATTGGGGCATTCCACATATCCAGATAAAACTCATACTTATTTTGTCTAAAGTCTAATCTGTGGAATATCATAATCCTTTCTAAAGGTCAAGTGTCCTCACAGGGTGCTACCACCCTTAAAATGCACAAATCTTCCATAGACCATATTTCTCATATCCTCAAAATGGTCAAAATCTTTCTTCATAGAGTAACTACTCATGAAATCCAAATCAGTACCAACGATGCTAACTTTATTGATTCTCAGATTTTTACAATCTCCTGCATTTCCATTACATACCTTAACTCAACACCTCCATATAAAAGAAATGTTCCCTCTACTACTACTATATTTCTTCTGTTGCAAACTCAACTATTTAGCACAAGCCTCATTCTCTTTGGGACAATCCCTGGCAACGTGCCTGCTACCTCTTGAGCATGCGTTGGTTTTCCCTTGAAGACGAAAGGGTGATGCAGCAAAGTAGCGTAAGTATTTCCCTCAGTTTTTGAGAACCAAGGTATCAATCCAGTAGGAGGTAACACGCAAGTCCCTAGTACCTGCACAAACAAACAAGAACCTCACAACCAACGCGATAAAGGGGTTGCCAATCCCTTCACGGCCACTTGCAAAAGTGAGATCTGATAAAGATAATAAGATAAACATTTTTAGTATTTTTGTTGTATAGATTGGAAAATAAAGATTGAAAAATAAAAGGCATCAGAAATAACAAGTAGATAGGAAAATAATATGATGGAAGATAGACCCGTGGGGCATAGGTTTCACTAGTGGCTTCTCTCAAGATAGCAAATTCTACGGTGGGTGAGCGAATTACTATCGAGCAATTGATAGAAAAGCGCATAGTTATGAGAATATCTAGGCATGATCATGTATATAGGCATCACGTCTGCGATAAGTAGACTGAAACGATTCTGCATCTACTACTATTACTCCACACATCGACCGCTATCCAGCATACATTTAGAGTATTAAGTTCATAAGAACCGAGTAATGCATTAGGCAAGATGACATGATGTAGAGGGATAAACTCAAGCAATATGATATAAACCCCATCTTTTTATGCTGTCACTGGGAAAGGACACCGCAAGATTGAACCCAAAGCTAAGAACTTCTCCCATTGCAAGAAAGATCAATCTAGTAGGCCAAACCAAACTGATAATTCAAAGAGACTTGCAAAGATATTAAATCATGCATAAAAGAATTCAAAGAAGAATCAAATATTGTTCATAGATAATCTTGATCATAAACCCACAATTCATCAGATCTCGACAAACACACCGCAAAAAGAATTACATCGAATAGATCTCCAAGAGAATCAAGGAGAACTTTGTATTGAGATCCAAAGAGAGATGAGAATCCATCTAGCTAATAACTATGGACCCGAAGGTCTGTGGTAAACTACTCACACATCATCGGAGAGGCTATAGTGTCGATGTAGAAGCCCTCCGTGATCAATGCCCCCTCCGGCGGAGCGCCGGAAAAGGCCCCAAGATGGGATCTCACGAGTACAGAAAGTTGCGGCAGTGGAATTAGGTTTTTGTGGTGCCCTCTGATGTTTTCAGGGTACGTATGTATATATAGGAGGAAGAAGTAGGTCGGTGGAGCCACTTGGGGCCAACGAGGGTGGAGGGCGTGCCCAGGGGGTAGGCGCGCCCCCAGCCTCCTGGCCTCCTCGTTGATTTCTTGACGTCCACTCCAAGTCTCCTGGATCACGTTTGTTCCAAAAATAACTCTCCCGAAGGTTTCAATCCGTTTGGAGTTCCCTTTGAAATTCCTTTTCTGCGGAACACGGAAATAGGCAAAAAACAACAATTTGCACTGGGCCTTTGGTTAGTAGGTTAGTCCCAAAAATAATATAAAAAGGTATATTAAAGCCCATTAAACATCCAAAACAGATAATATAATAGCATGGAACAATCAGAAATTATAGATACATTGGAGACGTATCAAGCACCCCCAAGCTTAATTCCTGCTCGTCCTCGAGTAGGTAAATGATAAAAACAGAATTTTTGATGCGGAATGCTACCTAGCATAATTATCAATGAATTTTCTTTATTGTGGCGTGAATGTTCGGATCCGAAAGATTCAAGACAAAAGTTTAATATTGACATAAAAATAACAATACTTCAAGCATACTAACAAAGCAATCATGTCTTCTCAAAATAACATGGCCAAAGAAAGTTATCCCTACAAAATCATATAGTCTGGCTATGCTCTATCTTCATCACACAAAGTATTTAATCATGCACAACTCCGATGACAAGCCAAGCAATTGTTTCATACTTTTGATGTTCTCAAACTTTTTCAATCTTCACGCAATACACGAGCATGAGCCATGGATATAGCACTATAGGTGGAATAGAATGGTGGTTGTGGAGAAGACAAAAAGGAGAAGATATTCTCACATCAACTAGGCGTATCAACGGGCTATGGAGATGCCCATCAATAGATATCAATGTGAGTGAGTAGGGATTGGCATGCAACGGATGCACTAGAGCTATAAGTCTATGAAAGCTCAACAAAAGAAACTAAGTGGGTGTGCATCCAACTCGCTTGCTCACGAAGACCTAGGGCATTTTGAGGAAGACCATCATTGGAATATACAAGCCAAGTTCTATAATGTAAAATTCCCACCAGTATATGAAAGTGACAACATAGGAGACTCTCTATCATGAAGATCATGATTCTACTTTGAAGCACAAATGTGGTAAAAGGATAGTAACATCATCCCTTCTCTCTTTCTCTCTCATTTTTTGGGCCCTTTCATCTTTTTATGGCCTTTTTTTCTCCCCTTTTTTTATTTTCGTCCGGAATCTCATCCCGACTTGTGGGGGAAACATAGTCTCCATCATCCTTTCCTCACTTGGGACAATGCTCTAATAATGATGATCATCACACTTTTATTTACTTACAACTCAAAAATTGCAACTCCATACTAGAAAAAAAATATGACTCTATGTGAATGCCTCCGGCGGTGTACTGGGATATGCAATGAATCAAGAGTGACATGTATGAAAGAATTATAAAGGTGGCTTTGCCACAAATACGATGTCAACTACATGATCATGCAAAGCAACATGACAATGATGTAACGTGTCATAACAAATGGAACGGTGGAAACTTGCATGGTAATATATCTCGGAATGGCTATGGAAATGCCATAATAAGTAGGTATGGTGGCTGTTTTGAGGAAGGTATATGGTGGGTGTATGGTACCGACGAAAGTTGTGTGGTACTAGAGAGGCTAGCAATGGTCAAAGGGTCAGAGTGCGTATAATCCATGGACTCAACATTAGTCATAAAGAACTCACATACTTTTTGCAAAAATCTATTAGTTATTGAAACAAAGTACTATGCGCATGCTGCTACCTTTTGAGCACTGCGTTGGTTTTCCCCAAAGAGGAAGGGATGATGCAGCAAAGTAGCGTAAGTATTTCCCTCAGTTTTTGAGAACCAAGGTATCAATCCAGTAGGAGGCTACACATGAGTCCCTCGTACCTACACAAAACAAATAAATCCTCGCGACCAACGCAAATAGGGGTTGTCAATCCCTACACGACCACTTACGAGAGTGAGATCTAATAGATATGATAAGATAATATTTTTGGTATTTTTGTGATAAAGATGCAAAGTAAAATAAAGGCAAAGTAGAAAAGCAAAGGAAATAACTAAGTAGTAGGAGATTAATATGATAAAGATAGACCCGGGGGCCATAGGTTTCACTAGTGGCTTCTCTCCAGAGCATAAGTATTCTAGGGTGGGTGAACAATTACTGTTGAGCAATTGACAGAATTGAGCATAGTTATGAGAATATCTAGGTATGATCATGTATATAAGCATCACGTCCGAGACAAATAGACCGACTCCTGCCTGCATCTACTACTATTACTCCACTCATCGACCGCTATCCAGCATGCATCTAGAGTATTAAGTTAAAAACAGAGTAACGCCTTAAGCAAAATTAAATGATGTAGAGGGATAAACTGATGCAATATGATGAAAACTCCATCTTGTTATCCTCGATGGCAACAATACAATACGTGCCTTGCTGCCCCTACTGTCACTGGGAAAGGACACCGCAAGATTGAACCCAAAGCTAAGCACTTCTCCCATTGCAAGAAAGATCAATCTAGTAGGCCAAACCAAACTGATAATTCTAAGAGACTTGCAAAGATAACCAAGCATACATAAAAGAATTCAGAGAAGATTCAAATATTATTCATAGATAGACTTGATCATAAACCCACAATTCATCGATCTCAACAAACACACCGCAAGAAGAAGATTACATCGAATAGGTCTCCACAAGAGAGGGGGAGAACATTGTATTGAGATCCAAAAAGAGAGAAGAAGCCATCTAGCTACTAACTATGGACTCGCAGGTCTGAAGTAAAATACTCACACTTCATCGGAGAGGCTATGGTGTTGGTGTAGAAGCCCTCCGTGATCGATGCCCCCTCCAGCGGAGCTCCGGAACAGGCCCCAAGATGGGATCTCGTGGATACATAAAGTTGCGGCGGTGGAATTAGGTTTTGGCTCTATATCTGATCGTTTGGGGGTACGTAGGTATATATAGGAGGAAGGAGTACGTCGGTGGAGCAACAAGGGGCCCACGAGGGTGGAGGGCGCGTCTGGTGGGGGTGGGCGCCCCCCCTACCTCGTGGCCTCCTCTTTTGTGTCTTGATGTAGGGTCCAAGTCTCCCGGGTCTTGTTTGTTGAGAAAATCACGTTCCCAAAGGTTTCATTCTGTTTGGACTCCATTTGATATTCCTTTTCTTCAAAACCCTAAAACAGGCAAAAAACAACAATTCTGGGCTGGGCCTCCGGTTAATAGGTTAGTCCCAAAAATAATATAAAAGTGGATAATAAAGCCCAATAATGTCCAAAATAGTAGATAATATAGCATGGAGCAATCAAAAATTATAGATACGTTGGAGACGTATCAAGCATCCCCAAGCTTAATTCCTGCTCGTCCTTGAGTAGGTAAATGATAAAAACAGAATTTTTGATGCGGAGTGCTACTTGGCATAATTTTAATGCAATTCTTCTTAATTGTGGTATGAATATTCAGATCCGAAAGATTCAAGAGAAAAGTTTAATATTGACATAAAAATAATAATACTTCAAGCATACTAACAAAGAAATTATGTCTTCTCAAAATAACATGGCCAAAGAATGTTATCCCTACAAAATCATATAGTCTGGCTATGCTCCAGCTTCACCACACAAAATATTTAAATCATGCACAACCCCGATGACAAGCCAAGCAATTGTTTCATACTTTTGACATTCTCAAAACTTTTTCAATTTTCACACAATACATGAGCATGAGCCATGGATATAGCACTATAGGTGGAATAGAATGGTGGTTGTGGAGAAGATAAAAAGGGAGAAGATAGTCTCACATCAACTAGGCGTATCAACGGGCTACGGAGATGTCCATCAATAGATATCAATGTGAGTGAGTAGGGATTGCCATGCAACGGATGCACTATAGCTATAAGTATATGAAAGCTCAAAAAGAAACTAAGTGGGTGTGCATCCAACTTGCTTGCTCATGAAGACCTAGGCCATTTTGAGGAAGCCCATCATTGGAATATACAAGCTAAGTTCTATAATGAAAAATTCCCACTAGTATATGAAAGTGATAACATGAGAGACTCTCTACTATGAATATCATGGTGCTACGTTGAAGCACAAGTGTGGTAAAAGGATAGTAACATTGTCCCTTCTCTCTTTTTCTCTCATTTTTTATTTTTTTATTTGGGCCTTTTCTTTTTTATGGCCTCTTTTCTTTCTCTCTCTTTTTTTCGTCTGAAGTCTCATCCCGACTTGTTGGGGAATCATAGTCTCCATCATCCTTTCCTCACTGGGACAATGCTCTAATAATGATGATCATCACACTTTTATTTTTTCTTACAACTCAACAAGTACAACTCGATACTTAGAACAATATATGACTCTATATGAATGCCTCCGGCGGTGTACCGGGATATGCAATGGTGCATGAGTGACATGTATGAAATAATTATGAATGGTGGCTTTGCCACAAATACGATGTCAACTACATGATCATGCTAAGCAATATGACAATGATGGAGTGTGTCATGATAAACGGAACGGTGGAAAGTTGCATGGCAATATATCTCGGAATGGCTATGGAAATACCATAATAGGTAGGTATGGTGGCTGTTTTGAGGAAGGTATATGGTGGGTGTATGATACCAGCGAAAGGTGCACGGTATTAGAGAGGCTACCAAAGGTGGAAGGGTGAGAGTCCGTATAATCCATGGACTCAACATTAGTCATAAAGAACTCACATACTTATTGCAAAAATCTACAAGTTATCAAAGCAAAGTATTACACGCATGCTCCTAGGGGGATAGATTGGTAGGAAAAGACCATCGCTCATCCCCGTCCGCCACTCATAAGGAAGACAATCAAAAAATAAATCATGCTCCGACTTCATCACATAACGGTTCACCATACGTGCATGCTATGAGAATCACAAACCTTAACACAAGTATTTCTCAAATTCACAACTACTCAACTAGCAAAACTTTAATATCAGCATCTTCATATCTCAAAACAATTATCAAGCATCAAACTTCTCATACTATTCAACACACTCATAAGAAAGATTTATTATTAATCTTGTATACCAAGCATATTAGGATTTTAAACAAATTACCATACTATTTAAGACTCTCAAAATAATCTAAGTGAAGCATGAGAGATCAATAGTTTCTATAAAACAAATCCACCACCGTGCTCTAAAAGATATAAGTGAAGTACTAGAGCAAAACTTCATAGCTCAAAAGATATAAGCGAAGCACATAGAGTATTCTAACAAATTCCAAATCATGTATGGCTCTCTCAAAAGGTGTGTACAGCAAGGATGATTGTGGTAAACTAAAAAGTAAAGACTCAAATAATACAAGACGCTCCAAGAAAAACACATATCATGTGGCGAATAAAAATATAGCTCCAAGTAAAGTTACCGATAGAAGTAGACGAAAGAGGGGATGCCTTCCGGGGCATCCCTGTCAATGTTCTGGGAATGGGGGTCCCCAGACTTGCCTGCCTGCGGCCTGCAGCGTCGCTCAGGCAGGGGCCCAGCGCGGCCCATCTTCATCAACCCAAGCTCAAGACCCTCGCGAGGGGCCAAGCCTCGCGGGGCGGACGACAGGAAGCTTCCTCAGAGCGGCCTCATCAAGCAGGCTCGCGAGGAGGCAGACACATCAAGGCAGGGGTACCTCGCGAGGAACCCGTGATGCAAGCCATGACGATCGAGACCAGGCGGGCGCCAGGTGGGCGTCGGCCTGTGCAGTGTCCTTGTTTCCCCTTTGGTGCAAAGGGGGCAAGCACAGGCCAAGGCATCAGGCAAATGTTGCCATTCCGGTGCAACGAGACCAAGACCAGCAGAGCGGCATGACGGAGGTCACCGTGGAGCCCAAGACGGCGTCATCACCAGTACTTTTGGCAGCCGAAGACCACCTTTGGTCAGGATAACTTGTACTACATGTTCCCCTTCAAAATGGCCACCTTTGGGGAGAGGCCCAGGGCCTCTATAAATAGAGGTAGCCACCGCAGAGTAGAGGGAGACACCCCAGAGAGATCAAGACACCCAGACATCTGGAAATCTGGTAGAGCCCTAGCACAGAGAGAGGGAGAGGCGACTGCACACACCCTAGCAGTTCATCGCACCAGCTCAAGAACACCTCTCCCGAGGCTGTTCTTCCCTTGTACTATTCATCATCAGCCCCTGAGGCAATCCACCACACCACATATTGGAGTAGAGTATTACACCACAATGGTGGCCCGAACCAGTATAAATCTCGTGTCTCTTGTGTTGTTCATCATTTTTCATCTTAGTTCGCACGAGAGGATCGGACGTAGATCGGTATGGGAGAGATCTCCGCGCGCACCCCAGTGTTCGAACCTCGAGGGTCTGCCGGAACCCGAAATCCGACATTTGGCGCGCCAGGTAAGGATGCGCCGGAGTCCTCCTTCCTCCGTGTCACTTCCGCCGCTTCGCCACCCAGATGTCAAGCAACCCGACTGCCAACGCCGACCGCTGGGCGGCGTGGCCCGCCCACGCCGTGTCGCCGTCTCAGGGCGACCTCAACCTTGCGCCTCAGGCAGCTCGCGCTCCGCAGGGCGCTGTGGGACGCGGGCGACGCGGCCAGACGCCGCCTGCCCTCACGCCACGGCAGGTGCAGGCCGCAGCAAGGGCCTCGAACCACGCCGCTGCCACGGCACCATACACCCGGCAGGAGCAGGTGAACTCCAGGGCCGCGCTCACGGTGGCCCGAGAGCTACTACGATGCCGCTTGCTGGAAGGCAGCCGCGACGTGTTGTTGGAGCGAGTGGCCGAGCTCCTGGACGTCACCGCCTCAGGAGCTCCCCCTTTCTGCATCCAGCTACCGCCCTAGAGCCGGTCCAGCGTCAACACCTGCGCCAGCACCAGGCGGCTGATCGCGCCGGCCCTTCCCCAGGCCGGCGAAGGGATGCGCACCGCGGCCTTTGGCCTCGGCGGACCACCGCGTCGTCACATACAAGGCGACGCCCCAAGCCAGACTGCGTGGCATGTGGGGTGCTACAGCGAGGTCCACGAGGTGGTCGCCTCAGAGGCCTATGTACCCCGCATGGTGGATCAAGGGCGTGAGCTGGAAGAAGGTCACGGCTCGTTCCTCGGGCCCGGCTGGGACGAGGAGGCACCGGAAGCAGAGCTCTTTCGGGAACCCCAAGAGAGCATCGACAATCGCGCCAACAGCAGCAACTATCAGGTACCACTCATCCCTCAGGAGCAAGCTTACGCTAACCATGGGTCGCAGGAGGTACAGGTCGCCATAGCGGGTGGCTGTCCCAACACTGCAGCCTCTTATCCCTCAGGAGGAGGGTGCAGGGGGCTGCAGGAAAGGGGCCGAGATCCGGGCTCACCCTTGCGGCGGTCGGGTCAAGATGTTCTTAGGAGGTAGGCCCTCTGCCCGGGAGGTGCCCCATGGCCTGCCCCCGGCGGAGGACCCGTGGTCGTCGGGGGAACTGCTGGCGACCGCTCTACCCCATTAGCGTCGTCCTTGGTTTCCGGTCGCCGTCAATGGCGGCAGAGTGAGGCGCTAGGTGGGGCCCTCATCTGGCGATATGAAGCAAGGCCAGTACCTGTGAAGAAGGCCTAGTGCCTGTGAAGCTCGCTGCCCCGTGACACTCTCACGTAATAATGAGTGGGGCTATACACGCCCCGGAGTCTCAGGAGCGCCGACCTCAGGCCCTGGGGCTCCCGCCCAGACCCGGTGGCAGCACTTAGCTCCACGCTGGTGAGAAGACGTCGAAGACTAGACTAGGTGCCGGACGCGGCTTCTTTTTTGCTTTTCTTCTGCCTTTTTGCTTTTTTGCTTCTTCCTTGTCGGCAAGTTTCTTCGGTTTGGATTTAAGTTGGATTTGAGTTCGAAGCTTGCGTGCATTCGGGGAGGGGGTGTTTAGTCTCGTTCGAGCAATCTCTTGCGTTCTGGTTTCGGATTTACGCCCCAAGCTAG
>NC_041392.1:258565887-258572593 GCF_002162155.2 Triticum dicoccoides
CGGGCCGGGCCAGGCACACCTACAGCCGGGGCCACTGTCTCCGCACCCTCTCTGGAGGTGCTCATCACAGGATCAGCAGGTTAGTCGAGGGACGCCGGAGGCGTAGCATCCCCCCGCAGGCCCGCTCAGGGCACGCCAGGGCCGAAAGGTAAACGAATCAACCGAACCGTCACCAGGCTAGCGACTAAACTCACGCATAACGTTGTGCTCACCAGAGTACGGATTACAAATCTTTACATGAGGGGCCTCCCCTCCCAAAATGCTCTTACATTCTTCAGGGCCAAGCCCGAGTCTTCTTCATGCAGGATAAACTGCGGAGACATGCGGTCCGTCAGACATACCACTCACCGCGTCTTCTGGGGCATCCTCGGGAGCATCACTGGCATCACTGACGTCATCACCCCCACCACCTGCATTTCCGTCAGCACCAGGCTCATTTGTAACGCCGCCTTCGTCAGCGCCCATGACAACACCATCGTCATTAGATGCGAAGGCCCTGACGAGGGCATCCATGTTGTTCTCGACCCACTGCGCCATGTCGCCCCGGACAACTATGGGCACAGGCGCGATGGCAGCGTCAAAGTCGAAGTGGGGGTACGTCTCCTGCAAATGGCTGAAGACACGGGAGCAGACACGCCTGAGCAGGGCTAGGCTCCTCTCCTCAACAAGCCCGTGGGCTCTCTCGGAACGATCCTCCAGAAGCGTCACCACGTCAGTGAAGAACCTAAGATTGCCTGCGTAGCTGGCCTCGTGCGGCTCCTTAGCGGCAGCCTCGCAAATCTCGCCTAAGGCTGAGTTGGCCCTCTCCTTGAGCGTCTGAAGCATGGGAGCATGCTCGCGCTCCAGAACCCTCCGCTGGAGGATCTCGTCCTCGTTCTACCGCGTGATGGCCTCGGCGTAATTGACCCTCCGTTGAAGAAGAAGCAGCTCCGCCTGGGAAGAGGACAGCTCTGCCTGTGCCGCACCAAGGGCGGCTGCGGAGGAATCCGCACGCCGCGTTTCTTCAACCAACTTGGCCTTGATGGCCAATGTCCTACCCTCAGCCTCGGCCCCGATCAGCATCAACCTCGCCTCGTATTCGCGCTCAAGGACCGAGCGAGCTCCCGCCACACGGCGGTTGACCTCTTCCTGGACCCGGGCTTTGCGCGCCACAACGTCGCCCTCTGCTTGGGCCTCCAGGCGCTCCCTCGTCTCCAATCGCTCCAGGTCAAGGCTGCGCTCGGCGGCCTCGAGCGTCAGCGCCTCCTCGCGCCTCTGGAGCTCCGCCCGGTCGATGGCGACCTCCTGCATTGACCCAAGGGCCGCGTGGCGCAGCTCTATTTGCTGGTCCAGGGAGTTGCTTCGGGCTTGGAGCTCCCATACGCGCTCCTCCGCATCCTTGCGTCGTCGGTCTGCCTCCCGAGCTTCCTCGACGGCCCGGGAGCAGGCCTCCCGCGAAGCCGCTAGCGACGCTTCGGCCTTCGCATTGTCGAGGTCACGTTGATGACACGCGAGGGCAATGGCAACCTTCAGCTTGCGCCTCTCCTCAGCAAGGCGCAGGCCTTCAGCCTCGAGGCGCGCATCCTCGGCAGCAAGCTCTGCTCCGACCCAGTTCACCGCGTCCGCCGCCCCCTGGAGGAACTCTTCACGAAGGGCACGACGCTCCCGAGCGCGCCTGAGCGCATCTTCCACATCACCCTCTTCCGATGGAGCATGCAGAGGGCCCCGAGGCGGTAAGCCCCCTCTAGGCGTGGGGCAGGGGGCTGCCGCCCCAGCCGTCGCCGGATGGACCGCCCTGAGAGTGCGGCCCGGTGTCGATCCACCCATGGAGGAGGAGCCAAGGATAGACCTCAGCCATTCGCCTTCTATGACCAGAGAAGGGGCGCGGGGAAAGCCTGACGCGCCCCAAGAAGACTCGCGAAGGAAGCGCATCAGGCGCGCAGGATCGAGGCGTCCTATGGAACAGATTACTCCACCAACCGGTCCAGCGGCGAGGGCGCCACCCAAGCTCGGCGGACCCCGAGCTAGCAAAGGGGGTGAAGCTGTGGGGGTCGGCTCCTGGGTCGACTCGACGGACTCAGCAAGGCGGGACCTGAAGGGCCACAATCAGCCACAAGGATAACAGAGCAAATGAGCATGGAAAGGAGAAGGCTTACTCGTCCATGGCAAAGTACTTCCTGCGCTTCAACAAGCGGCAAGGGTGGTCGCTGCCACCTGAGGCCTCCTTCCCCTTGCAAAGGGCCTCGAAGTCTACACGAAACCGACCCAAGCGCCTGGGGAGGGGGTCGGCCTGGGGCGCAGAAGAAGCCTCAGGATTGTCGGTGCCGGAGGAGTCAGCTTTGGGGGCACCGTCGGGCGTCGCCTCGCGAACAGGAGCCAAAGGCCAAAACCCCGCATCAACTGCCGCCCCAGGGCGGGCCTCGGGTGACGTCGCCTCCGAGGCTTCACGCGGCGCCACCACCTCGACATCAGCCACCTCAGCTCCCATCGGCTCTCTCCCCGCCCTGTCGCTTGAGGAGGGACCGCTGTGGGCAGCGGGGGCAACAACCACGATAACTGGGTTCTTGCGTGGCCCCGTGAGGCCAGCCGGGCGCAGCCCCCACTCGTCGAAGCTGGGCATCTGCTTCACGAAATCAGCCCTGCCGGAACAAAGGTACAGAAGGACACCACCGCTCCGAAGGCTGCCTGGGGAAGGATCACCAGTCAAGACCGGAAGCACCGTCTGCAGCACTTCGGGCGCCAAATCCTCCTTCTAAAGCCGCATGCGGTCTCCACACCCTGCAAAGTCCCACATCCGGCGAGAGTGGCGCTGGAGAGGAGCAACGCGACATAGAAGGAACTCCCTCACCACCTTGGGCGCTGTCACATTGTGCGCCCTCAAACTTTCAAAGCGGCGCCAGACGAAAGCGAGCCGGG
Source organism: Triticum dicoccoides (assembly GCF_002162155.2). NCBI lineage: Eukaryota > Viridiplantae > Streptophyta > Magnoliopsida > Poales > Poaceae > Triticum > Triticum dicoccoides. The sequence continues at coordinate 258,568,783 of NC_041392.1, forward strand.
GCTCGCGAGCGGTTCATGACCCCAGCCTGGGTTGGGAACAGCAGGCAAGGTCGGGTGCGAGAGCAAGGGGCTGGGCACCCCGACGTCCATGTACAGCCACCACTCTCTGAACCTAGCCTGAGAAGGCGGAAGGCCGAAGTCAATCCCTGAAGCAGCCGTCTCAGGCACGGCGAAGAAACCTACACACCCCGAGCACTGAGTGGGATTGCTCAGGCGCAGAGAAAAGAAGTGGCGCAGCAGGGCAACAGAAGGAGGGATGCCTATCATCGCCTCGCACACGAAAGCAAAGACAGCCAACAGGGTAATGGACTCCGGCCCGAGGTGCATCATGTGGAACTGATAATGGGAGAGCACATCGTTGAAGAAAGCAGAAAAGGGGGGAATCAGGCCCGCCCATAAGGCGTCGGCGAAGAATCGGACCTCCGTGACGGTCCTAGCAAGAAAGGCACGGGATGCGGGCGAAACTATGGTCCGTTCGCACTCGTTGAAGATGGAAGCAAGGGCGGAGTGGACCTTGTCCAAGGCTTCTGGGTTGAGTATGATTGACCGATCGACGGCGGGGGCCTCCGCTGGAGGTGCGCAGGACGAACGCACGGGCTTCTTCCCCCTTCCCTTCTTCATCGGTGCCATGGCGTTTGGGAAGGGGAAGAGCTCGAGCCAGATTGGCGGCGGAGGTTGGAGCTCGGAGAAGAAGGAAAGGTAGGAGGCGAGCGGGAAGCCGAAGGAGGAACAACTGTGTGCAACTACGGGTCCGCTTAGCCGGGCGCGTAGCAAGGCATCATGGGAAGTGCAGACGCCCACGTCCAATCAACCGGCACGCGGCGCCCAAGGCCACAGGCTGTTAGGGCCCGTGGCGCTTCGTGCTTGCCCCTTCGCTTCTCTGCTAAGCCAAGCCCGCACGCGCCTTGGGCCCGGGGGCTACTGTCGGCGTTCTGGGAACGGGGGTCCCCAGACTTGCCTGCCTGCGGCCTGCAGCGTGGCTCAGGCAGGGGCCCAGCGCGGCCCATCTTCATCAGCCCAAGCTCAAGACCCTCGCGAGGGGCCAAGCCTCGTGGGGCGGACGACAGGAAGCTTCCTCTGAGCGGCCTCATCAGACAGGCTCGCGAGGAGGCAGAGAGATCAAGGCAGGAGTACCTCGCGAGGAACCCGTGACGCAAGCCATGACGATCGAGACCAGGCGGATGCCAGGTGGGCGCCGGCCTGTGCAGTGTCCTTCTTTCCCCTTTGGTGCAAAGGGGGCAAGCACATGCCAAGGCATCAGGCAAAGGTTGCCATTCTGGTGCAACAAGACCAAGACCAGCAGAGCGGCATGACGGAGGTCACCGTGGAGCCCAAGACGGCGTCATCACCAGTACTTTTGGCAACCGAAGACCACCTTTGGTCAGGATAACTTGTACTACATGTTCCCCTTGAAAATGGCCAAGTATTGGCGCCCTTCCCACTCATTATTTGGGGAGAGGCCCAGGGCCTCTATAAATAGAGGTAGCCACCACAGAGTAGAGGGAGACACCCCGGACAGATCAAGACACCCAGACATATGGAAATCTGGTAGAACCCTAGCAGAGAGAGAGGGAGAGGTGACTGAACACACCCTAGCAGTTCATCGCACCAGCCCAAGAACACCTCTCGCGAGGCTGTTCTTCCCTTGTACTATTCATCATCAGCCCCTGAGGCAATCCACCACACCACACACTGGAGTAGGGTATTACACCACAACGGTGGCCCGAACCAGTATAAACCTCGTGTCTCTTGTGTTGTTCATCATTTTTCATCTTAGTTCGCACGAGAGGATCGGACGTAGATCGGTAGGGGAGAGATCTTCGCGTGCACCCCAGTGTTCGAACCTCAAGGGTCTGCCGGAACCCGAAATCCGACAATCCCCAAGCTTTGGCTTTTAGGTGTCCTTAGATTATCTTGGGGGTGCCATGGGCATCCCCAAGCTTAGGCTGTTGCCACTCCTTGTTCCATAATCCATCAAATCTTTACCCAAAACTTGAAAACTTCACAACACAAAACTTAAAGTAGAAAATCTCGTGAGCTCCATTAGAGAAAGAAAACAAAATACCACTTCAAGGTACTGTAATGAACTCATTCTTTATTTATATTGGTGTTATACCTACTGTATTCCAACTTCTCTATGGTTTATAAACTATTTTACTAGCCATAGATTCATCAAAATAAGCAAACAACACACGAAAAACAGAATCTGTCAAAAAAATAACAGTTTGTAGTAATCTGTAGCTAGCGCAAGATCTGGAACCCCAAAAATTCTAAAATAAGTCGCTGGATGTGAGGAATTTATCTATTAATCATCTGCAAAAAGAATTAACTAAATAGCAATAAAAATGGCAGGAGTTCTCGTGAGCACTAAAGTTTCTGTTTTTTACAGCAAGTGCAACAAGACTTTCCCCAAGTCTTCCCAACGGTTCTACTTGGCACAAACACTAATTAAACACAAAAAACACAACCAAAACAGAGGCTAGATAAATTATTTATTAAAGAAAAAAGTCCATTTTACTACCCTGAATAAAGTGGGTGGTTCACTTTACCCCTGATCTATTTTTCGGCTTCTTTTAGCCCCCAAACAAAATCAAACCAGACAAAACACCCCCCCCCGGCTGGTTTTCTCCACCCGCTGCTGATGTGGCACTAGTCAACGGCGGTTTTGACCTGGGTGGGGCCCCCTTGTCAGGTTTCTCTCTCTCTCTCTCTCTCTCTCTCTCTCTCGCACGCCCGAGGCCTTCGTCACCGCATTGCCGCCATGGCCGACCTCGTCCTCGTGCCCACCACGCTCCCCGGCGCCTAGACCACACGTCCATCTTCTCTATCGTCGTCCACTACTTCGCCTGCGTCACCGGATCGAAGCCAAGGAGCGCCAACGCCATCGCCCATGTTGCCTTCTTCCTCGGACCACCGCCAGCAATCCTCTTTGATTTCGGTCGGCCTACTACTCCTAAGCTTTCACCGGGCCTACGTGTGCCTCCATGGTGAGCTCACACGCGAAACCCCTTTTCTCCCGGCTCCAATATGTTGCTCCATCACTCGCTGCCAACGAAGGCGAAGCTCGTCGCCGCCGTTCGCTTCGCCGGTGCGCTCACAGCTGCTGCCGCTCATGTCCGAGCACACCTCTGTGCTCAGCACCTCCGCAGCCGCCTGTACAAGCCCTCAGCCCATCCAACCGTGCCTCTAGTTTCGAATTCACTGTTTAGCCGTCGTCCCCGTGCTTCGGCCGCCATGGCCGAACCGGCGGAGCTCCGCTCCCGAGCATGCTTGCCCGCTCCCTCCGCAGCCTTGACCGCCCAGCGGGCGCGCCCGCTCCTGCCCAGACCGCCCGTCGCCCGTGCTTATGCCTCTCCATAGCCGCACATGCTCGCCCGTGCAGCCCTGCCCGCTGCCGCAGCTGCTGCTCGCCTACCGCTGCTGCGTCCCAGCTCTACTCACCGTTGTCTCTACGCCCGGGCACGCCCAACCGCACTGGCCTGCGACCGCCACTTGCTGCCGCACCCCCCATGACGCCTCTAGCTCTGGTCGAGCCCGTTGGCGTGCACAACCAGAGAGGCTGGCTGGCTCTCTACCAGTGGGGCCCGGCCCCAACTTAACTTGGGGGCCTAATCCCCCTTTAGTACTAACCCACCCACCACTAGTCTAGTCTATGACAGTGGGGCCCCACAATTCTTAGACAGTGTTAAATAATCTATTAACTAGAGAGAGAGAGAGAGAAACCTGACAAGGGGGCCCCACCCAGGTCAAAACCGCCGTTGACTAGTGCCACATCAGCAGCGGGTGGAGAAAAACCAGCCGGGGGGGGTGT